>NW_025776581.1:0-364210 GCF_021130785.1 Homalodisca vitripennis
AAAATGAATTTATTTTTTATTCTAATATGTTGTGTTATCAATACCACAACCTAACCCCCGGATATTTGCCGTGGGACTTCGTGACATATTTTAAAACTGTATAATACTAAACATATATATTTATAAACATTTTTGACAAATTTTAAAGTTATTTATTTTTTATAATTGTTTATATAAAGTTCAAGCTGGATTTAATTAAAATTTTATTACATAATTTAAAAAAAATCATAAATAATCTAGTTAATATACAAGTATATTCTCTTTTAGTGGAGACAAGGAAAAGGTTTTAAAACCAGAAAATGTAGTTTTTATTATTAAAAATACACCATTGGCTTTATTTTGATTTATTAACTACTTGTTTAAAAAGAAAAACCCTTATTTAACACATATTCCCATTATAAACAATAAATACATGCAGGCATACACACATATTTAAATGCACTATGTTTGTTAACATTGTTTTTCTATTGGAATAATAATGCAAAGGCACAAAAGTTTGAACCGGAGAGGGGAAAGTTGGCAGATCCGTGTAATAAACTCTTATTAAACTTCCCTTTGTGGTCCGAGGTTTTAGCTGCCTATAATTAGCCTTCTCTGTTATTCTCATAACTGCTCTTGTTCTTTAACCGCCTGAATTAATATAAAAGAACACTGTCATTCTGTAAAAAATATAACATACAAATTTTAGTTTAATATTAGTTACTCAAACCAGGTAGATAAATCACCATAATTTAAAGCGAAATAATGTATAAAAGAATTCTTTACTCTGAGCTTTCGCAATCAATGAAATACCAATAAATAAAGCATGTTAAACAGTAAGATTATGAACATTTAATAATTAGCTGGTATCTTGTCTTACTCGTATTGTAAAACTACAGTAATAGGAACATTTTTAACAATATTTGTTAGTAAGTGGATAAAGAGCAAGCTTCAACATGAGTTATAATTAGCAAGTTTTTAATAGTTTCGCAATAGTAAGAACTCTGAAAACTTTTAATTTACCATTAAGACAGGTTGATTCCCAGTGTTAACCTAATTTAAAGTACAATGGCCTAAAATATGGATTAGAAATAAAGGAAGTATTACTTGTCAATATCTCTTCTAAGGAATAGAACAGCTTCATGTTCTACTCAGTTTTAAACTTTTTCCTCATCATGCAGAACAAGTGGAGGACAAAAAACAATAACAACAATCTAACTTGATAAATGAAATTAAATGAAATAAAAAGATGTCTTTATTGAATACAACGAAAAAACATACCCAATTGGCGAGGTTAGGACTTTTAAGTATTCTCTTACACTTAACCATAAAAACCTATACAAACCTCTTAACCTATATAGTTATTAAATTATTATTTTTCATTATTATGTTACAATTTATTACTTATTCATTGGCAAATATTATTTAATTGATTCCGAATATTATATCATTATAATTATTATCAATATTATTCTTCACGCATTTTTGTTTATGTTGATTAAATGTCACTTATGAAATATTGTTACAAATAGGAAAAAAATATAAATACTGTACAAATAGTGTTCAGCGATTGAAGGCTAAACAAATGAAATTGACAGTATTCAAGCAAAATAATTACGTTGTTAATTGTAGCATTTCAACTATTGATGTAAATATGTGAAGTTTAAACCAAAAACTTGTATTTCATATACGAACTCGTATGGAAGCTTCTTCTCCTCCTCCAACTTTAGCCAACATGATTGCCTTATAGTTAATACCTTGAGTATCAGCAATGCAGACAATGAGAAAAATAATAATAGTATAATCGCGAAATGATCAATTATTACACCATTAATATAACGGTTGGGAATTCCACACTCACCCCATTCTTAAAGTCTTGATAATCTGGCTACTTTATCTGAGGAAACAGCGTTTCATCAATTTTATAGTTTTATAGAAAATAAGTCCATGTTGAAGGAACAACAATTCAATAATGAGACGCTTACTTACTGTTCCTACATCACGCTTAATTGGTTTATTAAGTTTTCATACTGTACATGGTAATTTGCTAAAAATCGTATGGATTTAATGTTGTATATCTCATGTTCTATACAATACGGAAAAAGCTGGAAAAGCTGGGACTCAAAATTGTACGATATTGACCATCACCGCTCATACGTACAGGCATAATTGTTATTCTGCGTGGTATAATATATCGCTAACAAATATCGACCTCAAAATTCTACATAAGGAGATGTTTTAGAAAATTTATATTATAATATAGGAACTGCTCATACAAATTATATAAAAGACTAGGGGAATATGATGTAGTTTGATTTTTCTTGCTTTCTGGTAATGGAAATATTTTATTGTTATATTTAACAATATATTAGTGAAAAATGTTTTGCAAAAACTGAAAAGTTATTGAAAAATAATAAATTTTACTTGAAAAAAAGCAAGCTTCGTAAATATTCCAGTGGCAGCATGAAATTAAAACTTAATGAATAATCAAAACCGGCTGTGGATGTTGTCAGACTCCGTAATAACTGATGTCAGAGCTATGATGGAATATGTAAATTTCAGTTCCTGGGCTGGTATGTGTATGTGTGTGTCCGTGTGTGTGTGTGCGTTGTTCGTGTTTGAACGGGTTCAAAGTTTGTTGCTTGGTATTAGTCTAATTGTATACAAAAATCACTAATATTAAAAACTTCTTTTAGGTTTTAAAACACAACAAGGTATTTGATTTCACCAACTTCTTTTGTATGTGGAATTTGGGCGTTTAGCAACATTTTAAATTGAATTATTCTTACCATCATAGCTACATGGGTATAATCATTAATTATAAGGTGTGTTTGATTATAGTTCTCTTCACATTTTTTATATACCAGAAATAAATGACATGTTAACGGCTGCTGTTTTTTATAATAAAAAACCTATAAATTAAATTTGGATATAGATTTATTTTAACTGATAGTAAGAAAATAGTATCACATTCAATAATAAAATTAGATCATTTATATCGATACTGTCATTTCCGTTAGATGTCAAGGATAATATGTTTGATATTATAATTTTATATCAATGTTTTTATTATACTTAACGTATTATCATTCATGAATTAACACTTTGCACCAAACTATAATGATGCGTGATCTGAAGAATAATTAAGCTGCTAGGTGATCCACTCTTCTCTTTTAATTCTCTACACTATATTATACTTTCGTAAATCAAAAGCAAGAATCTTTACTATATTCAATACTTAAAAAAATATTAGATATAATTTGGAAGGAATAAAAAAATAACAAATCAATACATTTACGTTACACGATGTACTAATGTACTAAAGGCTGTTTTATAGCCTACGTTTACGTTACATAATCAAAGGTACCATTCCTTACACACGTTAGTATTGGAAACAAAACATTATTGGAATAAAAATGTAGGTCTGTACTATTTTTAGAAATAATGAATTTATTTAAATTAACACAACAATCAAGAAGTGAAATTTAGAAAATAATTCGGTAGCGGACAATTATTACTGGTTTCAAAATAAACGTATGTCATTTATTTATTAGTAAATGTTCTGAGGTTAATAACAAAGTGTAAAATTGTGTTTACATATGCATATTCAGAAACAAAAAGATTATATTAGCTTCATATTTCTGCACCTGGATGTTTCTCATCTCCTTATTGTTTGGTAATGTTACTCCATAAGTTCTCATACAATATTATTTTTGCAAAGCATTTGTTATTCATTGGGATACATGTAACAATGCTGTTGACATAAATATTTTAGATTCTGTTAAAGTTCAAATTTTTAATAATTGTAATGTATAAGAAATGTAATGTTCATGTTTGAAACAACGAGTCTCGTTATCAGTGTCAGTTGAAGAAAAGGTGGGGTCAAAGTTTAAAATAATTATTACGACTGTAACCAAAAAAATTTTATTTACTATTACACAGTTACACATGATACAGGTTTTATTTTTATTCTTTTATAGGATGGGACGCATCGAAATAAAACAAAATAAACCATATGGACACAATATTGACTATTTGTTTTCCTAAGCTGTCTGTGCTTGTAATGCTACGATGGTATCACTTTGTCATCAGTTTCCTACAAGAACATGTTTGTGTTGTTGACACAACATGTTTATGTTGTTAACACACAACCGCCATTGCCTACTTTATGCCGCTTTGTTTTGAGAGATTTTCTGTGTTTTTACTAAAAAAGTGTACGCTGAATACCTTTATAGCACACGCAGAAGCGAGAAGAAAAAATACTTACCGTTGGGTAAAGCAAGCGTTGCCTGTAACTTTCTGTCAGTTTCACACTTGACGTCATAGCTTTGTAAAACACTTTCATTTCGTCACTGTTTATGTTTTTTGCTAGTACATTTTAAATGAAAAAGTGAAGTCATATTCTACGGTACTTGTCTCTGGTGGTATATTTTACGTTCATTCTAATATACAAGAAATATGGTGGTTAATGTATGAGACAATTTCTTACTACATAATACTGCATATTCTAGAAATGTATATCGCTGAGTTTATTTTAGTTACTGACTACTATATCAGAGTGTAAATACATATCGTGAATGCATGTGGTATGACACGTTTTGACAATGTTATGGTTTAGCTGAAGATCGTGCAATATTATTATTTTATTCAACACTTTAATAATTTAAGAATAACATCTGTTTTGTCTACTCATTAAACTTAACCAAGAATATAATGATTTGGATAGGTAAATTTAATCATGCCATAAACGTTACGAAGTATATCCTACTATTGTTTCAATACGAGCAACACTTTGTTAGGAATATCTTATGTACATATATATATATATACGAGCAACAATTTTATTAATTTTGTAAGGAGCATGAAAATATTTTTTTATTAGGATCCTCATTATCTTCTTTTTTTAAATATTGTTTTTTAATTTCAATTCATTATATATATATATATATATATATATATATATATATATATAATGTTCCAAACAGGAAGGAAAACTTACTCTATGTGTGCCACCTAGTGGCCTTGTTTAACTGTAATTTAATTGTAATTGATTCATAACAGTCTTTAGGTTTTAAATCTAGGATTTAAATTATTTTAATTTACAATACAGCATTAAAATTATTTCTATCACCTAAGAAAGAGTTAATTCAAATGACTTTTATTAAAATTTTGGTTTTCTTTATACAATTTTGCAGCGTAAACAATTCTATCAAGTTACAGGACTTAACAATTACAAAGTAAATGCACCGAACAAACATATTTACTGTGATGTTTACAGTTGTGTTTTGTAATCTTTTATCTTTCCCTATCACAACAGCTTGTTTTATACACAGCCCATGAAATTCACTTCAGTGCACAATAACTGGTTCTGTATTTGCTCGAGCGTTAACACGGAAATAAAGGAACACGTACAGTGGCTATCGAAACATTGGTTAGTGCCGACCCAAGCCCAAACCTCTCATTTTATCAGTTCGCATACTAAAACACTATTCGTACTTCCCCTTGCCTATCAGTTGTTTGGAAATTTTAATGATGTACCTTAGATTTTACAGATGAACCTCTGATGTATAGTATAATCAAATCAATAACTAAGTTTTCGATATCACTTGAACAATAACTGTGTAAATGTACTCATTTATTTAATATGTGGTAAATATCATGTATGTGTGTGTGTGTGTGTGTGTGTGTGTGTGTGTGTGTGTGTTGTATATTTCGTATATTTCCCAGCCGAGGTTTATATTTATGTCCTAAATTCTAAATTATTATAGGCGATAAACCATTTAAGCTACATACAATATTAATTGTGTGCAGTATTTGTCGAACACTACAAACATCTACTAAACAGAAAGCGCCGAAAATTTTCTACACGCAAGTCTTGTACATCATACTTGCCGTAGAAAAACGAACTTCAAAAATATTTAGTGTATTTTTTTATAACTTTTTGCAAAATATTTATCCTTGAAAACAATTAGTTTCAATACCTTAATTATTAAATGTCAAAGTAGTGTAAAGTTTATTTAATTTAGTGATAATACACTACTTCACAAGAATATATACTTTATATGTTTACTCTATATGTACTTTAAATAAAAGTAAATCGTATTTGTACTCGCTTTTTTATTTTGTAAAAAAAATATTACTTGTAATATTTATATATATTATATTTACGTAACTTACGAATCAAAATATCTATTACGGCCAAATACCATATACTGACGGATCACATTTCTCCAAAAATTATAAGCGCATGAAATTTGAAAAATATTATAGGCTTCAGATGTGATCTAAGGAAATATTTTAGAAAGACTTTCCTGGGAATTTTTAAAAATAAGTTGGTGTGAATGTTCCTACCTTAATTTGATGAAGGGGCTCACTGACCCTGGTTTTATGTACCGATCCTTGTCTGCCTATGTACCCATAATAATTATTTAATTTTATGTTTTTCTATGGCAGTGATTAAAGCTAAGATCAATCGTTAAAAACTGCTGGAGTGGATTTAAGTTTCCCGTATTTCTTCTTGTATGTGCACTGCTCTCGTATAAGCTCTTCTGACTTTCTGTTAATGATTCTGCAATGCTAAGATCGTTTAAACACTTTCAAGGAGTTAAACTTAAAAATAAGAATAGCTGATTCATGTAATACAGTGTTCAATATTACGCAATAATAGTTGGAAGTAATACAAAACTTGAAGAAATTTATATATTCTTTCCATAGCAAACCACGCGTCTTCAGCCAGTAAAAATATAATGTTGTTCATTTTAACGGGGAACACAGACGATGATTTGTGGGGAAGAATATTAGGGCAGTGACTGCGTGAGTGAGATTGCTTGAGTCACTATGCCGAGAGTACTAACGTGCGTCATCAATATTTACTAGTTTAGACTATTTTTAGATATTTGAATTATTTATTTGAAATAGAGATGAAAGTCACGTAGATATTTGCTTGAAAAATCAGTTAACAGTTTTAAACCTCAAGGACGATCATTGCGCTATTCCTGATCGTAGTGTAATGAGAGATGTCCTTACCTTAAAGATAGAATTAATACACATCCAAACTCTTTCTAGTTTTTCCTTTTATAGTTTGTAAACTTTCAGTATTTAAATTGTAAATTTTGAACAAGTGATACTTATTTCCGAATAAATACATTTACAATAGTTGAAATCTATATAGTGCTATAATTACGTAGAATTTCACTACGTAGAATTTCACTTTCAAATGTTGTTATTTAAATAAATGTATTTATTAGTGTGTAATATTTATATTATTACAGTTAGACGTTTTCTATAACTTAAAAACGGTAAACTAAAAAAAGAAACTGCTAACTAACTAAGAACTAAGTAAAAGAATTGACAAGTATTAACATTGCTCATGTAAGGCAGGATTATCGCCAACAACCTTTGATGATGACGTGGCTGCAGTCATCACGGCGAGGACGCCGAACTTGGCACAGTTACGCCTTAATCAGGTAATGATTCGGGTCAATGCCTGGATGACGAGACATGGACTTGAGCTGGCGGTCGCCAAGACCGAAATCGTTATGCTCACTCGACGGAGAATCCCCACTCTGATCTCTATGAATGTGGGGGGTGTCGAGGTTCGGACAAGGACTGCGGCGAAGTACCTGGGTGTGTTACTCGACTGCCGTCTTCGGTAATTGGGAGCACATTCAGGCGGTGTGTGACAAAGCTTCTAAGGTGGTTATGTCTCTCAGCAGGCTGATGGCTAACGTAGGAACCCCTAGGTCAAGTAAGAGACGCCTCCTCATGTCTACTGTAAACTCAACCCTTCTGTATGGCGCAGAGATTTGGGCGGGTGTCATGAGGATAAGGCGATACAGTCAAAAGCTGTTAACGGTACAGAGAAGAGCGGCACTTAGGGTCACCTGCGCCTATCGCACCGTTTCCGGTTCGGCCGTGGCGGTCGTGGCTGGGGTGATTCCTATTGACCTGCTGGCCATCGAGAGGACAGACCGTCTTCCGGGAGGCTGCCGAGCGGGGGTAGAGAGGATGCCTTGGCTGCTGCCAGGGCGGAGACTCTGCAGGTTTGGCAGCGGAGGTGGACGGAAGGATCGGACGGTCGCTGGACCTTCCGTCTCATTCGAGAGCTTCAATCCTGGATAGATCGTGGCCACGGGGAGATAGATTTCTACCTGTGTCAGTTCCTGACGGGGCACGGTTACTTTAGGAAGTACCTCTACAGGATGGGGAAAAGTCAGGTCGCCTCGGTGTGCTTACTGCCCGGAGGAAGATGATGATGTTCATCACACCTTCTTCGCTTACGGGCGCTTCACCGAGGCCAGGCAAACGCTCGCCACCACAGTTGGTGATGTTACGGCAGAGAACCATTGTGGAGATGATGCTGCAGAATGAGGACGCCTGGAATGCAGTCACCACTCATGTACATGCGATCCTTCATCAGAAGCGTGAAGACGGATGCCTGGCTGACCCCTAGCTTCCGAAACAAGTAGTTTTGTCCTGGTTGGGACATAAGACACACGGACCAGGCAAGATGTCATCCGAAAGGGTTCCGGCCTGGGCTCTCCGTGGCCCGTAGGGGGTTTAGTGGGTAGTCCGCAAGGGAGTCCCTCACTCCGTGCGCAAATGCATTCCCCCTACGTAAAAAAAAAAAAAAAAAAAAAAAAATCGCCAATAACCTTATCTTAAGAACAGATTGTCCCTAAAAATTGGCGTAAAGCTGATGTTTTGCATAGTTATTTCACTTGACACTCGATGGAATGTGCTGTACGAGACGTTTTTCGTGAAAACGTGAAGTACACACTAAAGCATAAAAAATAAATCGAGGATACTGGAGAATTCATTTTAGCGTGGGCAATTTTTTTTAACTACATGTGTAATTATTATTCAGAATAGGATAGTATATGCATTTTTGATGCATCACCTTATTTAAAAATTATATTTGTCCGAAAAATGAAAAATAAGATAACTAATTGAATTATGACGTGAACTTATTTCCTAGATAATTAATTAAATAAGGACCTGCCACTACTGAATATTAGTTAAACTTTAATTGTTTTTATGAAACATTTCTATGTACAAACATAAGAAGTATGAGGTCAAATTTGAACAACTTTATGATAGAGCTGGAACACACAAAGCAAAAAATAAATTTTTTAATTCTCGGTGAAATTTGGATTTCGTCTGACGAATCTTGTAATTTTAATATACCAGGATATAATTTGTAGATATAGAGCGGGCGGTGTGTTATGTTTTGTTGACCAAAGTATTGTTTGTAAGGAGTTGCGCATAGAAATGGTATCAGCTGATGCTTTACTTCTTGATATTAAATTTAAATCTACCTGTTTTAAAATGTTGTGTTTGTATAGACTTCAAGCATATTCTGAAAATACATTTTTAAATGAGTTGAAACGGGAAATCGAAAACTTAAAAAACAATTTTTATTTATGTTGGAGACATTAATATAAATATTACTACAAAAACTCAAACCTCAATTAGTTATCAAAGTTTATTAAATAACAACGGTTTTGTATCTTTAACTGACAGTCCTACAAGGATACCAAATTCATCGAAAACAATAATAGACTATTTTGTGTAAGTAATAAGTATATAAATAATTTTCAGGCTTCTGTTTTTGATCAGGGTATAACTGATCATTGCTTATTAGCTGTAAATTTTAAAATTGCGCCAACAAAAATATGTAAACCAATCTGTAAATTCTGTTCAAATTTCTGATTTATCGAAAGTAGCTATGGATTTTAATCATGTTAAGAATAAGTTACAGACAGTCAATTGGAATGATGTATACTTGGATAATGATGTAAATAATTCCTTTTGTAAGTTTTATGAAATTATAAATATATGTATTAGTGGTTCAGTAAAAATGTTGAAATTACTTCAAAGTTTACAAAAGCCAAATCAATGAGTCCGTGGTTGACGAAATACATTTTTAACAAATTTGAAAGACGTAGAAAATTATACAAAATATAAAAAAGAAGGCCATTTGATTTAGTTAAAAAAAAAATCAATTATTGGGATGCAATGGAGACAGTGCTCAACAATGGAAAATAGTAAATAGCTTAAACTGGTGAGAGTAAAAATAAAACTGTAGAAAATACTAACGGGAGTTTCAATTACAGAACCAGTCGATAACGCAGAAGAGATAATCAATTACTTTATCTCCGTACAGTCTGACCCTTAGGGTCAAGTCCAAGCGAGGAACCTACCTCCATTGTACGCTTGCCCACGCTCTTTCTTTTTAACTCCTCTTACAGAAGAAGAGGTTATAAGCATTGTTAGAGGCATGAAAAATAAAAAAATCTGCCGGTTTTGATAATATTACCGTGCAACTTACTGAAGTTTACTATCCCTGAATTAGCAGCAATTTTGACACATTTAATTAATCTTAGCTTTAAGGGGGGAGTTCACGGCAAAAACACTAAAAATCAAATTTTTTTGACATTTTATAAATTTATTTTTTTCTTATTGTCCGTGTTTTTACGAACACGGTGATGTATAATACATGACCAAAAACATTTTTTTTTCTACTCATAAAAAAATAATTAGTGCGGCACTACACCGCTAAATTTTGCCACTTTGAGCGTTACCTCTAGTGTCTCGCGAAGGCAACTCCCAATTTATTTAGATAACATGCATTTATGGTGAGTACATGACTTATAGTATGTATTCTATAATTCTTTTGTAAATTATTTATAGTAATAGAATATTTGGGATATGATTTCCTGCAAGTCTGCCTGCAGACAGTTGTGATGTGTCTTCTGCAAGATCAACAAGTGATTCATACTACCATCTGATTGTATTTACAAAACAGTTTGTTATTAGTTCTCATAAACAACATTACAGTGATCTGTGTATTGCAATAACATTTAGTGATTATTCAGTTTTATTTATTGCTTATTTAGTTTCATTCGTTCTAGTAAGTGTTGGTTTCGTGTATTGGTTAGTAAGTATTGTAGAGTAGCCAAACTAGGCTAGTTCAGCTGGAAAATGCCTCGAATGAAAAAATAGTTCAAAAGTGAAAGTGAAACAAGATAGAGCTAGGTTAGCTATTCAAAAGAGATGGGAATTGGACAAAAATCTAGAATAAAAAAATGAAATCCTGAGTGGGGATATTCTAAGTGGCACTAGTTCAATAGGCAGTCCAAATATGGCTGAGCCTATTCCTAACATAGAGCAAATAAGTCTAATACCTGGACCAATTATGTCTACTCAACCTAATGTACCAGAACCAATGAATATAGATGATTTGTACACGAACGTCAGAAAAAAGGACTTTGTAGACAGTGACATCCAGGTAGGCCTACAAGATTTAGACGCTGCGCCTGAATATTTTTTCGTGGACAAAAGTGTTCTGAGCAATTTGGTGACAAATTTGTTATGCCCCGATTGTTTTTAGGTCAAGCCTGAAGCTATCTATTACAAATAGAGTAGGGTTTTAACGCTCAGCTTTTCTGTGGAATGTAGTGATTGTGTGCCCGGAAACATAATGTCCATGTCTAGTTCAAGGCAAATAGAATCCGAAACTGAGTACGACATAAACAAAAGAGTTGCTAAAGCTTTTAGTACTATAAGCAAGGGATATGCCGCTATAGAGCAGTTTGCTTTAGTAATGAACATGAACATTATGAGCAAGGGATATTATAGCAAGTGTATGAAAAGCGTAAACAAATCCACAAAAATGGCCGGTATTGCTAGTCTTTCAAAAGCACGAGCACGTGTGCGTGAACATTGTCAAAAAGAAAACAGCGCCTTAGAAGCTAATAGTGCCATAGGCTTAGCGGTCAGTTTCGATGGATCGTGGCACAAAAGGGGGTTTACGTCAAACTATGGAGTAGGCTCTATTATTCATATAGATACGGGACTAGTAATTGACTATTGCGTTCTCTCGAAATTTTGTCGCAACTGTGCCTCAGCAGAACATGATTTGGGGAGAGGAAGCCCATAGTTTGACATTTGGTATGCAGGCCATGCTATAGATTGCGATAAGAATTATGAAGGATCCTCTCCAGGTATGGAAGTCGCCGCCGCTGAAATTCTTTGGAAACGCTCACTAAGCTACAAATTTCGCTACACAACATTAGTGAGCGATGGAGATTCAAAGGTGTTCACTCATTTAAAAGACCTCAACATCTATGGAGAAGATCTTTTAAAAAAAGAGGAGTGTATAAATCACGTTTCTAAAAGACTGGGCACTGCTCTCCGCAACCAAGTAAAAGTGTGCAAAGCTCAAAAAATCACTCTTGGAGGAAAATCCCATGGCAGTCTAAAGGACTCAACCATCAAAAAGCTTACCAGGTATTACCACAATGCTGTATTTAGTAGTATCAACAAAGATGCACCCACTGTTAGAAAACTCTATCTTAGCTACTCTTCACCACTGCACATCGACCGATGAAAAACCTAGTCATACCAAGTGTCCAACCGATACAAATTCATGGTGTTTTTTACAACCGTGCGATTGCTAATAATGAAATTCCTGGAAGCCATAGTGACAACATAAAAACACCTCTCAATCCAACTGTTCTCAAACATATTGCTCCAATATATAAGAGACTCACAGAAACTATCCTGTTAGAAAGATGTCTCAAAGGTCAAACTCAGAATGCCAATGAAAGCTTACATAGCTTCATTTGGCGGAAATGTGACAAAGCGAGAAGTGTATCAAGAAGGATAGTTGAAGCTGCTGTAGCTGAGGGTGTGAGTGAATTTAACTTTGGAAATGCCTCAGCTATCAACATTCTTCAAAAGAACAAAATTTCACCTGGAAAAAAAAAGCATCATGATTGCAAGAGTGCGAGATCGACGTCGAAAACTTAAAAATCCATCAAGCGAAGTCGGAGAGAGTCAAACGAAGAAGGAACTATTTGAGAATGAAAAATCTGCAAGAAGAGGAAAAGAGGAAGGAGCTAGAGGGTATAATGTATGGTGCTGGAGAATTTTAATAAAAGGTAGGCCTATTCATCAACTAGTCTATTTTTTCCTTACTATTTTTAGTTTTTTTACGTTTTCCGAAAGTTTGTTTTTATATAACAAACATTTGAATAACTCAGGTTGAAAAGAGATAGAGCCCTAATTTTTTTTTATTTTGTTCATAAATTAAATTGTCTACAAATTGGAGTATGGATTTGCTGTTAAAATAATGAGAAGTGTTTAAAAATAATTTTTTTACTAAAAAAGTTGGTTTATTTATTTCTGAGTTTTGAAAAAAAAGTTTTTTCTTTACCTAATTTTAATACTAAGTACAAACCCATACTCCAAATTTTAAAGACCAGTATTCATGACAAAATAAAAAAAAAATAGCTGAAAATGTTTATTAGTTTTTGAGCCTTAGTAATTTTACTAAACAGCTAAAATTCGGCAAAAACCCTCCCCCCTGGAGGGGGGGGGGGGTGAGAATTTTCAAGGTTTAAAAAATACAATTTCTTTCTTAAACTGTCCCTCTATCCAATTAAAAGGGTTTGAAAACATAATAATAACAAATCAAAAAATTTGTCCTTTTTCATGAACTCCCCCCATAATAAGGGAATATTTCCTGAAAATCTAAAATTAAGCTCTATTATTCCAATTTTCAAAAACATGTTGTTCAATTAAAACTGACAATCTCAGACAAATTAGTTTCCTTTCAGTTTTTTAAAAATTAATTGAAAAGATTATGGTAGTAAGACTCCAAAAAGTTTTGCAGACTACAAATTTTTATAACCTTTGTCAATTTGGTTTTACAGAGGATGCTCTCATAGCAGTTTCAGAAAAAATTTACAGTAGTTTCAATAATAAACTTAAGACATCAGGTCTTTTTATTGATTTTAAAAAGGCTTTTGATTTGGTTGATCAAGGCATTCTCCTATCCAAGTTGCAGGCTGCAGGAGTAAGAGGGATGCCCTTGTGTTGGTTTAAATCTTTCCTTATTGGTAGAAGACAACGTGTTAAAATAGGCAAAGTTTTCAGTACTTCAAAGCCCGGAGTACCGCAAGGATCGGTTATCTTGGCAACTTTATTTGTAATTTTTATAAACTACTTGTTAAACTTAAATTTTTAAGGCAGCATTAGTGCTTTAGCTTAGACATTGCCCTTTTTTGTTCTGAACAAAACGAAGCCATGATTGGGCTTTCAATTAATCAAGATCTTCGATTGCTAAGAGAGTGGTGTCTCGAAAATCGTATGCAAGTCAACACAAATAAATCCAAATATTTGAATTTTCATTTTTTAGGTTTTGAAATTCCATTTCCTATATTTCACTCAAAATTATGCAATTTTAAAAATTGCCACTGTGAACGTTTGGAGAAATTAAAACAAATATAGTATTTATGTATTGTTTTATATGAGAAGTTTACTTCTGAAGCACACGTTGATATTCTATAAGCTATAAGGAAGTTTTATTTCTTGAGAAATGTTTATAGTACTTCGCTACTCAGAACAATTTACTTTGCATTAATTCATTCAAGATTACAGTATGGAATTGTGTGTTGGGGTGGTACCTTTAAATTTTTAATTTAAAAACTTAGAATAACTCAAAATTACTTTTTGCTATAATTTTGAAGGGGTCAAAAAGGGACAGTTCTTTTCCTTTGTTTCAAAATTTGCGTATGTAATATACTATTCAGCATATTTTCATTTATAAAGTGCTAAGGATATGTTTTATTAGAAGCGGAAAATTTGGTTTGGAAAATTTGCATTGTGACAAGAATTTTCCACCAAATTAACTTTAAATTTCCAAAAGTAAAACAAGTCATTTTTTCGGCATTCATTTTAGTACTTGGGACCAAAATACTATAACCAGTTATCCAATATTAATGCTATATCCAGTGGCAATTTAAATAAATTTTCTAAAAAAGTGTTTGATTGGCTATTTTCTTTGAATGACACAAGTTTTTTTAAATAGTATTCTTAGTAAAAGTATTATACGATAGTACATTTTTCCTTAAAGCGTATTTTCTATAAATGTATATTAAATTTGTTAATTTGACAACTTTGATAGTTATATTGTTAGGTAAACAAAACTTTTTAGCAACAATGTTTAAATTGTATTTTTATATAGTCATAACAACTGTTTGTCTTTAAGCTTAGAAAAAAAATTAAAGCTCTTTCTTTTTTAGTTTTGAATTTTTCAGATGCTGCAGAAAACTAAATTTCTCTTAACTATAATTTTAATGCTAGACTCGTACTTTCATTTTTAATTTCTATTTAAATTACAATTTTTTTTTTCACCTGGCCACAATACTTGTAAAGCGGCCAGGAAATTTCCAGTTGATTTATATATGTATATAGCTATGTAAAAATCAATTGTAAATAAATCAATATTTCATTATTTATTTCAATATGCACAAATTTAACTATAAAATAAAACTTTCCTTTAACTACTTTATCTTTATTTTCAGGTTAATTCGGAGGTAATGCAACAACATCCCGTATTTTTACTTTTTTCAACAAATGTTATGTTAAGAGTTGATGTGTTCAATTGTAGAACTCAGAACTTTTGTGGGAGCATAATATAAAATATCCTGTACTAACCTTTAGGAGTACTGTTATACTTTGATGACACTATACAAACACAGATATATAAACATGAAAATGTTAAGTAAGAATCAAAACGCTTTTTAAAATTTGCATAGGAATTTATCAATAAACGGGAAATATAGCAATGAGTTCTCGAAACCTGAGGATAATCTGCTTGATGGGAGATGTGTGCTTTAACCACTTGACTTATGGATAGTGGATGGAGAGATCCGATCTGATAACACTAGTTTAAAGCTAGCTAATAAAATAAATAGTAACAGACAACCCACTCGCATTATAATAGCCATATTCACTAAATATCGCTTTACCGGTACAATACATGTACGCTCATCGACAAGTGGACTTGTAAAAATTATTGTGGATTCAAATGATAGTGGTAATTTATGAATATATTTGAATAGTTATAAAACCACGATAGTTCAAGAATTATTTACAGTGAAATTTAAACTGTATATATGTGTATAATTCGATTAGAAATAAAATTAAAATATTATTGTTACGCAATATTT
This sequence comes from Homalodisca vitripennis, assembly GCF_021130785.1. Lineage (NCBI taxonomy): Eukaryota > Metazoa > Arthropoda > Insecta > Hemiptera > Cicadellidae > Homalodisca > Homalodisca vitripennis. The sequence continues at coordinate 15,999 of NW_025776581.1, forward strand.
TTTGCAGAAAGTATCAGATAAATGTAGTGATTAATCTTTACTCCATTAATTTATTTTCAGAATGCAATATTTAAGGTCATTACGTGAAGGAAATTATTGTTGAATTCAAAATTACTTTTTGTTGTAATAATGGTAAATTTTATTCACACGGCAACATATTCAATATATTAATTAAATAAATAATTTGCTTTCCTTCTGATTTTAAATAAAATTCTTATAGTTATTCATGATTTTGTTTGACAAAAATTGCTAAAATTATTGTGAATTATTGTTATAATATTCTTGCACGTTTTTACGTATTACTATTATGTAATCTGTGTTGAATTAATTATTTATAGAAACTATACAACGATATTTCTTAACTGTATTAAGAGACTTTTCTCACCCAATAGTAAATTGTTGGTCTGACCTAAAGAAATTATGTGCACATCTATTAGAGTAAATCACGTTGCTGTCAGAAGCTTGTCCATCCTCAATTATCAGAATATGTTATTGTGTTCTGTCTTGCTTACTTTGTGTGGGTAATACTGTAATTTTAAATAACTATAATGAAATTTGGTAGTTTAGATAGGCTAATCAAAAATATCAATAATTCAACTGTGATGGTGGCCGCTTATTATACTTAAGCCTTTACATAACTATAATCTAATTAGGATAGTAGTTTAGATAGGCTATTTAGAAATATCAATAATTCGATTGTGATGGAGGCCACTTATTATACTTCAGTCCTATCGGAAAACCATCTAATTTGTTTGTGTATACTCCTGAAGGATTAACAAAAAATATTGTACATTCAATGGCATTATGATAAATTAAGTTTTAAATTGAAAAAATTTACGTTATAAAATTAGTTATTTAAAATTACAGTATAGCCTAGTGGAACTGGCCAACAGAATTTAATTTAAAACCAATTCCTACACAATTACCAATAGTTATTCACACATGTGATTTGTATGCTACTTAATTTGAACTTATGTGACCAATTTTGACTGAAGATTAAAAATTTAAATTACAACAAATTATTTTAAATCCAATTAGTTTAAAACTTGATTATCTAAACTGTTAACAATAGTTATTCACACATAGAAACACAACCTTTATTATTTGTATGCTACTTAGGTTATGCGACCAATAAACTCACTTCGTTCAATACATTTTCAAAATTAGTTCGATAACTTTAATAAATAACTATAGTTTTTTATGCACTTCAAACATCTTCAATCTCTATTAATGTATTATTACAATTAGCACTTAGCACAATAATTACACGATGTTACAAAACAACACCCAAATTTGACAGCAGCACAAACTGTCGGGACAACCTGGAATTAAAATAGAAAAAACATTATGGCTGAGTTGTAATATTATGATGTTTACATAGAAAAATTGGTGAAACTTCATCTTTGCAATCTGCATTACACTACTGAGCAAGCATTTTACAATAACATTTTTCTTTAAATGTAAACAATTAATGTTTCTTTTCTTCCTCTTTGATGATCTTCATCTGAAAATATTAACAGCTGTTAAGTAACAGCTCACTTTGTATTACATGTCGTAGCGCAGTCTGGCGGATCCAATGTAAAACACTCCAAAATCAACAATTTATTATTAAAAGATTAATTAAATAAACTATTTAAATTGGACCGAATTGTGAATCTAAATCTAGCAGACCCGACAGACGTTGTCCTGTACACGTTATAAGAATTTAATTATAGTTAATTAAAATTACAGTATAGTATCGGAACTGGCCAACAGAATTTAATTTATCTAAAATACTAAATAAGTATTCCGTATAGGGCTGAAGTATAATAAGTGGCCACCATCACAATCGAATTATAGATATTTCTGAATAGCTTATCTAAACTACTAAAATGACAAACTGAATTAGATTATAGTTATTTAAAGGCTGAATTATAATAAGCGGCCAACATCGCAATCAAATTATTGATATTTCTAATTAGCCTATCTAAACTACCGAATTTTATTATCTTTATATTTCTTGTGTGCGTGTGTATGAAGCTCCTCCTAATTGGGTGGACCATCTTGGAATGTTTTACATTGTATCCAGCAGAATGCGCTACGATCACAGTTTCAAATGTTTTCTATTTTAATTCCAGGTTTTCCTGACAGTTTGTGCTGCTATCAAATATGTGTGTTGCTTTGTAACATTGTGTAATTATTGTGTGAGTGCTAATTGTAATAATACATTAATAGAGATTGAAGATGTTTGAAGTACATAAAACACTATAGTCATTCATTGAAGTTATTGAACTAATTTTGAAAATTTATTGAACGAAGTGAGTATATTGGTCGCATAACCTAAGTAGCATACAAATCAAAAGGTTGTTTTTCTATGTGTGAATAACTATTGTTAACAGTTTGGTCACATAAGTTCAAATTAAGTAGCATATAAATCACATGATTGAATAACTATTCGTCCTCTTCCACAAAGACGTGGCATTTTTCTGTAAAAATAAAATTCTGTATAATAGTACACAATGAATATGAGTAACTTATTCAATATGTAATTTTAATTAAGTAACTTCTAGATAAAAATGTATAACAACATAGACTACAGTATCTAAAATACTAAAGAAGTATTCCCTATAGGTCTGAAGTACAATAAGTGGCCACCATCACAATCAAATTATTGATATTTCTGATTAATCTATCTAAACTACCGAATTACATTATAATTATTTAAAATTACAGTATAGTATCGGAACTGGCCAACACAATTTAATTTATCTAATAAACTAAATAAGTATTCCCTATAGGTCTGAAGTACAATAAGTGGCCACCATCACAATCGAATTATTGATATATCTGAATAGCCTATCTAAAGTACTAAAATGACGATCCAAATTAGATTATAGTTATTTAAAGGGAGAAGTATAATAAGCGGCCACCATCTCAATCGAATTGATATTTCTGAATAGCCTATCTAAACTACTAAAATGATGATCCAAATTAGATTATAGTTATTTAATGGCTGAAGTATATATATATATCTAATATACTAAATAAGTATTCCCTATAGGTCTGAAGTACAATAAGTGGCCACCATCACATTCAAATTATTGATATATCTGAATAGCCTATCTAAACTACTAAAATGACGATCCAAATTATAGTTATTTAAAGGCTGAAGTATAATAAGCAGCCACCATCTCAATCGAATTATTGATATTTCTAATTAGCCTATCTAAACTACTGAATTTCATTATAGATATTTAAAATTACAGTATAGTATCAGAACTGGCCAACAGAATTTAATTTAAAACCAATTCCTACATTATTAACAATAGTTATTGACACATGTGATTCTCTATTAATTTAATATTACAATTAGCACTCACACAATAATTACACGATGATACAAAACAACACACAAATTTGATAGCAGCACAAACTGTCGGGTAAACCTGGAATTAAAATAGAAAAACATTTGAAACTGCGATCGTAGCGCATTCTGCTGGATCCAATTTAAAACATACCAAGATAAAAAACAATTTATTTATAAACCAAAAAATTAACTGATCAATCACTGCACACTTAATATTTACCAATTTCAGTTAAAAGTGTATTTTACTAAAAACTTCCAATTTTATATCTGGATAACCTCTATTGATATTCCTGATTAGCCTAATCTAAACTACCGAATTTCATTATAGTTATTTAAAATTACAGTATAGTATCAGAACTGGCCAACAGAATTTAATTTAAAACCAATTCCTACACTATTAACAATAGTTATTCACACATGTGATTTGTATGCTACTTAATTTGAACTTATCTGACCAATTTTGACTGCAGATTAAAAATGTAAATTACAACAAATTATTTGAATTCCATTAGTTTAAAACTTGATTTTCTAAAATGTCAACAATTAGTTATTCACACATAGAAACACAACCTTTTGATTTGTATGCTACTTAGGTTATTTGAGGTAATGCAACCAATAATCTCTATTAATGTACTATTACAATTTTAGCACTCACACAATAATTACACAATGTTTTATTTTTTATTTTCTTCCTTTTGCCTGTTGGCTGGCCTTTATAAACTTATAACGCGGCCACGTAGTGCACTTTTTATAACTTTATTCTATTATATTTTAATGTTATTTGCCGTATTTACTTTTGAAACATGAACTTTACAAAACAACACACACACATTGATAGCAGCACAAACTGTCGGGAAAACCTGGAATTAAAATAGAAAAACATTTGAAACTCCGATCGTAGCGCATTCTTCCAAGATCAACACTTAATAATTGACTAAGAATTTCATTTAAAAGCTAAAACTTCCAATTTTATATCTGGATAATCTCTATCCTCCAAAGTGAGTACAGAATATATTGAAATAAGAAGTGGTGTTATTTTTATATGTTTATGCTTACTCTATGCTTTCAAGACTATAATTGATTAAACGTATGGCTGTGTTGTAATATTATAATGTTTACATAGAACAACTGGTGAAAATTTAACTTTGCAATCTGCATTAGACTACTGATCAAGCACTTCATAATAACGTAATCTAAATGTGAACAAATGTTTCTGCCTCTTTGATGATCTTCAGCTGAAAATATTCACAGCTGTTAAGTATCAGTTCACTTTGTATTACGTGTCGTAGCACAGTCTGTCGGATCCAATATAAAACACTCCAACATCAACAATTTATAATTAAAAATTTAATTAAATTTGACCGAATAAATAACTATAATGAAATTCAGTAGTTTGGATAGGCTATTCAGAAATATCAATAATTCTATTGTGATGGTGGCTGCTTATTATACTTCAGCCTTTAAATAACTATAATCCAATTCGGATAGTAGTTTGGATAGGCTATTCAGAAATATCAATAATTCGATTGTGATGGAGGCCACTTATTATACTTCAGCCCTATTGGAAAACCATCTTATTTGTTTATGTACACTCCTGAAGGATTAACAAAAAATATTGTACATTCAATAGCATTACGATAAATTAAGTTGTAAATTAAAAAAATATACTTGTTATAAAATTAGTGATTTAAAATTACAGTATAATGTCGGAACTGGCCAACAGAATTTAATTTAAAACCAATTCCTACACTATTAACAATAAGTAGTTCGCACATGTGATTTGTATGCTACTTAATTTGAACTTATGTGACCAATTCTGACTGCAGATTAAAAAATGTAAATTACAACAAATTATTTTAAATCCAATTAGTTTAAAACTTGATTATCTAAACTGTTAACAATATTCACACATAGAAACACAACCTTTTGATTTGTATGCTACTTAGGTTATTTGAGGTATGCGACCAATATACTCACTTCAATGTGCAAAATGAGTTCAATAACTTTAATAAATAAGTATAGTTTTTTATGCGCTTTACACATCTTCAATCTCTATTAATGTATTATAACAATTAGCACTCACACAATAATTACAGAATGTTACAAAACAACACACAAATTTGATAGCAGCACAAAATGTCGGGAAAACCTGGAATTAAAAATAGAAAAACATTATGGCTGTGTTGTAATATTAGGCCTATAATGTTTACGTAGAACAATATTGGTGAAACTTCATCTTTGCAATCTGCATTACACTACTGATCAAGCACTTTACAAATTTAAAATATTAACTTTCTAAATTTTAAATGTGAATAAATGTTTCTGCCTCTTTGATGAACTTCAGCTGAAAATATTCACAGCTGTTAAGTATCAGTTCACTTTGTATTACGTGTCGTTCGTGGCGCAGTCTGGCGGATCCAATGTCAAACACTCCACCATCAACAACAATTTATTATTAAAAAATTAATAAAATAAACTATTAAAACTTGACTGAATTATGAATCTAAACCATTCTCGGATCCAACTGAAGACACACAAAAAGTTTCATTAAAATCGGTCCACCCGTTTAGGAGGAGTTTAGGACCATACACACGCACACAAGAAATATATATATATATAGATATATATATATATATATATATATATATATATAAAGATATATATAAACAATTTTACATATATATATTATGTAATATGTATATAATATATGTGTTACACTAGCATGACCACGTAAATATATGTTAATGAATTAAATATATATTACGATATTATTCAAACTGGGATCTAATAAATCCTTCACATTGCTATATTGAAACTATTAAATTTTAAGTTTTATTATGTATTTCTATGATATTGTAAAAACTCCGTATCTTGAAGAAATGGTAGTAGGTATTTAATTTTTAAAAACCATTTATCATATTATACAGGGTGTTGTAAAACATGTAATGCAACCAATAAATTTATGAAAATACCTATTGCTCTGCCATAAGTACAGTTTAAACACAACATTCGTTCATAAAAAAATTTAAACTTAAAGGGGTAGATGATTTTTGTAATAAAATATATTAGAACTTATAAATATTCAATCAGTAGTCACATATTATTTCATAAATAATAAGTATTTACTATCTAAGAGTATAGAGCGAATTTCAATGTATCAGAAACACAACCTAGTTATTGTATGAATACTATTCATGAAATGCTTTAGTAATGAATTGATTCCAAACCATTCTAGGTTTTGTAGGGTTCAAAGCAGAATGGTTTCAAAAGAGTTAAAAAATACCAGATTATAATTTATATTTCACGTTATAATTTTTACCTAGACACTCTTAAAACCGACCATTACACACTTAAATTTTAAAGTTTCTTTATACATTTTCTGATGGGTATTTATATAAGACTACTATTTACGTGTCTGAGTGCACTTTAAAATTATTTAAAGTTAACATAACATAATTACAGACAAGAATTTTGAATTTTTTAAATCCTTTTGGTAACATACTATTCTACTTCTATCAAAATTAACGACCTGACTATTGTAATTTTTTAAGTAAAACTACTTAAATGATTTAATGATAAACTTTGTTGTGTATGTAAAAAATTGTACATTGCTGTACATAATTGTATGAAAGAACCATAATTATTTGCATTGTAAATAATAAACAGTGGATAAGTTTAAAATTGTGTAGGTGAGTTAGTCATCGATATGTAAATATAAATAGCAATTTCGTCCCAAAATAATTAAAGCAATAATTGATACATGATGATCAGAAAATATTGGTCATGTTTAATCTGAAAATTGTGTGTAAACAAACAAAAATAATTGCAATGGTTAGTTATTACCTGAACGTGGGTTCCGTCAATAGATTTGTATGTGTTGTTTACTTACTGCAGTAAAACAAATATTATCATTCGACAGGTTGAAAACATTTCATATCTGTCTGTATGTCTTTCCGCATGATATCTAAAAAACTAACCGATATGTAGAATTTAAGTTTTGCAAGTAACTTTTTGGTATGTCCGGAGCCCACTATTTTTTAACAAGTTTTCCTTCCGAAAAAAGTACAGTATTAAAAAACACACTTTAATAAACATATTGGGAAATACATTTTTACCAGCTTCTTCTTATTGGAAAACTAAATGCTTAATATATAATCAAAACACTCCAATAAATGAAAGATTTTTATTTTGTGAGGCCTTTCGTGCTCAAAGAACACATCGTCAGACCCACATAACTGAAATAAAAGTAAATTAATAATAAAAACAATTTGGATTTAAATAAAAACATATGTCTTGAAAAATACAAAGAGATAAGATTTTAAAGGCCAGGAAGTATGTCTACTACAAAATTCACCGTTACTGCCTTTAATCTAATTAAATATTAATTTATATATATACAGTAGACATACTTCCTGGCCTTTAAAATCTTATCTCTTTGTATTTTTCAAGACATATGTTTTTATTTAAATCCAAATTGTTTTTATTATTAATTTACTTTTATTTCAGTTATGTGGGTCTGACGATGTGTTCTTTGAGCACGAAAGGCCTCACAAAATAAAAATCTTTCATTTATTGGAGTGTTTGATTATATATTAAGCATATTGGGAAATGTAAGTGTCATTTCGACAAATGGTTATCGTATTCAGCCTTCCGAAAGGAAGCGCTGTAGGCGAGATTCGAGTAGAATGCATGGCCACCATGAAATGCATGCGTTCTGCCAATAAAAGTTTTCCTCTTCGGTTAGAAGTGAATCTCATAGGCGACGATAATTATTCACGATGAAATTATAGATTAACTAAGCGCACGACAATCAATGAAAGCAAAAAACTAAAAGAACATTATTTTGTATTACAAAGTAGTGATTCGTGCATCTAGGCTTATTCGGAGGTTCGCCTGCCTAGGCCGCTTTGGGGGCGATTTGTCGACAGGAAGTATGTTTCATTAGATTTTTTTGGATTCAATATAAAACAAGGAAAGTACTAGTGACATACATTGAAGTTTATTTGGATCCCCGATAAGGATAACTCGTCCAAAAATAGTGACACCCCGATAACATATTTCTATAAAGGCAGTACTGTGTTTAGTGATGGTGAAAGTCAATTCAGGCATTTTTTGCTGAGAGCTAGTAAATATTATTATATTAATTGCATGGAAAAATAGCAGAATAAATTTGTAATCAAACTCTAATAATAAGCAATTTTAGCATGCTAGGCTACATTACCATTTCAAATGGTAATGTAGCCTAGCTATCCGAATACATACCACATAAGTTTTCGTGACGTAGCCTTTTTTATTTACATACTACACTGATCGGAACCTCAATTATTGAACATAAATATGAATATATCATAGAGATGATATCTTGAGAAGGAATATTTAATGAGTCCTGTAATGATGTAATTCATGGAATTTTGCTCATTGTCATTGAATCCCATAACGAGGTAGTCTGACTCAATTTCTTTTGTGTGTGCTGGGAGATGTTTAAATTTACAATCTGATCACATAACATTGTGAAATTGAATTAACTAATAGACAATACACTTGTTATGCAACCTCAGCATAGCCTGTTATGCGACACCTGGTGTCATACTATATACAACCTACGTCATGTGTAGGCCCTTAGTCGTATTCCTTCAATTTAATGGTTTAAGAAAAGTGCTATTTTTGTAGAAAATAACTTAAATCATACATCCTCAATTGCTATTTAGAGGCCTCACAATAATTTTACTGTATTTACTACAATCGTGGATCAGTTTTATGTTTTATTTTCAAAATAGTTTTTCAACTAATAATAAATTCAAGATTGGTTTTAATTAAAACATAGGCCGGTTTTTTATATTTAGCAGTGGAAATAACCCAAATTATTTGATCTATTATGGTATTGAGGTAATTACTTATTATTGGAACGAGTCTTTCGTTTATTCAGTTAACTCGTACATTACAGACGATCGATACTTATTGCGATTTACTTACATGCAGTTTTATGCTGATGTTGTATAGTCGTATATGATTAATTTACATATGATTCCTCAATATTTTAATCATTATTTGCTCTATACACAAGCCAATCGTAAATCAGAAAGTTATACTCCTTTACCAGTATTTTAGGATCGAATTACATATCACGAACAAACTGTAAGACTAAATAGAAGCTTATCTGCTATAATAATGTATCCATCTACAATATAATGACGTGTAGGTACTTATATACCAGTAGTGTATTGCGTTGCCTGTGGAATATGACTTGCTCGTAGGTGTAGTTTCACTATTGTTTTGCATGAAATAGCTGGACGGTAAGCCAGTATAATATCTATTAGAATTGACCATTTTAGGACATGTTAAAAAATTAAAAACAATTCTTGATTTAATTGCAGTTAAATTCGATTGAACAGTGAAACTCATAGTTATATTCCAAATTAATTTTAGTAATATTTATTAATCAGCGTTGACGTATATAACAGGGTTTATAAGAGAGTTAAGCATTAATAAATTACAAACAATTATATTTGTATAATCTGCTAGGTAGGAACTTTTATTAGTATAGTGATGTAAAATTTCAATGACAGATGTTTATACATTAAGCAGCTGGCATAAGAGAGAAAAATCCAATGACAGATAATTGCGCTAAAATAATATAGTTTGATTACGATAACACTGGCAATATTAGTTTATGCATAAAGATGGAAAAAGATCTTACAGATAAGCAGGAGCGGTGATTGAGACACGATTTTTAATAGAAGGGTCTCCGCCCATAGACATAAAATCTAACAATTCTAATATTCATATGATACCCTGGCAAAATATTGCTTGATGAGCGTGACTCGGCGGTGTTGACTCGGAAGAAAAGGAACAACTACAGTAAAACATGTGTAATCAAATTGTCTTAAACTTTAGATTTTCTTGTATTGTTTTATGTGGATTAATATGGACGTTGTTATAAAAACAAGTGCATTTTTATAAGATTTGCCATTGTTATTTTATTAATTATGACTTGATGTAAGTATTTCAATACACTGAAACACTTAATTTAGCAGCTTGGACCGTCCTTCAAGTAAAACTAGAGTGTACGAGTACACTGCTATATAAAACAATGACTCTCTCCAGACAGACCGCGAGGGCAAAAGCAGGATGCTACAGCCACACGACTCGGACACCTCTGTGACTGTTGTTGGACATGTTTATACACCATGATCTATAATTAAGCTTCTGAACTTTTCGATGGCAATACAACTTCGCGCAACTGTGTGTGTACAGGGCCAAAGAATAGAAGATAGTTTATACATCATCATTGGTCATCTGGCTGTCTTTATTTGATTAATTGTCTCTCTGATCCTGGAGGAATGAAAAGAAACAGTCCTCCCGAAAAAACCTATTTCATTTGAATGTAAAAACAGTCTGCTGTGAGCCAACGATTGATATTTAAGTAGCTATTAAAAGATAGAAGCCACTTATTCTCGACAGCAGCCGAACTTTTCACATCTACCAAAAACTTGGAACCCTGACTACTCTCGATAGCCGGATTTAAAAGTTACTGAACTGCTGGAACTTTTAGCTGAAGACAGTTATTTTCTTACATACTTTGAAAGTATTTCTTTTGAACTTAGAAATTAATATGGGTATAATTCATTTAATATGAAATTGTAATATAATCGCTGATTGTTAAAAACTTATATTATTATTATATACTCTTCCAAATAGTTCGAATTTTAAACAAAAGCAGAAAATGCAGTGCTTCTGTTTTAATTTCCAAGTTCTCAGAACTCTTCATCAGAAACACACTATATTATTAAGGGGAGTCCAACGTCCCTATACCGCCCATGTTAAATTGGCATATTTTCGGTACCATTATTTCCTGTTCTACTAATAGTACACTTTTGAAATTTTTTGCAGTTACTTATGTATGGTTGCTGAGGCATTGGACGAAAAATCTATGTTCAAAAATACATAAAAAAGTTCTAACAATTTTTATTTAAAAAACATGTTTTTTACAATATTAATTTATTTATAAAAATATTTTTTCTTTGTTCAGTTTTCTACCAATTTTTAAATCTTTTAGGTCCAAAGCTGACTTATAGAATAAAGGAAGTGCAATAAAATTCATCAAAATATCTCCAACGGTACTTAAGATATGTGTACCTAAGTATGAAAAAAACTTATTTTCGGAAATCAACGATAAACAAAAAATTCCTTGAATATTGTACTTTAATTTAACAATTTACTGATAATCTTTGATCACTCACTTTTAAAAATCCTCCAGGAAAGTACTCAGTATCATCCACTTCTTCTTCTCTCAATCTTTCCCTTCTTCTCTTGACCCTGGACTCCTTGGATGCCAACCCCGCTGCGTACTCCGATTTTCTGATTCGAGCTTTGTCAGCAACCTTCAAAGCGTCTATTATGTTACTGCCGATATCTGAGATTCCCAAATGCTTAAAAACTTCTAATCTACCCAGGTTTCCATTATTGAAAGTTATTATGGCATCGCACACCCCTAGTTCGAGTGTTTTACGGCCAACAAAAACATTTTTGGGCAACCTGGTCCACACAACGTTGTTGAAATTCTCGTTGACATTCTGGGTCTTTTCATGCAGGCAACGCCTAAGAAGAGTAGGGTGAACTAGGTCTTTGAATACTGGTCTTATGGCCTCCATCACTGCCTTTGGCACTGGGTTGTGCTGTAACTTACCCTCAGCAATAGCTTTGTTATACTTGCACCACGTATCGGGAGCATCTGGGCAAAGTATATGATTAGGTTCTTCATCCGTGGACATGCTATGGCAATAAATTGCCCAAACAGCTATCCTCATTTTTTCCAAGTGATTCACATTTCCTCTTATAGCATTGCCATAATACTGCTGAAACTTGTCGATGACGGTGTCCGTCAGCCTACCAACCCCTTTTATGGATTTCCCATCGGACAACTTCTTACCGCCCAACTTTTGCTTTAGTTTGCGAAGCCGACAGCCCATCCGTTTGGAAACGTGTCCTATGCATTCCAACTTCTCTACAGTAACATCACTGTAAGGATTACTTTCTAGTACAGCATTAAAAGATTTACTGTCTCCGTCACCCAAAAAGTTTATGTAGCGAACACCTCTATCCTGTTCCGATCGCTGGCAGACAGCTACAGCAGCCGTCGTCTCCATACCTCCACTGGTCCCTTCATAGTTTTTTGACTGTTGTTTTTTCATGTTTATTTTCTTTTTCAACAGAGCCTTCATTTCTTTTGCACCCACTACAGTATTTACTGAGAAATTCAATGTCTAGGACCTTCCCAGTATCTACACTTGTAACCGTGCATACGCCATTTTTTGAAATGAAACCTCGCTTCTGCCATGAGCCATCAAAAGCTATGGCAATATCAGTCGGTATTGTCGCCTCAGAGTTTTCTTCAATCGCCTCTAGGGTAGCCTTTTTCATGGAATCTTTTACTACACAATGTAGAGAGTCCCTGACATAAGAAGTATATTTCCTAACATTAGTGTTAGGGCTGGGGAGATTCATCATGCCGCAAAGCATCTTTGCTGCTTCCGGACCTTTTCCGATACAACGGAGTCCATAAAAACAATCTGCAGTTCACCTCAAAAATATTCTTATCTTTAGTTGTATTTGATGTCCAGAACTCTGTAATGAATTTACAATCCTTATTGCAACATTTTCAGTATAAAACTTGCAGGCTAGTCCATTGCGACTATTGATTTCCTCGTCGAGTATCAAGTCGGAACCGCACTGTTTACATGATGCAAATTGACTAAAAAACTGAGGACAAAATTTCAAAACTTACAATAAAATTACTAGAAAATGAATTATACTGTTCACTCTGTTCCAAACTAGAAGAAAGTTTCTTCTTCGAAGCACTAGGACCACCGGTTTGCTTTGGTTGACCTAAGATTCTTGAGCTTGTAGATTGTAGAGAGCTAGAACTAGATAAATCTACACTATTTTTTCTAGTATATTTGTTTCCTGTAAACTTTTGTTTAGAGCACCAACTTTTCTGTCTAGGCATTGTTTCTAAAGCAACCAAAAGAAATATCCAAAATTACAGTCACCAACATCAAATGAAGTCACATAATAACATAAACCAAAGTCGTCAGCTGATTCAAGACATGATTTCTGGGTAATTGAAACAATAACTATTGCCAACCTGATAAACAAAAAACTATAAACTAAATCCACTCAAATAATACATGTACTATAGCTATTGTATGAAAACCCACTGATGTGAGGCAATTGGTGCTGAAGTTCTAGCAATCAAAATGTGCGATGGCATGTTTTCAAAAAATTATTTAAAAATATTGGTACTTTGGGATTATACCGACCACACCCAGACATGAATCGTTATTTCACATTTCGTTTCTACTGATTACTAGATTAGCGTAGAACAATATTTCGTCAATATAAAACAGGAATTGTCTTATCGCAAACCCCTCCCCATCCTCAGACAGAGGTCAAAGTCGAGCGTCTAGTAGATAACGTGATTGCAGTCTCGCCGCCCGTTCAGCTGGTGCATCGCTTTGTTGTACTTCCGTGTTTTACCTCTACATTTCTCCAAACACAAAAATTCAACAAAAACAATCATTTACCAAACTAAACTCTTTATTAAAAAAACACTAAAAACTTGTTTTTATTCTTGATCACATTCCGCCACCCCAAAATGCGAGTGCCTCCGGCCATCAGCGCGGGCTTTTGGCAGCACCTTCGGTGCTGCCCCGCGCTGATGTCGACGAAAGAAAAACATCCCTCGAGATAGTACCTATCAGTAAAAATATCAAATTCTAGAGGGGCTAATCAGAAATATAAATTGAATTGTAATGGAAAGGCAATTATGTACCGTGCAAATCACGTGATGCCGCGCGGCCTGCCGTAATCAGGATTCTCGAGAAAGATAAGATAACAGCGACAACAATACCGATCACAATACCTGGAAATGCTTGTAAGTTTGTAATTTTGTAATTGAAGAGTTGTTTTTTCGTTCTATCATGTTTGTTTCTATAAATTTCTATTTTTGTGTTCTTCATACTAGTGTGGTCGGTATATAATCCCAAAGTACCAAAATATTTAAAATCAAGTTGACAACATGTTTTTGGTATTAAAATGTTTCAGAAACTACTAAATTTTTTTAATAAAAAAAAACTAAATTTGAAATTTTTAAATTTTTTTGTGTTTGTGGACTCCCCTTAAAACATAGAAAACACAACTCAAACCAAGAATAAAAAACACGTATATATATATATATTATATATATATATATATATATATATAAAATACACCTATCTTGTTTTAAATTTTAATGTTTTCATTTTATTAAAAAGTTTTTTTATTTTTATCATTAAATGATAATATGATAATATTTTCTACTAATCTAGATTGACACAGGTATGCACGCTCACACTTAGCTATAAACGTTCAACATTTTTATATTTTATGCTTTTATCCACTCTGGTAGCGTCACCAAATAATATTTGTAAGATTTTGAGCTTATATACAATATGAAATATCCTTGATAATTATATTATCTATAATGGAATAGCGGGTTGTTTGAAATTATAGGTTTTGTGCAATTCAATGTAGAGATACTTAGTATAAGGACTACTGACAGACAGCTGTGATGGCCAGAGAGTTTAAGATCTGTAAGTACGAGCCGATTGCTCGATTTATCTCATGTAGCAGGATCATTGAGGGTTTGAAGTGGACCATGCAAGGATACCACTCGGCCTGTGCCTTCTCTAGGAATATTTAGAAATGTAAACATGTTAAAATATAACAACTGGTATGGTTTTAAGGTTCTTTACATGTGAATTTAGCGTCCTTCTTGCGTAGGCCGCTTAATGAGGTATATTATTAAGCATGGCGCACACTGTAGACGCGCCGCGCCGAACCGCGCCGCCTTTTGGAAATAATTCCGGCTTAATAGTTGCATGTGTTCAAATGGGAGTGCGCACACTAGATCGCGCCGCGCAGCCGCGTCCGCCGCGGAATAATTCCGCTGCCAGAACTCTTGGGAGAAGTCGAGCGGAATTTGTTCCGCTGGGGCGGCGCGGCGCGGCGTGTCTACAGAGTGCGTAGGCAGAAGAACCGTTTCTTAGCCGCGGTTACCTTCGGATGTCTTCGTACTACCTCGACCATCGTCGGTGAGGTATAGCAGTCGACGTAAAAAACAATCTGCTTTGTTGACCGCCACGAGCACACATGTTTCCATCGTGCAGGAAGTTATTTCAGAAAAATATAAAAATTATTGTAGACGTATTATCGCATGTAACATATAAGTATGTATCCTGCAAGGAAACGCCTGGTACTATAACTATTTTGTACACAACAAACATTGAAATAGGTTATTTATAACCTCAAACATATGGTCTAGCAAATTTTTTCTTTATTTTTTATGTTTTTCTGATTCAGGTAAATTTAACTTATTAACAGTAGTAAATATTCTGTGTATGTGATAACTACTGAAGCTTTGTTTCAGGAAAGTCATTCATTCTGGTAGCAGGCTGCAATGGAACACGAGGCATCGTTTGTGTACAAGATTACCCAACATCTACGATCTATCACACCCCAGATACCACAACAAAACGTGAAGTTCAACTGCTGGAAATAGATAGGCGAACGATTGAACCAACCCGGTACGTGTAAACTTATTTATTTATTTTTAATATAGGTCTTTGTTTTAGCCAACTGAATAATTAATATTATTTTTTAATTTAATGTTTTTTAATGCAGTTTTTATCTAACTTGTACCAGTTTCGGGTAAACTGGAAATCATAACCTTACCTTTGGGTTACCTTACTAATATTATATATATATATATATATATATATATATATATATATATATATATATATATATATACCAACACTTCTCAGATCTTGTACTCCTAGTGTAGGCTCATCCGGGAGTTCATTTAGTAGGTTAATGCAATCCTCACGCAGAAAGTTGTGCAGTACTAATGTAGCCAAAACACACGTTGTCATATGGTCAGGAAAAATTTGCAATTTTCTTTGATAGATACGAAAAACGTTTAGTGAGTATTCCAAATGCATCCTCACTTGGGTTTCGGGCTAGGCTATGTCTGTAATTATACGTTTTCTTATCCTCGTCATCAGCCAATTCATTGCCTGGGTATGGTCTCATTACATGGGTTTGTAGCGGGAAAGCTTCATCTGCTACAATGACGTGAGGTAATATCATATCTGTCCCTACAATTTTCTTTGCTGAAGGTATGTTAAGTTGATTTTTTTTGTAACTTTTTACCAAAAGCACAATTTAAGAAAAACTCCCCCATCACTGTTTTTCCTACTACTCCTACATCCACCAAGACAAATCTGTAATGAGCATCAACCACTGCAAGAAGGATAATTGAGAATGCTTTTTTGTAATTGTAGTACAATGTACCTGTTTTAGGTGGTTTGTCAACAAAAATAACAATTTGACAACAATTTTGTCCACAAAGATTGTACTAAATAAGACTAATAAGTATATAGTTCACTTCAAATATTATAAAAATGTAAGTTAACTTAGAATTGCTATACGTTATTGGATGATCACGAAGTATTTTAAAACATCGAAATTAATAAAATATTTAAAAAATGACAGTTAATTAAGTGATTTATATGTACTACAAATGTTTTATAAGTGACAGGGAGAGCTAAAAAGGAATGCAATCATAATAAACTCTGATAAATATTTATTCAATACTGATATCTCAAATACTACAATACGCAAAACAATAATATAATTGTTGCAATAAAGGGTAATAATTCAAGTGACTAATTCATTTACGTAAAGAGTATACTAAATTTTTCTAGTAACATAGCGTTCCATGTGAAATATAATATTATTTTATGCTATTAAAGATAAGTGAAAATTATAACTTGTTGGTCAAATTATCAACATGTTATCAAACGAACGATTTCATTATTGACCTGATTAACTTGACTCATTAAAATTACACTGAACGATTATGTAAATATAACAGCCCACGTATAATAAAACATTATTTAAATACTCTGTGCAATTTAAAATATTTTCAATCAACATATTATTGCACGTGTTATTTTTTCATATATATAATACAAATTTATTTGAGTATTTTTTAATATGCATATGTAAGAAGTAACATAAGCATATGTCATTATTGTAAGATAAATTTATTTACTTTGTTTAAAAATAAACACATACACACACTTTCACTAATATTCACAGACGTTGAACGAATCACTGAAGGATCATTAAAGCTCTAAAAAAACTACTCACTATTCACTGAAAAAATATGAAAATCTGCATATTTCTTTAAGTAAGACAGTAAAATGTTTTATATTACCACATTCAGAAAAATGATTAAAAATTAAGCTGGCAAATAACCCACTGAATTAGTCGTACAAGGTTAAATTTATCATCGTTTGATTCCGTACTATCAATATATATTTCAAGGATAACTGTTACAGAAAAACTATTATAAGACATGAAACTACCATATCAAAGATTTATTCCTACAAAGTTAGATTTCGGGTAGTTCACAGTCGTCTCAAAAAAATCTCCAAAAACCATAACGTTTTCTGCCTTTGAGTGCTTTTCAGGTTTACAATAATAAGGTCAGTTTTTATAATTAGTTACAGGAAAAATAT
Organism: Homalodisca vitripennis; assembly: GCF_021130785.1. Taxonomy (NCBI): domain Eukaryota; kingdom Metazoa; phylum Arthropoda; class Insecta; order Hemiptera; family Cicadellidae; genus Homalodisca; species Homalodisca vitripennis. Next base: position 33,969 of record NW_025776581.1, read on the forward strand.
GTTGGGCATATTACCGTTTGCTTAAAGTTGGCTTTTACTTGTACAGCTTAATAAAAGTAAACAGTGTGGATCTAAAAAGATCTCGGTCAAATTTTAGTTTAACCATTCCCATTTACTGACACCACAAGATATACACAGGAATACGGTAAGGACTCGTTACCTTATTAACAAAATGCAATCCGAAATGTGAAAAACACCTTGTCACAACAACAAGAGTTCAAGAAACATTTGTGGGCTTCCAAAACAAGCCCACAAATATTCTAACCTACAGTTCTTACGCGAAAAGAGTTTGTCAATGTAGTTTGTACCATGAATAAATAGCCTACGGTAAGTAACGGCTTAGCACGCAATTTCGTAGGTTTTGCACGTGTTTGAGCACTTCGAGTGAACTATTTTTAGTTCTGGTTCGAGTAAATTATATTTCCGACGGCAATATTGAGTTGCCATGATCCCACGAGTTGCCAAATTATGTGAAAAAAGAGAGGATCTAAGACATTTCGATAAATAAGTACTACATATTACGACATCTCGTACCCAATCACACTCAAACTCTCAATTATTACATGTTAGTAAATAATTTAAAATTATAAGATATTATGACAAGATATCTTTCATAAGTACAGCAGGAAGAACTATGAGAGGTATTTGGGTACAACTTTAAAATATACTAATTACTTTGAAAATAAAAATTTTCTCTTTTAGCTGTATCATTATCACAGTTCACATGTTTCAGATCTAGCAAAAATTAAAAAATATTGATACATTTTTTGAGTGTATTTATAATGTTTTGCGCGTTTTTGACACTAATCATCTTTGACATCTTAGAGAAATAAGCTCTTACTATTTTTTATAATGTTTAAGTAAACTGCAAAAACTTTAAAAATGTTGAAAATTTTATTAAACTAATGTATAGGGAAAATTAGTAAGAATACTTGAAGAATAAATTTGACATCTTTTAGGACACGTTTCTTTCAAATAACATATCTTAAAAGTATTTCTCATTCACAATAACATATAGATAATATTTATTTAAGTAAAATCGTTTTGATACACATTTGTATGTGATTAATCTTAAATAATAATTGTATTCGTTCACGTAGAGTAACTATAAAAGTATCTGATATATATTTCAACTTATAACATTAAGGAATGACAGTATGTTTTATTCATGAAAATGCGTGAAACCAAACAAAGTTTACAAAGTGTTTCTGAAGTTGTTAGAAAGGATTTACATGAAAGTTTAACTTCTCCCAGGACGTGATACCCGTTTATATTCAAAGAAAAATAAGCCTTGAATTATGATGTTCTTAATTAGCATATCACACGAAAACTTACCAGAGTTTATGTCTTAGTAGATTCTTTGCTTAAAGTGTTTTGTTGAAAGTGTACGATTTCAAAAGATAGAATAATTTCAAAAATTTTTCTTCGCAATAGGTTACAAAAAGTATAAAATAGGTTTTCAAGAATTGACATCTACACTCAATTTCAGGTGTCAAAAACCCTAACACATAAACAGCTTATAAACTTCGAAACATCACGGGAATGAACTATCATTTAAAGGTATAGTAAAGTGTTATATGTCTGTTACATGATCTGGATGAAGTGCAGTATGGAGGTCTTCTCAAAAATGAAATAAGGTTAGCAGTACTAATATTGTATATAAACTCAGTAAAGCTTCGAGCATTAATTCAGGGTGACCGCCCGTATGTTTTATTAATCTTTATATATATATATATATATATATATATATATATATAATTTACGTCCGATGTAAGCTAATGGTTAAATTTCCATGAGCTAAACGGCTTGATCAGTTCTCTTCTAATAGAAATACGTATATTTTTTGTATATGAAACTTAGAATAAATGTATAAAAATTTGTGGTTTTAAGGTGAGAGTTTGTGATACTTAATGGTAATATCGGTGATTGGAAATTGGTTCAGGAAAACTACAAAAACTTGCATCTACGAATGACCTACATACTGACTTAGTGCACCATTAAACGTGCAAACCTTGGCAACCTCGCCCTTTCATTTCTTTATCCAACATTGACAGGTTTCGTGTCGCGTTTCGATGGAATCCCAGATAAAAATTATTTGATATGGCTAGATAAAAACTATTGGCTAGATATATATGGCTAGATTGGTTTTGAAAAGATATGGCCCCATCTGGGAGTTAGATCTAGTCAAAATCAGATAAAAGAGTTCTTAAGTTCTGGTTATATCTGGAGTTTGACATGGTACAGATCTGGTTATATCTGGAATAATATATGGAAAGTTTTGGCATTCTTCAGGTTAGATATGTTTACCATAGCTTAGTTTATTTAATATTACCAATTATCCCTATTTAATAAGAAGTTAAAGATTCCAAATAGTTTTATTTCTAAAGATATTATGGTAATCTTGTCTTATTTTAATTTCTCTTAAAAATTATAAATGTTTTGCGATTGAATGTTGTTGTTTATATTAAAATTCAAACTATATTAACATGTAAACTTACGTAATGTAGAAACTTAATTGCTACGTACTGCGTCTTTTTCTTTATTAGAAATAGGCTATATAAGAATATCAAATTTTAAGTTTTGAAAGCAGCAGAACAAAAATGTTTAGATATGTTAATTTTCACAATTCATAATATAATTAGTTCTTTCTTCCTATTAAGATGGATTTCAAAATAAATACCTGTATTTTATAACCCCTAACCAGGCTTGGCAGTTTATTCCAATTTTATATTTGTGCTATTTTAAGACTATTTATAAAACACCAAAATTTTGCCTTTATACATATTAAATACGCAGAGTATTAAAAAATGTTGCACCCGCCAGTATATTGCACTAATGTTTATATGTAATGGATGGGACAAAATAAAAATCTTTTAGTCAATTTTTATTTTCTTTTATCATTATTTCTAAATTATAGTTGAATGTAGGCTTGCTAAGGTAATGTTTGTGTGTTTTTTATTTAATCACATGTCTTTGTGTAGACTAATTAATGAAGTCCCAAGATATATTATGAGCATAACAAACTCTTAGGCTGTTCAAGTTTTGAAGATCATTTAAAACGAAATTGTGTATTAAAATTTTGGATCGCAAAGGTAGGCAACATTTTAAATAATTCATTGTTTGTTTTTTGCTTTGTAATAATTCCATAAATATTTATATAGCTAGATTTTCATATGTTATTGAACAAGAACTCTATTAATGATCTCCATATTTATTGTTCTATACTAAATATTTAATTTATGTTTTATACATAGTTAAAAAAGATTCAGAAATTTTACATTTAACATGTTTTGACAGTATATCCCATTTTTATTTCAATATATCAATACACGTTCTCACCAAGATTGTTCCAACTAAATCTTAAACATGTGACATTTAAATACTATTTAATATTCGTTGTAATCTGAATATCACGTTATTCTTTAGAATTCATACATTTCTTTTATAGTTTAACTGACGAATACTGATATTACTTTTGATTAACGATATACATAGTTTATATTTATGTGTTGTTCTAGTAAATAATTCATTTACTACAACTATTAAGTAATAATAGAACGATATACTGAACTAAGAATATTTTGGTTTGCTCTTACTATTCAAAAAAGGTATTAAAATATAATTTACAAATTCAGAAGTGAGGAACAGTAGTTTGCGATTTAAATTTTCATTATTTTTAAGATGTGTTTAGTGAAATGCAAACAACGATTACATGATTAAACCACTTTTTTACATATATCAGAATGGATAAAATAAATAAACGGATAAACGGTAAAATAAGAAATTCTAATATACAAATTTAAAGAAAACTATCATTAATTCTAACTTTAGAATAAAGTATCAAAATAAACACAAAAGTTTATCTAATTTTCAATATAGAATGTGAATCTAAAATTTTATAAATTTCAGTTTTTAAATAGAAATATTACTTTTATTAGAACACGCTTTTCTCTAATTTTAAGTGTTTATTTATAACTGTTTAAATGTAAACCTACGTTAACCATACTATATTATAAAATTTGTATATGTAGTCACTATTTAGTCACTATAATTTTCGAAAGATATTGATGTTACCTAATATAAATATGCTCCATTAAATGTTATCGGTAATTGAAATATCCAAATTTTATTCTCTCACCTATTTACTAAACTTTCAATTTCCACATACAAGAAATGTTTCCACACAGGTTTTTCCCGATTATTTAATTTAAACTAAGTTAATGTGGTGTTATATTTGAAGGTTTTTAATCGAGTAACTGAATTATTAAATAACTCTTTCTATCATATTATCGAAGAAAAGCCCTCTAAAAAAATATTATGAGCAATACAATCCTAATCCTAAATACGCATAATCGAAACAGTTTCCTCAAACACAAATATAATAATAGAGAAAAACAGAATATATATTAAATAGCAATTGAAAATTACGATACACTATTAAGTATATTTTATTTAGTCAAGATACGAGGTGAACATGAAGCAGACAATTCTTCCTTATGAACAGCCACTGACTGAGTAAAAGTGGTGACTTCTAAACTCTGGCAATAAATCTCTACTGCCGATAACTCTGTATCTCCTCTTTGCTTGAGTGATTTGTACCATGCAGTAACCATTTTAAAACATTTGGTTATTAAGATATGTTCATTAAGAGTTTTTACCTTTCATTCATACTGTAGTATAATTTTTTAAGTTTGGGAAGCTACATATCAAATTATAGAGTGAGAGAGAATAAAATCTAGCACTTAAAAGCTTTACATTTAACTATAATTCGCGATCCATTGGTACTTAAAAAATGTTTTGCTTCGTAAAAATTATGTTAATATATTATAGCCTACACTGGTTAATGAAATAAATTACGAGATATTTCTATGTAAACGAATGTTTTTCAAACGATATAGGCATGTTTTATCTGTATCGGTTAGATGTCACATATGTTAAAATATAAATATCAACGTAGGATTACGCTACACTTCGTGTTGCTTAACAGATTCCACTGAATTTGCATGCAAACATGTAAGTTTGCAGCTTATGTTATTCTTTGGTCAGAAAATACTCCGAAAAATGTCTTTTATGTTCCCTCAGCGGAGAGAAAAACAAATTGTGACCCTCAGACAAATCCTATTGAGTAGACATGCACTAACTTCGAACTCGATAGTGTCTATATGGAAATGCCATCTGCATGCTAAATATAAATTATATCAATCAGTTGATTCTCGAGATATCATGCGAACAGACAGGCGAAAGGACATACACAAATTAAATATCCCCAGCCCTTCAAGCAATATGCTTTGCTAACTATCAGTCAATCTGAGCTAGATTAAATAGCTACATATATTTCTGAAATTACAATCTAATTGGGGTAGTGAATGAAAGAGATCACTTCAGTATATTGGTTTCATGTAATACTCTTGTAAATTTCCATAATAATGTTATTGAAAATATTATATATATATATATATATATATATATATATATATATATATATATATATATATATATATATACTGATGTGTAACTTGTGAATAGCAGTAGTCGTGAATATTAAGCTTTATAAAAATACTTTTAGGAGAAATAAAACACTCACACACACACGTATATATAACACATGTATACACACATAAAAATGTGTGTTTTGTTTCAAATGTGTTATAAGTTTTACGTTTATGTTATGTGTGTTTGTTAAATATGTGTTGTGTAGTTTCACGTTTTCTCACTGTCGTTATGTTTAATATATATATATATATATATATATATATATATATATATATATATATTATATATATATATATATATATATTAATCTTCAATAAGAATTCTTCAATTATTGTAATAAACATTTTCTATATTTCGGCTTAAGCCGTCTTCAGGAAATTACAAAAAATTACAAAAATTAATATAAATAGGGCTATAAGAACAGAATAAACATAAAACATCAACACAGAAAATGAAAAATAAGAATGAATTATTGTACAATGGTGAACATATGATTTAATTTTATAAATTCACTTTGTTGACTAAGTCACCTTAAATTTAATCCACTTGGAAATTTTTGATTTAGTGACGAGTTGATGGGCTTGTTCCATGGTTCTCAGACTGTGTGTACTTAAATTTTGTGATATTTTTCTAATTGGTTTTCACTGAAAATGTTTCTTCAAAATTTAAATTATGTATTAAGCCATGTGCCACTACAGGTTGCTCTGTTTTTTTATGTTTATATGCATACCTGTGCCCAGTCATCCTTGTTCTAAGTGAATTTATCGTTGAACCAATATAATCTTTAGGGCATAACTTGCACTGAATTTGGTAAACAATATTTTTTTGATTCACATGTTAAGTCTTCAAATATACTGTATGATTTTGTGTAGAACTACTTGTAAATGTTTTTGAAAGTAGAGCACATGTTGCAAACTAAACACCTGGGTTTATTGCAAGGATGTGACCCAACTGTCATGTTTTCTTGGTCTTTGTTGGGATTATATATATATATATATATATATATATATATATATATATATATAATTCCACAGAGTAAATGGAATTAATAAGGACCGCCTAAATATATTGGAACAATCTCTAGAAACAAAAGATGTTTTTAATAGACCTCCAAGAATTATTTCCAAAAGACCACCAAATTTGAAAAATATATTATTTCATCCAATATATATTAAAGATAAAGACAACATTCAAAATTTCAAACACTAATACCATCCATGCAATAAACCCACGCTGTGGAACATGCAACATGATGCAATCCACAAACTGTTGCAAATGCAAATCAAAAAGCTGGGTTACGCAGAAAAATATTCTATTGTAGAAGACATCACATGTAACAGTGCAAAATGTAGTCTATAAATGATCTAGTCAACATTGCCCTAAAGACTACATTGGAGAAACATCTACGTCACTTAGGCTGAGGATGAACGATGTTCGACATCAAAATTTACTTAGAATTGTTTTAAGTGATTTAAATTGCATTTTCGTATTAATTTTGACAAGTCGTTTTGTATTTAAATCAAGACTTTATTTTTGTCAAGAAGTAAATGGGGAACATTTTGAGCAATTACTTTGAGCTTAAAAAAGGTTGAGGTAAGATTTCAACGTTAAGTTTAATTATTTTAAGTTTAATTTAGCACTACTCAGTATTAAGAATAAGTCTAAAACAGATTAGTTAAGAAAAGTTGTGTTTTTTAGCGTAACTTTTCAATAAGACATTTCAACATTTTGGAGGTTTGCATTTTAAAATTTTGACTTGACCCCTACAACCTCTCATTTTGGTTCTCAAGTTCTCATGTCGCGCAAAAAAAATCAGCATCTGTCTTTATATAAGTACCCCCCCCCCCAAAGGATATTGGTTTGTTTAATTCCGTTCGAAAAGTTAGAAGGGGGGTGGACTTTTGGCACACCCGGTTATACATACATATATATATATATATATATATATATATATATATATATATATATATATTATATATATATGCTTTCTTAGTGCATTAAAAGCACTAACTATTATATTTTTAATGAATTGATAAATATTTCCTTTAATGTTACGACAGATAGCAATTGAGTTTTAAATTATTTACGTAATTTTATTATTCATTTTTCGGACACAGTTTGGTTTAACTGTATTGTAAATTACTCATTCTAAATTATTGCCTTCGATATTTTTAGTTTTGGTTAAACTTAGCAAGTTAGCGAACTTTTAAAAATTATATACCAACAGTCATAATTTATTAATAAATATAAAGACTAATAATTACTCGCTGCATAATTTGTCTCTATTTAAATTAGAAAACATTTGCAGTTGTTTATCCTTGTGCTGAAACCAAAACCTAAGTGTTAGCAACCATTATAAATTTGTCATATTTACGTTATTGGCACATACAACTCACGAGTCGATTGTATATAATGTAGTTCAAGGCAAAAAGAAACCCTCAACCTTAAATAAACTGCTGAAAATATATGACTTTCAGAAAAATGGTATAAACAGCAAATAAGTCATAACAGATAATAGTAAATATATTTAGTAATTGTTACCCTACATAGAGTCAACAAAAACTAAAATTAGTAATATTCCCTTATATTGTTTGACTGCAATGTTTTATATAAAAATACTAATTATACAAGTTTTAGAGTGAACGTTCTTCAAAGTTCAAATCATCTTTCACGTGTTCAATACTAATGGTTACGTTGAGTTTTAAATTACAATTTACCTAAATCTAATAAATTTTATTTTTAAGATTTTCTGAAGATATTTGAGCGTTATTTACTATAGTATTAGCTTTTAATGAAAATGCTAGCAGTAATGAAAGCAGGTGTAATTTATTCGGATATTTCGGCAATTTTTATATTTACCTCATTGTTACACTACACAAAATAAATATTTTTGATGAAACTTGCTTGAAGTAAATAGACTTTTATGACGAGTCATTTAATTATACCTAGTATAAAAGCTCGTATAAAAAAAAACATAAATTAATAAAGGAGAAAACAGTACCATATGTAAAAAAAACTGCAGGTTAGTATAAAGGATAAAAAGGTGAAAGATTAATATAGGACAACTCAAAACTCTGATTAAACTGGATAGAAACTACAACGAATTTCCCTGGAGGTAGTTTGCAATGGAAGAATACAATACAAATTTATAATACAATAAATAAAACACAATAAATACCAATGTTTTTTTAGTTTTTATTTATTGTGTTCTAATTTATGACATAATTTGCTAATTAAAAAAATTCAGTGAAAACACATTGGTTAGTAGAGTGAAACGCCGCCAACCGCAGCATAATACGACGATCCAGTCAGAAATGGCAGCGCATAATGTACGAGCACAAATTGTACCTAAAACAACCCGCCATTTCTGATTGGATAAACCTTTTGAGATGCGGTTTGCGGCATTCAACTCTACTAAGTGAGCTCTTTCAAATGAGGTATCACTCGACCCATGCTTCATATTAAGATTTCCATGTTTTCCTCTGTGGGCCGTCCCCCATGGTTGGCATGTCATGGTAATAGCAAGGAAAAATAGTTTACATAGCCTTATGACACTGTACAAAGTTTATAGAAGTTATCTGCTATGGTTTTTAAAATATTAAGCCGTACCCATACTTTTCAAACACCCTGTATACGATATTTGAGAATTTATGTATGCATGTAGTTATGCAATATAACGTGAGTTAGTGAACTATGAAACTATAGCATTTAGTTTTAATATCAAAACTAAGCTTGGTATAAAGGCTGTAAATGCCTTTTACTTGGATGTATACGTTAGATACTCTTAACTAATCAGAGTTTTGATTATTTTGGTATTCGAATTAAAGTAAAACTTGTAACTAAACGAACTCCTAACATTACCAAATATCATACTAGCTAATTACTATTTACTCTAGGTAAACATAAACTGCTTATATTCTTAAAAGTTTCGATAAATCATAAATGTTTCCAAATCGCGGCCATTCAAAGTTAGGAAAGGAATGAATATACTGTACAACAGTTATTATGCATTATATAAAAAATATAAGAGTTTTTATATACATGTGTGTGTGTGTTTTTATTTAGTGAAGTACATGTAATACATGGATCCAGCTCAGAAGCCTACAACTTTACTCTGTGTGAATCGAAGAAAATCAGTATTTAAAAATTAAATACTAGTATTCAATTCAATGTTAATAAATTTATAATGCTAAATGTGAGATATTTTTAACAAATAGGCAAAACAGTAAACTTGAGAACCACAATATAAACAATAAATGAATCAGAATATAATTTCATTATAATCAGTTAAAAGAACTAAAATATAAGAAATATTGAAAATATCTTTCTAATATTGAAAGATTTGTTAGATTGTGTGGAAGATCTACCACTTGTAGGAAATGTTGTACCTTAGTTAAGAAAAATTGTGATTACTATAGTTGGATATATTTTAAATTGGTTGGATACAGAAATTAAAAGTTTTACTGAATCTGGATTGGACGACCAAATTTTAATGATTTTCAAATTCAAGATTATAAAGATCCTCCAATTTGAAAACATTTATGTGTAATTTTTATTAGATGAGCTTTTAAATAATACCGATTTTAAAGAAGTTGTCAACAATTATTAATTAATAAATATGGATTCGCTAAATATCTTTCATGTATTTGGCACACAAATAAAGACAGTAAATTAACAAAAATGTAGGCTCTTGGATTATTTTACCATTTTTATTTTTAATGTGACAGGTAATTCAGTTGTTTTTTATGTAAAAATAGAAGATTTTTACAGTATTTAAAGCTAATATAATGCTGGGAAAAATTCAATTGGTGGTATTTGTTTTTGTGGTAAATTTAAAATAGTCAGCATAGTAGATTTAAATATGATATGGTGTTACCAGTTATATCTGAACTTAGGACAATTGCATATCTATTACTAAAATATCGTATTAATTGAGAAATGTTTTTAAAAATGGTCTCGCCAAAATAAACGTTGGCGTTCGATTTTATTTCAGGTACCATGTTTCACATAGGATAAATCATAAATATCTCAAGTTATAAAAGTATTTGTACTAAAACGTATTATAACATAAATTAATGATAGGGGTTTCGATAATGATTGATTTATTGGATGATTGTTCGTAAAACCAGTAATAGTTTAAAAAATGTATCTTAAAAGTATTGAACTCCATGGTACAGAGTAGTAAAACCGTGTATGTATAAAGGGCTGAAGTCACCAGATATGATATGTGACCTCAATATGGCGGCATGTTGTCTGACGTAAGCTCGCCCTAGAGCAGATGAGTTAAGTACAATATGTTTCCTCAATATTGAAAGTTTTTCTGAGGATGGACTTTGCTGCTGAACATTGGTTCAATGGTGCTGGTCCATTTGTTGCAATCCTCTTATTTTACATTAAGGTATTTTTACATACTTTGTAATAATCATTCCTTTTGTTATTTTAAATTCGTTTCGAAGATATTGCCGCTTATTGAGTCAAATAAACCGTAGTGTACCAGAAACATCAAACAAATTTTAAATGTTACAATTTAATTAAATACAGACTTAAAAAACGAATTTTAAACGTCATATTTATATGATTTATCGATTACCAAACAATAATATTGTTGTTGTGCGTACGATGAGGATAACGATCAATGTACGCTTTTTACGATATATAATACAGTAGCCTACAGAAGGTAACAAGAATAAACCTTTAAACACTTTTGTAGTTTTTATTTGTACAATGTACATTTCGGTTCGAAGAATCAATCTTCGGGTACTTATAGAATAAGGTAATTAAAATACGAAAAATAAATGATAGAAACAAAATATACAAATTTTCTTACTACCTTAGAGGCTAAATTTTGTATTTAATGTTTATATGTGACCAAAAAGAGTTTGGCAAATATTTTTTACTCTTTATGATTTACATTGCGTTTAATTTTGGTACTTCATCACACACATGTGACTTTTTCTGTACATATGTATACTTTCTGGATTGTTTTTCTATGTTTGTGTATGTATGGCCAGCGTGTTACAAACGGTAAACATATTTTTAAATTTTAATTAAATGCGTTTATATGTTCTTTAAATGTAATTTTGAAGGTTTCAGCCAGTTTGTCCCATATAGTGGTTTAGACAATCGCTGCACTTTTATTTGTACTCCACTTTTGTAAAACTTTGAATTTTGCTTATGGTTTATTGTGAATAGCCATCTATTTTGTATTATAAGGCCGAGGTTATTAGAAATTTTGAAACCTAAATTATATCCTAGTTTATATAATGATTGGTTCAAATTGTGACAGTGTTTACCAAGGTAGTCTGATCGAATGTATTTTATATCTCTTTCTTATTTTATTTCTTTTTGTGATTCTCCAATGATAAACCATTCATGATTATTATGAACCATGTATTTAGTAGTATTCATTTCTTATACAAATTTTCGTTGGAAATTTGACAGTAATATATCGATAATTGACATATTTATAAATCCTTGCTTGACGTCTTCACCTTTACTTATAGCTTTTATAATATTTTATAAGTTTAAAAACAATTTATGTAGTCTTAAGTACAAATTTTTAATTTTAAGTCATGACGTTTTCCAATACGTATTTACAATAGCATAAGTAAAAGCTAATACTTAAAGAAGAATAAACTTAATTCCACTTTAAAAATACTACAATTAAGCGCAAAATATTACTTTAACTATAAGAAAATTCACTGTACAGTTGGATTATGGTACTCCAGTACAAAGAATTCTCAATTATTGTAATATAATTGAATTTTAAGTTAAATTTATATCAATTACTAAGAATTAAGTTTAAGCTATAACAATTAAGAACACAAAGTAACAAGTAAAATATTAATCAAAAATGCATGCAAGTTTTAATTAAATTTTCCGCTGCGCCTAAGAAATAATTAAAGCAGAACACTTTACACTCTAAACTTTCCTAGTGACACTGATTACACAATGGAACCCTTTCTACACTTTGCAAGTTAGACCCAAGCCTGAGCAAATATTCTTTGTTTAGAGAACCGAGCAGTCCACTTTTGCAACAGCAGTCTATATTGCTTAAGTTATAATTATAAAATGTGAAGTAAATTATTCGATACAAAAATCGAAACTTCTTGTTGTTGCTTTTATTTTTTTTCTATTCCAAAGTTTACGTAACCGAACTTAATATCGTTTGTAGATTTTAAGATGGGTCTCCACAAGCTATAGACACTCTGGTATCCAACAGAGGCATAATAAGTATAATAATCTAGTTTGAATGGATTTATGGATATAATTTACTCTTCGAGCATGTAAGTATGTTTCTTGTACTACACGAAATAATTGCGAACATGCAGATTCCTAGATAACCTTCCTAGCATAATGAGTTGTTATATAGTTAACACCACTGTATTATCTTTACTTATACACATAAAATACCTTATTTAATTTTAAAATAAAAGTATTATTTATGTAAAGTAAGGAAAGATATCTATGAAGGTACGCTTTTAAATGCTGTTTTCCATTATCTTTTTTGCACTAATATTAAATTTGTATAACGTACTATATTATACCGGTTTTAAATAGTATTGTGTGTCACCACTGTTACCTCAAATATTACAGAACATTTTTAATTGGATATTTAAAATTCATTGCCAGCTAACATTGTTGATAATAAAAAATATGATTTTGGAACTTGAATATTTTGCAGCAGTTAAAATTTATGAATGTAAGTTTGTTGAAAATATTTTTGTGCGATTCTCCTACTTAATTAAATTAGTAAAATCCCATCAACTTACATTGTACAAGAAGAGTGCAATCCCCGTTTAACATATTTTTAACCGTTTGAAATAAGATTTGTGGCATTGTATTCTTCTACGCTGATGCAATACAAAAGGTTTGCTCTAATCCAAGATTTCTTCTGACTTCTTGAAGACCATCACCCTGATTCAATGAAAAAGAAGATATTTGAATTTAAAAGTAGATACGCATACGCATTATTGGTCTGTTGCATTTTGCTAGTTTATCTACAATGATTGAAATGAGGTTCCTCTAAAATTATATTTTAATTTTTACAAATAAGGAGGTAATGTTTCATTTCAAACTTTTCTGTAAATTTAGCCGCTTTTAAGAAAAAAATTTTGGAACAGATTAAAAAAGGCTTTTTTCAATATTGTTCTTTTTGTATTAGTGTAATGCTTGTTGTTATGGACTTATTACAACGATACGTAAAAATAAAGTAAACAAATGTTTCTTGAGATAATGGAATCCACATTAACTTGAACTCTGTATCAGTGTTAAGAATGATCGCTTTAAATGATCGATGTATAATTAAACCATAAAACAGGCACAATAGAGTAAGCAAAAGCGCGTACACTAGTGATAAATGATTTTTCACAAAATATAATCAGCAACAGCTCGAACGTATATTATAGTGCTGTGAGCAGTCGTTATGAATATTTGCTGTATAACGGAAACATTCTGTACACAGATAGGGGAGGTGATACAGGCTTTGGCTTGAGAAGTAGATCAAGTCACGTGTAAATTGGCGAAGTGGGAGATGCCTTTTATTCAGCCTAGATTTATATCTGCAATAATTTTCTTATCCTTGCCTTATTTTCTTATGCTGTGCCTCAGTTATATACATTAATATTATTTTTATAAACAAGGTAAGAGTAAGCCACGTCACGTGGGATAGTTGGTGGGTGGAAAACTTTCGAGTCTATATCGATAAAAATATAAAATTTGTCAGCCTAATGAGTGATGGCTTCAATTGTTATCTGCTCAATGAAATGGTTAGGATATGCACAGTCATGGAATTCATTCTTGACTATTTAAAATTATTGTGTAGAATAACGCAACATGAAAAGACATAAAATAAAAACAAAAATACAGACGAAATCATTCTTGAGACATTTTGCACAAGATACATTCAAATTATTATTTTTATCTCTTATTTTATATCTGGATTTAAACAATACAAGTTTATTTTATATGTTGAAGTATTGTGGTTAACTGTGTTAAAACTTCATACGATAATGCATCATATAATTATATTCAGTTAATTTTATAAGAATTTATTTTGCTATGTTTTAATTGACGACATGGTTAACCATGAAACAATATAAAACTATTGTTTAACAACCAGCGAAATTCCATGCATTACCATATGCCATATTGAACTCCGTGCTTCCCGTATATAAACAAAGCATTATGCAAATATCTTATTTGTAGAGCATGTGATCTCAGCAGTGTTGATGATATAGAATATTTCTTTCAACATTAAAAGCATTTTTGACATACATGCTCCAATTGTCACTAAAAGAGTAACAAAAAATAAGGCCCCCTGGAGAACCCGAGAAGTTATGGAACTCACAAAAGTGAAAACCAGGTTGAAGAGGCAGTTTCTTAGGAATCAGAATTATGCTAAATGGTCAGAATATAAAAGAGTCAGAAACACACTGAATAATGCTATAAGATCGGCAAAGAAGAGATATTTTGAAGATAAACTGGCCAATTGTAGAGACTCTAGTATTTTCTAGAAATTCTTAAGGCAGAATGGTATATGGGGTCAAAAGATAAAAAACTGCCTCCAAACATGAATACTAATGATATAAACAAGTACTTCACAGAGATGGGCACGTCTTGCGAATCTGATGAAGCATTGGAGCAGTTTTATGATACGAACAGAAGGGTAGGACTAACTAACGAGTTTAAGTTTAGGATAGTTTCACACAAAGAGGTGGTGTCAGCAATGAATGAAATTACTTCTAAGGCAGTAGGAACAGACGACATCGGTATTAATATGATAAGAGCAGTAAGCCCATACGCTATTGATGCCATTACCCACCTTGTAAATATGTCCTTGGCAAGAGATGAGTTTCCACAGACATGGAAGATGAGTATAGTCAAACCATTGCCGAAAACACAGATACCAACAATTGTTTCTCATCTTAGACCCATATCAATCTTACCAGCCATGTCGAAAATAGTGGAAAGATTGGTTGTGAAACAAATTACGGATTTTTTTTATGAGCAAAATATTCTCCCGAAACTCCAGTCTGGGTTCAGGAAACATCACGGGACATGTTTACCTTGTTTAGTGACTTCACTAGTTCACTAGTCATGCTTGATTACTCCCAGGCTTTTGATTCAATCTGCCATTCTTTATTGCTTGCAAAGATGAAGTTTCTTGGTTTCGGGGATAATGCACTAAACTGGTTTAGGTCATATCTTGTTGAGAGGCAACAGATGAAGAGGATGGGTACGATGACTTCTTCTCCTCTGGTGAAAGCTAGGGGCGTCCCGCAAGGAAGTTGTCTAGGCCCGGTACTCTTCACATTGTACACATCAGATCTGGACAACTGTGTGCGCCACTGCAAAGTCCATCTGTATGCCGATGATTGCCAGTTGCATTTGCCATTTGGGTAAAATGGGTTGGAGGAGGCTATTGCTAATGTAAATTCAGATTTGGAGAACATGCGGGTGTGGTTGGGGAGACATGGTCTTAAGCTAAACGCTACAAAATGCACGGTTCTCTACATAGCATCAGCAGCTCAGGTGCAGTGTATCAAAGAGAGCAACGTGCAAATCAGGATTGGCAACGAAAACTTTAGTGTAAGTGACACTGTAAAGACGCTTGGCGTTGTGCTGGACAGTGGGCTGAGTCTTTCTGACCATGTGTCTATGTTTCTTAGAGAGCACTGGGGAGACTGCGAGGCATGTATACGCTGAGATTCATCCTTCCGGAGTCCGTTAAGCTGCGTCTTGTCCTGTCTATCGTGTTGCCAATTTTTTATTACTGTTTTCCTGCATACGGCAATAGCATCTGAAAGGAAGACGCAGAACGAATTCAAAGTTCCTGAGTGTATAGCAGTAGGGCTGTATCGCATCGTCATATATTACTTACATTAGGTGCTTTTACGTTAAGTGCTAAAATTGTTTCAGACTCAGGAATATACAACTATTTACTGTGACTTTTATAAAGAATTCAATTTTTTCGGCATTGGACATTTAAGTGAGTAAGGCACATGTACTACGTTATAACCTCACTCTGACTAACCAACAAGCATAATCTGGAGTTAGTCACATGTGCCTATTCACTCGTCCTAATCTCGTGCGAGCCATGTACCAGTACCTGCAGATATCACTGATATTATCCGTTGCTCAGTGACAGCGGTGCGGACTGATAATACACAGGACCGAGGATCGAATCCCGCTCTCAGCGCTATATTTTTGCTGTGAATAAATAATCAATTTAATTCTTTTAAACGATTTTTTGTGATTTTAAAATATTTTATAATACTTTTAACTTATTTTTATCAATTTTAACTATTTATTTTATTTATTCTATTGACTGTCATAACTTGTGGATTTTAATCAAAGACAATATTTTAATTTTATTAGATTATTTTTAGATTTTAAAATATTTTATAATACTTTTAACTTGTTTATTATCAATTTTAACTATTTATTTATTTATTCTATTGACTGTCATAACTTGTGGATTTTAATCAAAGACAATATTATAATTTTATTATTTAGTTATAAAAATGGTTCTGTTGGTCAAACAGTCCAAAAGTGGAAAACCCCTCATCCTCTACAAAAATTAATAGAGAGAGCCATTGTTTAAAAAATGGGGAAAGAGCCTGGCGATGTCTGGGAGGAAAATGTGGAGCTACGGTGAGGACCAATGCCGAGGCTACACAACTAATGTCGTCCAGTGGCAAACATCACGGGCCCCATCCGGTCACCATGAGGACCTTATCCCTGTCGCCTCCGTCCGACCGGTCTATGGTGTCTTCCGCGGCACTCGTTTGCGCCTCGACGCCTGTTTCCTCGTTGGTGCAGTCTGCCGTGACGTCCGTGCCGTCCAGCAGCACTGAGCTTTCCGCGCCTGCCGCCTGCGTTTCGGTCCCTGTTGCCCCGTTGGAGCAGGATGCCGTGACCCCGGTTGCCTCTACTGGCTCTGCGCGGTGTTTGTCGGCAATGGAGGTGGCCGACCTGGTTGCTGAAAATCAACAACTTAAACATCGTTTGCTGCAGCTTGAAGAACAATACAAGCACGTCCTTGACCACTCTATTGAGTCGGACACTCGTCTTCTGCTCTATACCAACCAAGTGTTCGTGGCGGCCACATCGTTGGTTGAGTCGCCGGAGCGCGCTTCCGTGGCTGACTGCGCCGTGCAGTGCGACCCACCACCTCGCGCTTCCGTGGCAGACTGCGCTATGCAGTGTGAGCTGCCTACTGACTGCAGGGATCGGCGTTGTGCGGATACTAGGGACCTCGTGGATAGCCTCAAGACTACAATTGAGGTTCTGGAAGCAGAGCTGAATAGCTTGAGGGGGAAGAGGAGTAGCGGATGTACGCGTGAGCAGCCTTCTGAGTGGTTTGTGGTGAGCGGAAAAAGAAGACATCATCCGACTAAAACTGATAATAAATTTTAAGTTCTTTCAAGCCTACGGCATGCATCACCTCCATCGAAATCCCCTGGAATTCACAGAACTCCCAAAGAAGATCGGAAGAACGAGAAGAAGAAAAATAAGAACAAACATAAAACCAATCTGCCTCTTTCTTCAATCTTTATTGAAGGGGACAGCCACGTCCGTGGTTTGGTTGGCCATGTGCGGCGGAGGGTGGCCCTTAGGACGAGGGTGGATGACTTCTGTAACCCTGGAGCGAAGTTGCTGGATGCGACGTCCGATGTGCCTCCACCTGGTGCCTGTTGTGTTATCGTCGCCGGGACCAATGATGTCGCCTCCGGTCAGCAGTGCAATGTCTACCGACACCTTGAACAGCGCATTGTGACTAGGCTACTGACCTCCAGCGTTGTCGTTTCCACCCTGCCTCACAGACACGACTTGCCACCGTGTCATCAAATTAATCAAGAGGTCGAACTATTAAACGCATATATTGAGGAACTATGCGCAAGACACCGTGGGGCGGTGGTGTTGGACTTCAACCAAATCAGCAGAAGTGCCTTCACGTCTCATGGGATGCACTTGAAGCAGAGCAGCAAGCACCTTCTGGCGGACCTGCTGATTGATTGTGTGCAGAACTTGAATCGCTCCAATCCTCGAACTTCGTCCCGGATTCCTGTTACCGCTGTCAAGCCACTGCCGACACGGCCACAGAGGTCTTCCACTACCCCACTGCCAACTACCTTGGAACTGCCAGTCGCTGCTCATCCCCACGTGCTTCCTTGTGACTCATTCGCAGAGGCAGTAAAAAGCGGATCATCGGTAAAAAGACCTGATTCACTACCCTTTATTAATGCCATGAATCAGCAAAAAAACTGTCTGCCTTTCAATTGTGTGAATCTGACATAAAAATATCAGAATCGTGGAATTACGTAACCAAAAAGTCTCAAGAAAACCCAAATCAAATTAACAAATTTCAAAATTCAATTCAAGCATTTTCTATTGTGCACCAGAACGCACAGTCTGCCACAAATAAAGTCGACGAGCTGATGCTCATGGCAGAAGAGCTGCGTCCTGATATATTTGTTGTTTCTGAGCATGGCTTTACGGCTGATACTGTTGCGATGTTCAGAATCAATAACTACGAATTGGCTAGCGTTTATAACCGAACAAACTACAAAGGGGGTGGCGTGGCAATCTTTGTCAAATATCGCCTAAGTTACCAGCCATTAAAAGTGGATTATAGTAGTGATCTAAAACTTTGAAGTGGCTGGGGTAAAACTTGATCAAAAATCCATTGGAAAATCACAGTAATTGGCCTATATAGATCTCCAAATGGGTGCAGCACCACATTTTTTTGACAACTTTGAAAACACTCCTAAATTTTCTTTCATTCAAAATTATTGAAGTTTATCATCATAGGTGACTTCAAACATCGACGTTCTGAACTGCGCTAACCCCCTGGCCCAGCGGCTTCGCGATATCTTATCTTCTTTCGGTTTAACATGGTCCGTGAAACTCACCAACACGAGTTTCTGCCGCGTCGAGTACGGCCATCGACAACGTCATCACAAACATCCCAGACGTTTCGGTCTCTGTTCTGAACGCGGCCATCTCGGATCACTTCGCCCAGGAAGCCATAATTACCTACACCAAACCAAAATTTTGAACCTCCCTCCGTGAAAATTAAAACGAGATTTAAAGTCTGCAAATGTTGATCTTTTCAACAATTGTCTCAGGAAGGAGTCGTGGTCATACTTGGATTCTTTCGATCAAGTGGAGGAAGCCTTCAATGCATTTTTAAAGCGAGTAATTTTTCATTTAAATGTCACCTGCCCATTCAAAAAATTTCAAAGAGCGTTTTCAAAGGAAAAGAGATACCTGGATTACCCAGGATATTCTCAAATCAAGAGAAAGGCTCAAGTTTTATCATTCGATATATGTAGGGACAGAAAACGAACAATTCAAAACTTTTTTTCGAAATTTCAAGCAAAATTAACGAAAAGAAATAAGGATGGCCAAGGCACGAGATGTCGAAACCAAACTGAGACAATCAGACAATTTTTTAAAAAGCGCTTTGAACATTATAAAAAACAGCACAAAACAACAAAGTTTTCAAAATTTTCAATTCCAACACTTAAAACAACAAATAAAATAATTGATGATCCGTTTGAAGTGGGCAAGTGAATTTAACAAATTTTTTTCAACTGTGGCTGAACCAGACGAATCATTTTCGGATAGCCCTCGCGATGATCCATTGACGAGACCGATCTCATTTATGGTTCTTTTTCTGTGAGTGAGGTGGAGGTGGCCCGTATCGTGCGGGATTTGAGACTCGAAAAAATCCAGTGACACCAATGGCATGTCTGTGTGGTTGCTCAGGGGTTGCTTCAAATACCTCTTGACTCCAATCACCCGACTGATCAATCTTTCATTTGCTCAAGGCGTATTCCCGTCAGCATTGAAGATTGCCAAAGTTATACCAATTTTCAAAAAGGGACGATGCTTGCATTCCAAGCAACTATCGTCCAATTTCTATACTCCCAGTTTTCAGCAAAATTTTTGAAAAAGCTTTTCTCAAACAATTTGAACAATTTCTTGATCGTTACGAGGTTCTATGTCCCGAACAATTTGGGTTCAGAAAAAACAAGTCGACAATCGATGCTGTAACGAATCTCATTTACAATGTTGTCGAGGGCCTGGAGAGGCGAGAGCACGTGCTAAGCATATTCCTCGACCTCTCTAAAGCTTTTGACTGTGTGCATCATGCAACACTATTGCACCAGTTGTGGTCAAGTGGTATTCGGGGACTGCCGCACGATTGGATCTCGTCTTATTTAAAAGGTAGAGAGCAGTGCGTGCAGATTGCGAGTGTCTTGTCAGGCAAAGTTAAAATGCCCTACAGTGTCCCACAGGGATCAATATTAGGGCCAGTCCTTTTTCTAATTTACGTCAACAGATTGAATTCTGCAATCTAGAATGGAAAATTGATTCAATATGCTGATGACACGACTCTCTGCATCAGATCAAAATCAAAAAACGAACTTGAAATGGATTCATTCATTGAGTTGAATTCATGCATCGAATATTTTCTCCAGAATCAATCTGAAAACAAACAGTTCAAAATCAAACGTCATACATTTTTGCCTTCGGCAACAACAAGAGCAAGAGCTTCGATCCGCGGTGATGGTGGACGATTTCCTTCTGGAAGAAACAGACTCCATTAAGTTCTTTGGAATGTACCTTGATCGGGGGCTGACATGGGACGTTCACATTGAAAACGTTTGCTCTAAGGTCGCTTCGGGAATTTATGTCCTGCGCAATCTTGCAAAATTTTGTTCGTTGGATGTATTAAAAATGGCCTATTTCGGTCTGATACATCCACATTTGACATATGGCTTGAGATTGTGGGGAAGCTGTTCCAAATACAGATTTGAAAGAGTTTTCAGATCTCAAAAGAAAAGCCGTAAGAATTCTTTCAAAATTAAACCCCAGAGAGTCGTGCAAATATGCCTTTAGGGAGCTTGGATTGCTGACCCTTCCCTGTCTCTATATTCTCGAGGTGGCCTTGTACTGCCGATTTAAATGCGAGTTGGTGCAGGGTAGGGATGTCCCACCAATATGGGACTAGAGGCAGGAATAACTTTCGAGTCGAACAGCACAGAACGGCAGCTTTCGAACACTTACCATCTCAAGTTGGGGTCGGACTAATCAATAGGCTCCCTGAAGGCATCAAACAACTCAATGAAACAAAAAAATTCAAAACTCGACTAAAACATTTTCTTATGTCAAAGGCATTTTACTCAACTGATGAGTTCATGTTGGGCCGCTGGGATGAAAATTTTTGAAATTAACAACCACGAAATCCCCGGTTCTGGTACATACAAGAATCGTATTGCATTGTATGTATTTACCTTGACCAATATCATTTATCTGATGTACTTATCTACTTTATATAGTTACGTTGACGCATGCCATGCAATATTGTAATTGTTTTCACGCAATAAAGGATATTATTATTATTATTATTATTATTATTATTAAAGAATGCAAAACACTGCAATTCGATTTGTATACGGGCTCTGTCGAAGAGATCACGTGTAACCTTTTCTAGATGCTGCAGGACTCATGACGATGGATGCCGCGTGTAGGATGTAGACTTGGTGCCTTATAAACAAGGTACTGTTCCAGCAGGAGCTACGGTACCTGGCAGAAAGGCTGTGCAGGTGCAGTCGTGCCGAGATCGTTTGCCGCAACACTCGGCAGAGTGACCAACTTCACTTTAACAAAGTGAGGTTGGAGATTGGTCGAAGGGGGCTTTCCCATTTTGGTCCAAAGTTGTACAACGGTCTCCCTTGTGACCTTAAATTGCTTAAAAGGTCGCCATTTTAAAATTCAGCTAAAGAAGCACCTCTTTTCACTGGATTAAACGTTTTATACTTTTAACTTTATACTTTTAACTGTTTTAAATAAGTTTAGTGTTTAAAATATATTGTATTATGTTGACGTGAGTTATTATGAAAAACAGAAGAAAACTTTGTCAGTGTACTGAGTGGCAGACTGCAATACAGATAAGTCAAAGGTTTTATATATACATATATGTATATATATATATTTATATATATATTTATATTTATTTATATCTATATTTATTTATTTATATATATGTATATATATATATATATATATATATATATACATTCAGTGAGGAAATTATGGCTAATTTTAAGTCCAAGTTTTTTTTGTTAATTTCCATACTGCATGCATAAACTCAATAAGTTATAGTTTCAAAAAATCCGCGTTTGGCTATGTTAGGTCCATAGTACAAATCAATATTATTAGAGTCATCCAAAACAACATAAAATACGTATTGTTAATACATAACTTTACTCACTTTGTGTACTTCTAATACGACTAAAAACTCATGTTATCCCAGTGGCATAGCTTTTATTTCAAGAAACTGAATATAGGGAACTATGGTCCCTATCATTCCTCAACGATGACTTTCCTATCTTAGAACAAAACGAAAAAATTTAGTGAATTCCGTATTACAACTGTGATTATCGTTTAGAGATGCTAACACCAATCAAAACGTAAGAGTAAGGATAAACAATGACAGGCATGGATGGCTTTAAGCTATGTAGGACAACCCTGGTTTGAAGCTACGAGATTTCTACTGCTATGCGAATGGATAAGGTGGGTAGATGAGGATTTCTCCCACAACCATTACTAACTCCGGAGATAATTAAGAATATCTTACTTATAATGTAAATTTGGTGCCGGGCTTACTTATCTATCTCGAACAGAGGATATCTAACGGTTAAAATTCTATCTGAGACTTGACCTCAATGAGATTACCTAATTGGCTTCAAATCTATTTTAAAATATAAATCACTTAATTTCAATGCATTTTAGTTTCTAACAAAGTAGTCAGATTTACAAAGTTTAATTATGACCCAAAAAGTTAAATAAAATATGACCAAATCCAACTGTGATCATGGTTAGAATTACATAAATGATGAATCATATTACGTTCGGAACAGTTCATTTTGAGTATTATACACAAAATAATATCGTTAATAAAAAAACGCAAGTAGAAGTTTTCAATTTGTAATTTAAAACTTTACAAGTATAAATGTTCATGGTACATCACAAAGAAGATATTCTTTGTTTGTGAAGTAAATGTCACACTCGACAAAGAAAAACATTGTTTAAAACCCCTGATGATTGACAAGTTGTTACATTTAGATACGTCAAAATGTAAGTGAAAACGAGGTAGGTAAAGTTATTTTAAAAATTTATTACGCTAAATCTGCTTTTAATGTTTTACAAATGGATTTTAAAAAGATTCAGGGATACTAAGATGTAAATTTTCCATAACATATTGTTGAATAGGTTTATTTTACCACTGTAAGTAAAAAGAATACTTCCTTGTATTTATAAACTATATTTTTTAATTTCATCCATGCATTTATATATCTTTTTTTATTAGAGTATAGGTAACTTTTTAAAGAAGAATACTTTTTATTTGTAAAGATTATCGAAAACTTCCCTCATTTCCAAAGAATTTAAAAATTATTCAGCAATAAATGGAATAGGCATATCATATTACACATTTTTAAACGAAAATTAATACCTGATGATCTAATATATTATACTATAAACCTCCACTGTCATAGTATGAATTAGTTATGTTCGCCATCCACTTCGGTATAGTGTGGATACTAATACAGTTACTTATTAAGGTTATCGAACCCCGTCTCTTAACGTTTTTAATCACATACTGCTACATTGTTGAAAACCTTCGTCTATTGATCAATACGGTTTAATAGGTAATTACCATAGGTGTGGTTAAGAAGCTGACACCAAAAATTAGGCGGGAGACCTTCCTCGTAAATGATAGAAGTGTCAGCTAGCTACTCCCTTATCCATTATGTATGACATCCGTATCTTGTTAATGTTGTGCAGGTAGGTTGAAAGCCTTATAAGTTCTTAGACATAGATATATACAGTATAAAACTATGGCCTGGGAGATGTTTTATTACGTGTGAGCAAGGATTATTTCGTAAGCCAATTCTTAGTTTCACCTAATAATTGACATAATAGGTATTTTCAATCTATCCCTGTACATTAAATGCAAAATTGCCGTCTTATTTTATCTAAAATGCTAGATAAGTATTAGTTTGACATAACTCATTGTAGTGTTTACTATAATTAAATCTAACTGATTCATTCTACGCTCATTAGGGAGACAGTAAATTTTAACATCGGTATATAAATATTTCAAAATATAATCTAAGATACTTCTTATTGGCTACTTGTCGGGGGCTTGAAGGGATCTATCAGGAGTTCATATTTTTCAAAAATGCTACCACCTACCAGCTCCTAGGTTTTTATTTTATGGGAAAAGTACAATAATAAATGTAATATATTTAATTTAAAATTTATATTTATTACAAATCACAGTAAGTTATGGAATCTAAGTACTGGTCTAGGGACCTTATAACTAATATACGCTAGTTTCTATTTCCTAATTTATTACTCATATTCCTGCTTATATTAATGTATTCACTTTCATGTTCATGTATTCCGTGCTATATTGTAACAGATACGATACATGGGCTGATGCAGTAAAGAATTTAAAAAGAGTTGATGTTATTCACGGTTTATTTCTAAATTCGTAATTTTTGAAGTGGTATTCAAGAACAGTCACTCATTTGAACAAATAAAAATAATAAAATATACCACCACAATATAATTTTCCTTCTTATCATTATGCACAACGAAACAAGAACATAAGTTTCTAAAAGGGTATCCTATTCCTAATATACCGTACAATTGCGGTACTCTGCCTCAAGGCATGGAGATTGTTAGACAGATTAACTTACACAGCAGACAACTGATTGCACAAAGGCAGAAACGTTGACTCTTTCCCTCTCCCTTCTCCTTAATATCCTATATAATATACAGCCGCATGTGAAACTGACTGACTGATATATGTATACAAATTCTAACCTACTTTTAGAAGTGCTAGAAACTTGAAATATTGCACGCAGGTACCTTTTGCCGTATAACCAACAGGAAAAGTCTGAAAACCGGAAATGTTTAATTTTAAACCCCTCAAAAAAATTCGCAAAACAAGTCGCAAAAAAAACGCGCATTTTTTACCCTTGCAGGTTCGTTTTTGTAAGCCCGATAGCGGGCGAAACCGTTGGAGCTAGCTCGGATCTGATGGAAAATTGTTAGTCACGAATGAAGTGAACTACAAAAAAGGTCCAGTGACTTTTTGCTCTATCTTCCATGGTTAAGCGACAAAACGCTCGAATATTTGACATTCCAGAGATTTGTTCGATACAAATAATGTTTCGAGCCCGATAGCGGACGAACCGTTAGTCGTATCTCAAATCTGATTGACCCATCAAATTAGCAAATTGTGTGATATACAGAAAAGGTCAAGTGACTTTTTGCCCTATCTCCATCGGTTTGGCCGAAAAACGTGATTATGTGCAATTTTTTTGTAATATTTACGTGAAAAGTTTGTTTTTAAGGTCGATAGCGGCGAAACCATTGGTCGGAGGGCAAAATAAATAAATGGTCGGATATAGGCAATGAAGTGATCTACAAAAACCTCTAGTAACTCTTTACTCTATCTCCATTAGTTTGGGCGCAAAATGCGATTAAGTGAAAATATTTGGAAATTTTCGACTAAAAATTTACCTCTCGGGCTCGATAGCGGCTAAACTAATGGTCGTAGCTCAAAACAAATTTTTATATAGGATTTAGCAAATCAGGTGA
This sequence comes from Homalodisca vitripennis, assembly GCF_021130785.1. Taxonomy (NCBI): domain Eukaryota; kingdom Metazoa; phylum Arthropoda; class Insecta; order Hemiptera; family Cicadellidae; genus Homalodisca; species Homalodisca vitripennis. Next base: position 60,150 of record NW_025776581.1, read on the forward strand.
TCTACAAAAAAGGTTCAGTAACATTTCGCCATATACTTAACGGTTTTGGCCGCATAACGCGTTTTAAAGTTTTGATTTTTGAGTTTTTACGTGAGATTTTGTTTTCTGGGCTCTATTTCAGACAAAATCTTAGTTCTCGGCCAGAGTAAAAATATGATTTTAATACAAAATAATGCGATATACACAAAAGGTTTAGTGACCTTTAACTCTATCTTCCATTGTTTAGCCGTAAAACATGATTATGTTGAAAATTTCACTTGAAAACTTACCTTCCTTACGTTCGATATTGGCCGAACCGTTGACCCTAGTTTAAATCTAAAACTTTTTGTAAGTAGCTATTGATAAGATATAAAAAAATGTCTAGCAGCTTTCTATCGTTTATCTTTCCGTAAACCTGATAAATGCTCTAAATGGCTAATTCTTTGTCGTCACTATTAGGTGTTTTAAATTTTGCAACTGTAATTAGTGCGATTCATGCTGGTTCCAGATTGACCTTGTATTACTATGTTAACGAGTGACTAAAACCTCCCTCCACATCGGGAGTTGGCTGAGCGTTAGTGAAGCTTCAATAGTAGGTAGGGACAGTGTTTTTTTTTTTTTTTTTTTTTTTTTTTTTTACTTAATTTTATGCAATATTAGTTCATTGTCAAAACTCTGGCGTGGAATGATAATTTCCGAAGTAATTAAAACCCCCTGATCAACGTTTTATTTTGATAAATATTTCTCGTGCCCAGACACAAATTTACTAGAAAAGTACCACGCGTTCTTTAACCGCCCAGAACATAAACCCCCCCCTCCAGGGATTTTCTTGGTTGATGAACTCCTGATTAAATTAAACCCCCTGATCAACTTAATAATCTGATAAAGGTAGTTTTAAATTTATTTACACTATATCTGTTTACACAACAGCTGACCAGTGCAGACTTTTATGCCAAGCGTTGTACTGACTAAACCGTAGGTCGTAGATCAAATCTGACGGCACAATCAAAGACAAAATTAAATTTACGACAAGAAAGGTCTAGTCACTTTTTCTCGTATCTCTAATGGTTAAGCCACAAAATGGCCTTAGAGTCAAAACTGGAAAACTCAATAAAATAGGTCTAATACTATTCCGAATTCCGCTTATCCCCGATTTGGCAAACACCCCAAAAGGGGCCTGAGGTGTGTCACTAACCCCCGGTAACATTAACCCCCCCCGAGATTTCCTGGTATGAGCAGATAACCTCCTGAGTACATTAAACCCCCTGATGTCTTAACCCTTGCTAACATTAAACACCCCCCCCCCAGGGAATTTCCGGGCATGACCTCAGGTCCGAATTTTAACAATCACCAAATCTCTCTTATCCCCGAATTTGCAAGCGTAAATTTAACCGCTCAGCTCCGATTTTGCAAGCGTACATCATGGGGGCCTGGGGGCGTAGCCACCAGCGAGCCGAAGGCGAGTCTTACACTATACCACCGCAGTGTGTAACCATCCAGCTACGTGATACTAGAATGTAGTGAACTTCTCGAGTCTGCTTTGTTGTGAATTAAAATGACATAACCTTGTGTAATTTATACTTTATTGTTCAGGGAATAAGTTTTGATAAGTTTAATGCTGTTGAACTACATGAAGTTATTGAAAACACATAAGAAGAGGTCCACAGTTCCGGAGAATATTTTTCCAGAACATTCAACAACACTTCCTACCTAACAATTATCGATTCCTCGCTCCTTTACGTTTTTATTTCTGCTGTCTTTTGTTTCTTGAGCAAAGTCACGTGAGTAGTATTATAAATATGTCTCTCTTCAATATTAAAAGTAAATAATTTTAACACACAGCATGAACACGTTGATAGATACTAATTGGTATAACGGTTTTAGAGTTTAATTTATGCAAGTTATTTTTTTATGTTTTCATTTATATATATATATATATATATATATATATATATATATATATATATATATATATCAGTATGTATATAATGGATAACTGTACATTACAAACTAAATTGAATGCATACTCAAAAGCTTCGCAATAACAATTTATTAATCACAACAAAACAATCTGTTTGGCTTTAGAATGAGGTCATCTATCTATGTAAACACATAGGTTCCACTATTATTTTTGGTTTTGTCATTAATGTTATGAAAACAATATGATAGAAAATTTGATTTAAGTCTTCGCATTTTATAACTCCCTAAAATCATCTATCCTCTGACGACAAATTGATGTATTGTTCGCTCTTTAAGTCAAGAATGGCGGGTTACCTCGCTGAACTGAACATATATAAATTCTCCTTACTGAGAACTTTGGCCTTAGCTGCCTACGAGAAGTTACTTGTAGTGTCTATCATACAAAGGTTTTGGAACACCGATGCTTGGTGTCTTGCGTTCTCTTATACTCGTAAATGCAATAACCGGTGATCCGTTTGTTTTAAAGGAGTGTTTCCCCAAAATCTACGGGTTTATCATTATGCCCCAAACATGCTGGCGCTATATCACTCTAAACTAACAGTGGCACTTGAATAAGAATATCAAAACCCGTGTAGAAACAGTATGTATGATTTATTTAGTTTTCTGTTATAATAATACATGTAATTACATTAAATGCTACTAATAATGCTTTGCTGATTTTGTAATGACGTGAAATATACCTTTAGAATAAGAGGACAGAAAAGTTTTGAAAGCAAAAATAAAGTAATGAAATTTAATTTGAATCTCTCTCTGTGTTTTTTTTTTTTTTTTTTTTTTTTTTTTTTTTTTTTTTTTTTTTTTTTTTTTTAGAGAGGTTTGAAAAAAGATCTTCCAAAGACACCACCATCGCTAAACTCCACCGTCCATCTTCCGGCAGATATACGTGGGGGTAGTGTGGGATTCCTGCCAGACCTACCCACTAAAAAAAAACAATCCTCTCCCCTCCCCCCGTAGATGGTACGGGGGGGACTGGATTGGAACCCGCGTTTAGCATTACATCAATCCAGTCCGTGGTGTGTGTGTGTGTGTGTGTGTTAAAACCTACTAAAGCATAAGTATACTTTTAAACGCTCATAAAGAATATAACACACATTTTGTTTGAAGTTTGCTCAGACTTTCAGATATGTACATCCATACTCAGATCTCTAACGTCTAACGTCGTATTGATTTTATATACGAGTATAGCAAAGGATCAGTATTATATTGTGTAGAATCCTTTCAAACAGATAAGACCCTCGGTACGTCTCTCTAACCATGATATCATTTTCTAAACTATTATATACTTCTCCGACCCTGGGACCTAAGTTTTATTAGCATCTCCATCTCACAATAATAATTAGGTCCCGTGGTATATTACAAAGAGCTATATGGTAAGATCTGCCTATGTTGAGATATGACCTAACAATCTAAACCACTGAGTTTTAGTGACGTATCTAGAGCATTAGATTTAAGGTCCAATTATTGATGCAAGGTTCAATTCATATTTTTTAGCTGTTTCCATAGTATGTGAATCAAGGACTAGTTTAATGAATATTTAGACAGCTTTTACCAAGTTTGTTCTATGCATGTGTTATGTTTAATTATTTTCTCACCTCGAGTAACTCTTGATTTTTCGCCATAACTGCCTTATATGAATCTGTCTGAAACCTGGATTATTGATTAACTAAACTTATCTTTATTACCAACTTGCGGAACATCATAAAAAAGCTTAAAGAAATGCTAGATAATTTTTACTGTCACTTATAATAAATAAAACTTGTGAAAAGTAGTAAACTACTAGTAAGGTTAGTCATAACGAATTATTATATTTAATTAATAATTCTACGTATTATTTAGTATAATTTGTTGCTGATAATAAAACAGATTTATAGCTTAGTCTTAAAAACATATTTTCTAAATATAAAATATCATCATAAATAGATACTTCTTTTAGTATTCATTACCCCATAGCGCTTCCTTCCAATGAATACATTTTGAAATTAGAGCAAAAGGCTTCACATACACAGTTGCAACTTTCTCCCAGAAAAAATATATTTTGTTCGTGAACGTGCTAGTCCATATATTGCCCTCACAGAGGAAGCAAGACAGAACACAATCACAGGTTCAGTTAAAGTGAGGTCACGATCCTGACAGCACAGTGTTTTTTCTCTAATGGATTGGCACATAAATTCTTTAGGTCAGACCGACACTTTACCATTAAGTGTTGAAAGTCTTACGATATTCAACATACCTAAGGTTATTACATATTTTATTCATCTCACATCCTACATAGAAAAAGCACAAACGTGAATTTATAGAAATGTACATAATGCATGTTCTCATTACATAATATTTGTTTACGATAAATATTTGAGTGTGTACGATAAATGCCATTCTTATCTCTTCTATCTGTGCATCCCTGATTTCAAATGAATTACTAAGAAATCTAAAAAGCAAACTGTATTTATAAACTGAAAAATATTTATATGAATGAATATAATGCAATGTTATCGGGCTAATTGAAAGTAGAATTAATACCGTATTTATAGGCAATGAATCGTTTTAAATATATGTATTCTTAAGTGGAAAATGCATTGAGAGAAAAACTATATATAATTATTTGAAATCTATTATTCAAAAGCAAGAAATCCTATTCATTTCTCATATAACATTACCATTTAGTTATTATTTCACTCTTGGAATACTGATATTAATGAAAACCGCATCACCTATTTATCACACGCCACCGGTTTCCCACGGCATTGCACGCGATTCCCTATTGAATAAAACTTACTTTAGAGGCATATCCTTTTTAAGGAGCATAATAACAACTCCTGAAAACAAGAGAAGATTACTTGAATATATTTAAATCTCCTAATCTATTTTAGAATAGTTGAACTTTAAGCAAGGTACTAGTGGCTAAATCGAAAGACAGAAGACAGAAACAGATTTATGCCCATTAAAAACCATTTCCAGCTCATAAAGGATTTATACGGTATTTCACCACACGTTGTCACAATTAATCAATCGTTGATATTAAACAAAAAAACAATAAAAAATTTCATATGATCATATATTATATTTCGCTTGGTTTATTATCTGTCTGTCCAAATGTGTGTGTGTGTGTTTTATAAATCGTATTTAAGACCTCGATGGAGGAAATAGCACGAAACTTGGCAATTATGTTCAGTTAATTAAATTAACAGTAATTATTAAATAGATATTTATTACTCTCAATTTCAAAAATGACGGTGTTTAGAGTCTTCAAACGTCAACATACCAAAAACTATTAATCCCAAGTAAATATTCAAGCATAATTATTAGTTGCAAATTTCATTACTGAACTAACGATACTAAATGTATTTTAATCCGTTGATAAATAAAATACTTAGATAAATTTTAGTTTGTGTTTATACTTTCTACCCGTGAGTGCTATACTCTCTTAGATGTGGAAAGTAGGTAGATTACAACAGACAGATTGTGATCAACAGTAGATTGTGGTTGGTTATTTATTGTTCTTTGTGAAATTTAAAGCTGTTTTCTAGTTAAAAAACTAAACTCATAAATTATTTCATAAACCTACTTGAATATTTTTAAAGGGTTACTTAAAGTCTATAACAATAATAATTCTATATTGCTGTAAACAATTAATAAAATTATATTGCAAACGTCATTTCTAAAATATAGTCCTTAAAAACTATTGCTAATTTTAGTTAATCATAGGTACCGTAAGTTACAATTAGAGATGTATTAAACAGAGTTTACTGATGTACAATAATGGCTCCCACGGCTGCAAGAAGGATGCAACAGTGTCAGAGCTACTCTAGGGATCTGGGGAAGACCAAAAAAATACTTATACGGCCGAACTGAGACATGCATTGCTGAAAGAGGACGTCACAAAAAGCAGTTTTTTAACTTCAAATTCATTGTAAATTTTAAGTAGCAGTATCATGATTTATGCATATACATTTTCCATCACTAAAAACAGATGTTGTACCAAAGACACTATAAATATAAAAAATTGGACTTGGTTCCATAAATTCCAATAATAAATCATTAAATGAGGCCAGGTTTCATAGTATTTAATCCTACAGTTTTTGAGACATGACCTTTTATATAAAAACCCATATGGACAGACAGACAATAAACATAGTAAGGTAGGACATAATGGTCATATCAAGTTTGTTTTTGTGTACTACCGTATCATAACATTGTGCCATTCTCCCGCAAAACACTCAAGTTGGCAAGATTTAAAAGTATATACATATGCGGTCTGAGAAAGAAGCCAATTTTAATGAAAATTGTTTATTTTAGCCCATTGCAATCTTGTTCTTGTGTAATTTAGTCTCGGAATGTTTTTAATGCTCTTCCGATCTGGAAAATATATGCAAACGTTGGTCTAACAGGTCTATCCCCGGCCAACCTAACTAAATATACTTCAGATCTAAATCATTTCTAGTACCCTATAAAAATCAATAAAATATATAACTTCATAGACCCTCTTCAAATATTTTAATGCTTTAGGATAGCTAAAACTCTAGAAAATGACAAGAAAAGCTTGTGGTTATGATATATGAGTTAAAAAAAATCGGATTGTACCATGTCCTAACCGGTTGAATCTCAACTGTGTCCTACCTATATAGTTTTCATCTGCATTATTGGATTATCTTTTACTAATTTAGTATAAGTTCACTTAGAATTGACTTCATGCAAAGACAATGGTATATCCTCTATGAAGTCGTATTCTGGCAACTAAAACTTAAATTAAAATATATGCATGAAAGACGTACCTAAGTCCTCAAAATTATTTAGTATAATTAATAATAAAACAAAAGATTGTTACGAGTATATTTGATTTTGTAATTAGGTTACCGCACAAACTTTCTACATGTAGACAAACTGACGGATGGAATGACCTTTACCTTAAGAGGCTGCAATTTGTTTTTTGTTATAAAATAATTTTAAATTTGGTGACATTTTCGGGAAATATACACGTCATTATTGTTCATCTCAATAACTTTATCCCACATTTTCAAGCGACCTCATCTGTCTTGTCTTGGTAACAAAACACACGCACATTAATAGGCTAAATGTACCTTTTATATTGTAACAGTTAGAAAAATATGTGAATTAAAGAAGTTCAACACAACTGTTAAATTATTACCAAAGTTAATACAACTGTTAATCATTAATTAATTGATTACCAAAATAATCAAGTAAAATATACTAGTCAAAGAAAGACGACATGAGTGTGCTGATCGTACTTGGAATTAATTACACGTTCTGTTGACTCAGCACTTCTGCTCCTCAGAATTATTTCAGCAGTTTGTAACGCAAATAACAATAGATTACCCACACCACATAATTAAAATTTTTATTCATAAGAAGTGTGGTTTGGATTGTTATATGATTTATAATTGATTTTTTATTGACAAGCAAATCATTGCAACTAGTCTAGCTTAAAGAACAGAATATTATAGCAAATTTACAGTTTAGTGATATTATTTTATCACTACTTACACATTCTAAAATTACAAACTTTAAAAAGCATGTTCAATGACTCATATATCAATACTGCCTACTTATGTTACAGGCAAAAAAATAAAAATAAAATCTGTTTTCTTGTAGTAGAAAAATGTGTCGAACTTCTAAGTCTTCTTGGGCGTATCCTGGGAGGTCCTGCTATTTCATTGCTAGTTGTACGAATAACATAGTAGAGCGGAATTGTACGGATTTATAGCCATATTCATAGTAGCGGAAGGATAATTATATACTTGCCAGTCCAATAGACTCCTCTTAAAGTCGTAAATCTCATAAAGTCATCGATTTCAGAATATGTTTAAACTATGTTGGATTTGACAAACTACGCACCATGTTTTAGTTTAGAATACTTAAGTACAGCCTGTTACACAAAAGCCACATTAATACTTGTGGGCAAGTAAAAATTTCGTGTCTATTAGTATTAAAAGTTATTGTCTTGATTCAACCATGAAAAGTTTTCTATATCGTCTGCACGTGCTCCGTTATTTCCTTTTTTAACGCTCCAACAAATACAGAACTTCTCTAGCCTTCTGGAGTGAGTTCATCGGTAGTGTACAACACGCGCTGACCTGTAAGGAAAAGATTAAACTTTTTATCGCTCTACATTAAACAATACTTAAGTGTGTAACTTTTTCGTATAGCAAATGTTCGTATATTGATCTTTTATTTTATTAGTCTATAACCAATAATAGACTAATATATCTTATATGTAGTTGTATAACAACTGAGATTTAAATATCTTATATTGGATTTTAATTTTAAGATAAGTTATGTTGCCCATTGTTTTACCAACTTATATGTTATTTAGAGCAATATGTTATTTACTTAATGAATCAAAAGGAATTGAAGTTGATATGTTGTTGTAAATTAATAATTTTGTTTTGCTATTGATAAAGAAATATTAAACGTTTAAAATTAAAACGTTAGTAGACCTAGCGCAGGATGAGCCGTAACATGGGCTCTTATGGAGTTATTCTGGACCAATGAGAGAGCAGCAATGGCGGCTAGGCCACGCCCCCTGCACCCCTCCCCACAACCACCATCGCCTCTGGATCAATGAGAGGGCAGCAATGGCGGCTAGGCCATGCCCCTGCCCCCACCCACCCCATCCTACACCCCCTGTCACCTCCTGGTCCCTCCCCTAGCCAATGGAAATTGTCTCTTATGGGAGGTACATTTCGGTGTTTCCTAACCACAGACTTCCTGTTTTCCGACGACTTATCTCAACCTAGACTTCCTGTTTGTCACACACCTCTGACTTTCTGTACTGCTTAACCACCCGTCCACAGGTCCCGTGTCGACGCCTATTGACACTCACCTTTTTTGAGATTCTTAACACCCGCAACCGCGTATCTGATGGCTCCTACCGGAGTCCGACACTGTCCTACTGCCTCCCGTACTCGGAGCCTGGCGTAACGCCCATACCTGGATTTTGACCGCCTAACCTTTACCGGCCATGCACGACATATTTCGTCACCCATCTTTTCGAGTACCGGAGTGCATGAAAAACCGCACCCACATTTCTAACGGCCCCTGCCCAAACATTTCAAATGCCTCCAATACTCTTAACCCACATATATTGCCCACACTGTTATTTCTAACAATTCACTCCAGGACCTAGCCACCCATCTATACCCCCGTCTCTTACAGATCCACACCTGAACAGTCCCTCACAGGGTTTCCAACTTATACCCAAATCAGTACTCTGACCGCCTACCTTTTATCGGATGAATGATGAAATTTTAATCGTGTGCTTTCACCCTGCCGAGACCCTACACTTTTCGATTGCCTCCAGTACTCCTACCCGAGCGTGTCGCTCTTACCCGAATTTTTGACCAATTTACAGTCCAATGTACCACATAGGCCTGTGCAATCGCCCGTCTCCTGAACATGCTAAGACCTACTTTTCTAACGGATCCTGCAGAGGCTTCACACTATCCTATTACCTCTCATACCTCGACTCTTAACCACGGATATTGCACATACTATGATTTCTAACTCCTCCGTGTGTATACGCCTACAGCCTCCCACCTCTCTCGTGTACCCAAGCGTCTTCAGCCCCCTCATCCGTACCCTGCCGAGAACCTACACTTTTCGACTGCCTCCAGTACTCCTAGCCGAGCGTATCGCTCATATACCCGGATTTTTACCATGTTACAGTCCAATGTATCACATAGGCGTGCAATCGCCCGTCTCCCGGACCTGCACCTGTATTTCTAATGGTCGTTACAGAAACCTCACACTATCCTATTACCTCTCATACCTCGACTCTTAACCACGGATATTGCACATACTATGATTTCTAACTCCTCCGTGTGTATACGCCTACAACCTCCCACCTCTCTCGTGTACCCAAGCGTCTTCGGCCCTCATTTGCACCCTGCTGAGGCCCCACACTTTCCACTCCTAGTCAGGCATAAAGCCTATACACAGATTTTTACCATTTTACCGACCAATGTACCACATAGGCCTGCAATAGCCCGTCTCCTGGACATGCTAAGACCTACTTTTCTAACTCCCCGACCTTTACGCGTGTATGCGCCTATAGCCTCCCATCTCTCTCGTGTACCCAAGCGTCTTCAGGCCCTCACCATCACACTGACGGGACAACAACACTTTCCAACTGCCTCCCGTACTCCTACCCAGGGGTATCACCCATACCCAATTTAGACCACCTACACATTACCGACTAGTATCCACAAAGTCCAACAGGCATCCATATAATATGTCGTACACTACGTCTCTTAGCCCTTACACATACTCCACGACTCCACACTCTAAAGTGTTTACTACGCGTAGCGTCACATTCGAAAATTGTCTTCCCATCATTAATACCATGTACTGGTTCCCACACATATAGTTAACACCTTTACCGTATTAATCTCCATATACGAGTATTTACCGAGCATATCGCACAATCTTAGTTAGCCTTACCTTCGTAGGGTTCAAACTTGCATTTCGTTCAATTTCTAACATACTGAGGTCCCCATAAAAAAAAACCAGGCCTAACACGGCACTCTCATTTTACTGACAAATATTCATACATTACCTGAAAGTGTAATGCAAATATTTACCGAGTACTTTCCCAACAGGATATTCTCATCCCGAGGTCCTAGTCTCAAGCTAACAGCTTAATAACACGAGGCGTACCTTCTGAGCGACTACTATTTGCCGATCAATGCCCGTGCATATGTTTCAATACCTGGACACCTAATGTCTACGAAGTACTTCATATACTCTTATCCCACGCAACCCATCACGGGACCCTAATTTCTGTTACCTTTCACTTGGATGTCTATCACTTCATTCCGGGACCCAACTCTCAAGCAGCGTAAAAGAACCGTATTTCATTATTAACAAAGCACCATACATATATTTCAACTACTGCTTAGACATTTAGTTTCCATATTAATCAAGTATTTTGTTTTCACTTAACCCACGCCTCCCTTTACGGCACTCCAACTTTTTACCACATTAAATCCACCATCACTTTCTAACGGCCAGGCTCTCATTTTTCATAATATCAAGCGAGCGTAGCTTAATACGGAATACCATCCCATACAATTTAAGCTTTACCGTGTGTAATTATATATGTCGCTTATACTTGGACATCTAAAGACCCATCATACCTCACTCTGGTTTCCTAGCTGTTCCCTTACTTTAATTTATTTATAAAGAGACGCATACAGAGGTATTAGTCCAATCATCTCGAGACCGCGTTATATTAATGTTTATATTATAATCTATACTAGCACTTTATGAAATCTCGACCACAGTGACTTACCCATTGCACCGGCTCATGACACTGCTCGTAACGGACAGTTTGCGGTTTGCGGTTACCTGCATCCTCGGACTCTGATAATTCATTCTCTACAACAATATTAAAACTAATAACTATTATAACATCTTCAGTACAGCACGGGATATCTGCCATCCTGAATACAGTCGGAATAATACATAGGTACTGCATTCGGTGTGTAATAAGTTTTAAGTTTTCTACCAAGTGTGATGTAAAGAGCTTTAACTTATTTATAGTCTATTTTCAAAAACGTATACCGCTTCGTATACTTTGAATTTAGTTAATCATACCGGATGCGATGATTGAGGTTTGCGGTTACATGTAAAAACCCAGGCGAGTAAACGGTACAGCTGCAACCGCAAATTTTAAGAGACCATCATTGGTCGGAATAAACGCGTCCTCTGATTGGTCTAAAATAGCCTCCAAGCACTCTGATTGGTCGGTGTTCTACACAGTCGGCAGAGATTTCCTGTCTCGTCAGTCTGGAGGTGGACGTCAAAGAGGTAAGACCTATGTCGCTCCGTTCCTTGATATTGCACAACATTGTGTATGCAGAGTCGATATCAAGACAAGAAATTTTATAAAAGTAAATTAGCTTATAGGAGTTTTATTACATTTTTCAATTTATTAAGTGCTTTTACTTTATTTAGCGATCACAGACATTAAACTCCTTTACACTGTGTGTGTTTCTTAAAGTGTTTATACTATTGCTTCACAATACAGTGTTATTGTGTTTTTATGAAAGTGAACAAGTTAATTCGTTGTGTTACTGTGTTTGTATCGTAGTGACAAACCCAACATAGATTTCGTTCATTTATTTATGTGTCGTATTTATAATCAAGTTTTGTGTAATTTATTTCGGTTATTACATCATACCACAGTGTACTGTAAAAAAGTTTACTGCGCATGCGCAGTTCCTACACTTATTTAAGTGCGTAACGTTGTCATTCTTGTCATTCTTAGACGTGACGTTGAACAGTCAACACCTATTCCAAAAGCTTGTATCAAAGCTGCTTGCTGTATTATTTTAGAGCTAATTACATACAACATGGATCCCGTAAAAGTTTTGCATACCGGTGAAACCTACTGTAGAAGGTTTAGAACATATGGGTCAGAAACAGTTTTCAAGTTTAACCCAGTACCCAAAGGAGTGTCCGAACTTGATTGGATTAAAAAGGGTTTTTGGGAGTATTGTCGAAAAGGCGAAAGCCGGTACTACCGAATATGACTACCTAGGCTTCACTTTAGATTCTCTGAATTTCAGAACCAAAGATTCCGGATATATCGCTTATAGACCTGCAAATAAAGTTCACGGGGATATAATTTGGGATATATTTGGAAAACTTATCCAAAGTAATTCGGATTCGATAAAGTCCATGGACACATTTAGAGTTAAGTGCACCCGCACCAATATTCCAGTAGGCAGTGGTAGCCTCAGAAGACCTGGTTTGTATAATAACTTTGAAGAAGAATGTAAAGCACGTAGAGGTATCGTAGTCATTAAGAATAGCGATAGTCTGTGTCTCCCCCGAGCTATAGTGGTAGCAAAAGCCTATGCCAAAAAAGATCCTCAGTTCAAAGCAATAAGGCAGGACATGGGTAAGCGACAAACTCTTAGAGCCCAAAAATTGATGACCAAAGCCGGGGTCCAAATTTTCTGAACAGGGAGCGGGGATCCCCGAACTTAATAAATTTCAAGACCACCTCAAAAAGTATAATATTACAGTTTATAACTACGATAATAAGGGTCGAGATGTTTATTTTTCAGGTACTAAACTCCGATGCTTTGTACAAAATAAACTTGTTGTATCACGAAAAGCCATTACAACGTAATAACTAGCCTAACTGCAGCTTTTGCGTGCCATTTTTTCTGCGAAGCATGCCATGTCCCTTACGACCACAAAGGTTTACACAGATGTTCAAATATCTGTCCTGCATGTCAAACCGTTTCTCCACCGTGTAAAAGAGGAGCATGGGGGAATTTTATGCCCTGACTGTAACATGACCATGAAAAATCAGAACTGTTTTGCGGCTCATAAGAGTGAACGTTGTAAGTCGGTAAAAAAATGTTTTACAGTGCCAAAGGCTTGTCTTTCTCAACAGTCGTAAGTCAAAACACGTGTGCGGGGAAGTTTTTTGTAAAATATGTAACGATTTCATGCCCCCGAACCATCAATGTTACATGCGGGTCGATACAAACAAAACCAAAAACCAAAGACTTTCTTTTCATTTTCTTTGATTTAGAGACCCGTCAAGATGAAATTTTAACGGAAGAATCTAGAGTTCATAAAGTTAACCTTTGTGTTTTCTCAACAATTTTGTTGGAAATGTATTAATGGTAAATCTTGTGAAATGTGCAAAGACCGAACAAAGATCTTTGATAGTGATCCTGTGAATCAATTTATGAATTACGTAATGGAGGAGAGAAAAAAATTCAAAAACGTATGTGTAATGGCTCATAACGGTCAGGGTTTTGATTTTCAATTTCTGTTAAAGTATGTTCTCGAACAAACAAAATTCACTCCAGAGCTAATCATGCGTGGCACTAAAGTCATTCTCATGGAGTTAGACAATGTGCGATTTATCGATTCGCTAAATTATTTCCCCATGGCCCTCTCTGCACTACCCAAAGCCTTTGACCTCCCCCCGGAGAAGAAGAAGGGTTACTTCCCTCATCTTTTCAACACTTTGGCAAAACCAAAATTATGTAGGCCCTATACCACCCAAGGAGTACTATTGCCCTGAATCCATGTTTGAGAAGTCTTACAAAGATTTTGAAAATTGGCACAACGACCAACTTAACCAAAATGTAGTTTTTGACTTTCAAAAAGAGTTGGTCGAGTACTGTATCTCCGATGTGGAGATACTGGCGCAAGCGTGTATTAAGTTTAGAAACATGTTTTTGAAAGAATGTAACGTAGATCCGTTCATGGAAGCCGTCACCATAGCCAGCGCTTGTAATTTGGTTTTTAGACGGAATTTTCTCAAAGCCAACACTATTGGTCTGGTCCCTAAAAACGGATACCGTATGGTTGATAACCAATCGCCTATTGCTTTACAATGGCTGAGCTGGGAGGAAGAACAGCGTTGTGTCCGCATTCAGCATGCGGGGAGGGACAGAGAAGTTAAAATCGAGGGATTAAAAGTAGACGGTTTTGACGGAGAACGAATCTATGAATTTCACGGCTGTTATTTCCATGGGTGTCCAAAATGTTTTCCATTTAATAGAGAAGAACCACTCAAAGAGGACCCTTCCGACTCCCTGCACTTAAGGTTCGAGAGAACCAAAGCTAAAATGGCTCGTCTCCGAGCATCTGACTATGAAGTAATTGAAATGTGGGAGTGTAAATTCAATCATTTAAAGAAAGAACAACAATTGGATTATCTAAATTTTCTCCCCATTCTAAGCACACTCCCACTTAACCCCAGAGATGCCTTCTTCGGGGGCAGAACAGGCAATGCAAAATCTTATCACAAGTGCGGGGAAGGGGAAACAATTCAGTATGTAGACGTTTGCTCCTTGTACCCCGTTTGTCAATAAGTTTTCTCCCTATGTTTTATCCCATCCAAAAATATATGTAGGGGACAAGGAGTGTAGAGAAAGAGGCATGGAGGCCGAAGGACTCCTAAAATGTAAAGTATTGCCTCCACTAAATTTGTACCACCCCGTCCTTCCAGCACGCATATGAACAATAAATTAATGTTTGTTTTATGCCGTACATGTGGTCTAGAGATGCTAAACACGGACTGTAACCATAATATCGAAGAAAGAGCATTGACAGGGACATGGACAATGCAGGAAATACGCAAGGCTGTAGAAAAAAGGATACAAAATTTTAGAAATGTACGAGCTTTGGATTATAAAATTATTACTTACGAAGACGGTGGTCTTTTTTAACAGATTTTGTAAATAAGTTTCTAAAAATTAAACAGGAGGCATCGGGCTACCCCTCCTGGTGCCTCACAGAAGAGGATAAAGCCGTGTATATTCAAAATTATTATGAACACGAAGGTGTCAGACTTGACCCTTTCAAAATTGAAAAGAACGGAGGTCTTCGCTCCCTTGCTAAATTGATGTTAAATTCTTTCTGGGGTAAATTTGGTCAAAGGGAAAATCAGACAAAAACATCAATCATAAGAGACCCTTTTGAATACTTTCAGTTGCTGTCCAACCCTGAAATAGATGTAAATACTACTCAAATTATTAACGATACTGTACTAATTGTGAACTGGCAGCATATTGAAGAAGCCGCAGAAGCCCTAAGGACAGTAAATGTTGTGGTTGCAGCATTTTACAACGTCACATGCTCGATTAAAATTGTACGAACACTTAGAAAAGTTAGGGAGGCAAGTTTCTTTACTATGATACAGACAGTGTCCTTTACGTACACAGGGAGAGTATGCACAAGGTCCCCACAGGGGACTACTTGGGCGAAATGACCGACGAGTTGGCTGACTATGGTCCAGGGTCATACATAGTAGAATTTGTTTCCGGAGGCCCCAAGACTTACGCCTATCTTGTCTGGTCAACAAATAAAAACGCACTAGTTGAAGTTTGTAAAATAAAAGGCCTTACTCTAAATTTAAAAACTAGCGAAAAATTAAATTTCGAAACATTGAAAGCATTAGTTCTGAGTAATTCATTTGACTCAGTGGACATAGAAGAGAACAGAATAAGACGAACCAAGGACAAAGACATTGTTACAGTCAAAGAAACAAAGTCTTTTAAAATTACAGGACCCAAAAGGAGACTTGAAGGACCCTACGATACTGTACCGTTTGGATTTAAGAAACAAAAAATTAACACTCTAACATGTTTAAAAAACTACATTTTCACCAATCACAAACGTTAAAATTTCATTATAAATCCTGAGACATACATAGAGAGAGATTAAATGTAATTATAACCCACCACATCACATCCGTTGGTTGTGACCGAACGTTCGTTAAAACGCTTCCTTCAGATGTGTACTACTATTGAATTATGTTATGAGAGCTGACCACGAGTAAAAATTTGAGATTATTTTATTATACAGGTATTTCAATTACGTACAAAAGAAATTTTTAAATACTAGATATTGTGTACTGTATTATTGCAGCCATTACATATAATTTTGCACTCCAGACCCTTCTTTGGGTGGTTGGCCGAAAGTGCAAAATACAAGTGTTTTGAGTGTATATCTGCCCCGTCATCTTTACCTTCAAATGTCACGTTAAGTGTGAATGTTTGATCACCCTCGCGTCGAGGGAGCGTCTGCTTCTAAGGCCGGCGTAAAACCTGTAAGTCCTGGAGCAGTTCGACCTCTTTCACGGCCGGCTTAAAACCCGTAAGTCCCGGGAGAGGTTGACCCTTGGACAGTGTGGAGGGTGAGACTGGTTCGAAGGAGCGAATGTGGGAACTCAGTAGGATGCGTGGACTTGGGCATGGAGATGAACAAGTCTATGCTCCGAACGGCTCAGCATGAACGAGGTCTCTAAGGCAGGCCTAAACTCTGTAAGTCCTGGGACCGTGATTGTGTAATATAGTGACCACATTGAATGTGTACTGATGACGGAGCCGATAAACGCTGATTCTCCTCTTCTTAAGCCCTCTGATGCAGAAAACTGTTAGATACGTCATTACATAGTTATTTGCTCGAATGTTAGCATTTTATATTTGTTTATTGTTTTT
Organism: Homalodisca vitripennis; assembly: GCF_021130785.1. NCBI lineage: Eukaryota > Metazoa > Arthropoda > Insecta > Hemiptera > Cicadellidae > Homalodisca > Homalodisca vitripennis. The sequence continues at coordinate 77,099 of NW_025776581.1, forward strand.
AAATAACATAAATACCTTCCAGTCTATGGATAAAATCAATTATCACAAACATTTTACTATACGATTTTTCTATGTCACTTAAATATGCTCTTATGTGTGATCTCAGGTCCACTTCAATACATACACGCTGACATATTCATCAAACACTATTCACTCTGTAATTTCACCGCAAAATCAGAATGTCTATGAGCTTTAAATAATTATGCCCCTCAAACACTCACATGCACTTACACAGGCTTACAGGTGGATACCAACAGTTTTATTTATAAATTTGTAGTTGACTCGTCTCATGTTCATTCGCAAATGAGCACTCAGAGCGTTAACATGGCAACCTTCCTTAAGCTTGAATCTAGAAATACGGTTAACAGAAGTGAGAGGTTTCGTACCACACGTGAAGAACTAACGTTTATACTGACCTCTCCCATTGACTCAATAGATTGGCCCCTAGCATTTTCAGAGTACATTGTCGATCATATAAAGGATGGAGCCTCACCTACTGATCACTTTGGAATTACAATTAAACATCAAGGTATAGCCAAAGAAGGGATTATACCTTTCATGGCAGCATCTAAATTAACCTCTTACGTGGTTGATGATGCGCTTGAGAAGACATTCGTTAATGTGGAAACATTGATAGGGCCTTTTAATTGTGACAGCAACTATAGTAAAAGTACCTGAGCAGTTTCTTCAGTAATAGGCATTTAGCATATCTCCTTGTATTATTAGTAAAGAGACAGAGAGAGGTTAGGCATTGAGTTGAGGATCACTTTGTGTTTGCTTTGAATAGGTACACGGAGGAGGAGGAATAAAAATAAGTACAAAGACCCATTTTACGTTTTTTAGTAGAGTGAATTGAAAGAACTTCTCCGAGTATAGTGAACTGTTGAACTTGCAACGGATAAAATAAAAAAATATAAAAAATAATAAAGTATAAAATGTATCTCACCGAGAGACAGGGTTTCGGCATTGAGTTGAGAGGTCCTGTCATTGGTGAGGTACAAAAAAAAAAAAATATGTTGGGAGGTAGCAGATTTGTCATGGAATGGCTACCACCGTAAAAGAGCGATGGTTGGGGCTCTTTAACACACGTGGATAGGCCTACTGGGAAGGAGCCACGTAAAAAATCTCCTAAACGCGCCATGGTCCTACCGCCTGGTCACGCGGCAAGCACGTGTGTACCTAGCGTGGTGGGGAAATGTGACCACTCGCCATAACACGGCTGTTAAAACATATAGACCTCACCGAAACATACGAGTATTTCTAGGACGTCAGATGAACATATATAACGACACCATTTAATCTACATACCAACAGCATGTCTTGACTGGTTCAATCAGAACCCTCATCTACACCCTGTGCCTAACACTGTTGCCAGTTTTACTTGTAGTGAAAATTATTGGTCTCTCTCAAAATATGTTGCAATAAACAACCATTATCAGCTGTTACCGTAAACAAATAAATGTACATTTGATTTCACTCATCTAGTTTACATTCATATACATCAAGCAGAGCCAGTATGTGACCATATCCAGGCCATAACGGGATCAGCTGGTGATCAGCATCGATATTTCAACACAGCCTCAAATGTCATTGGATTAGTATCCTGATAGCCCTAACATTCCTACTCCCTTCTATCCTAGGTATTCCTTTAATCCACCTTATGCCCTATGCTCCAACTTAACCTAAACCAAATCGGAGTAAAATTTCCTTTTTATAAAGTTTTTTTTTCATTGATTTTAAGTTAAAAATACACATTTAACATTACAGCAAATCCGATTGTCTATGAAACACGTTCAAGTCTGTGGAGAGTACACTCCAGGAACTGCACATGAACAACTGCACCGTCTCGCTGGATCCCTTCTACCGCCCTCACTAACCTGCGGGTAAAGGACCTCTTACTGACAAAAGATTTTCTGAAATTTTTGTCAGTAAGAGGTCCTTTACCCGCAGGTTAGTGAGGCGGTAGAAGGGATCCAGCGAGACGGTGCAGTTGTTTCATGTTGCAGTTCCTGGAGTGTACTCTCCACAGACTTGAACGTGTTCATAGACAATCGGATTTTGCTGTAATGTTAAATGTGTATTTTTAACTTAAAATCAATGAAAAAAACTTTTATAAAAAGGAAATTTTACTCCGATTGGTTTAGGTTAAGTTGGAGCATAGGGCATAAGGTGGATTAAGGAATACCTAGGATAGAGAAGGGAGTAGGAATGTTTAGGGCTATCAGGATACTAATCCAATGACATTTGAGGCTGTGTTGAAATTATCGATGCTGATCACCAGCTGATCCCGTTATGGCCTGGATATGGTCACATACTGGCTCTGCTTTGATGTATATGAATGTAAACTAGATGAGTGAAAATCAAATGTACATTTATTTGTTTACGGTAACAGCTGATAATGGTTGTTTTTATTGCAACAATATTTTGAGAGAGACCAATAATTTTTCACACTACAAGTAAAACTGGCAACAGTGTTAGGCACAGGGTGTAGATGAGGGTTCTGATGAACCAGTCAAGACATGCTGTTGGTATGTAGATTAAATGGTGTCGTTTATATATGTTCATCTGACGTCCTAGAAATACTCGTATGTTTCGGTGAGGTCTATATTTTTTAAACAGCCGTGTTATGGCGAGTGGGTCACATTTCCCCACCACGCTAGGTACACACGTGCTTGCCGCGTGACCAGGGCGTAGGACCATGGCGCGTTAGGAGGATTTTTTACGGTGGCTCCTTCCCCAGTAGGCCTATCCACGTGTGTAAAGAGCCCCAACCATCGCTCTTTACGGTGGTAGCCATTCCATGACAAATCTGCTACCTTCCCAACATATTTTTTTTTTTTTGTACCTCACCAATGACAGGACCTCTCAACTCAATGCCGAAACCCTGTCTCTCGGTGAGATACATTTTATACTTTATTATTTTTTATATTTTTTATTTTATCCGTTGCAAGTTTCAACAGTTCACTATACTCGGAGAAGTCTTTCAATTCACTCTACTAAAAAAACGTAAAATGGGTCTTTGTACTTATTTTTATTCCTCCTCCTCCGTGTACCTATTCAAAGCAAACACAAAGTGATCCTCAACTCAATGCCTAACCTCTCTCTGTCTCTTTACTAAATAATACAAGGAGATATGCTAAATGCCTATTACTGAAGAAACTGCTCAGGTACTTCTTTACTATAGTTGGCTGTCACAATTAAAGGCCCTATCAATGTTTCCACATTAACGAATGTCTTCTCAAGCGCATCATCAACCACGTAAGAGGTTAATTTAGATGCTGCCATGAAAAGGTATAATCCCTTCTTTGGCTATACCTTGATGTTTAATTGTAATTCCAAAGTGATCAGTAGGTGAGGCTCCATCCTTTATATGATCGACAATGTACTCTGAAAATGCTAGGGGCCAATCTATTGAGTCAATGGGAAGAGGTCAGTATAAACGTTAGTTTCTTCACGTGTGGTACGAAAACCTCTCACTTCTGTTAACCGTATTTCTAGATTCAAGCTTAAGGAAGGTTGCCATGTTAACGCTCTTCTGAGTGCTCATTTGCGAATGAACATGAGACGAGTTAACTACAAATTTATAAATAAAACTGTTTGGTATCCACCTGTAAGCCTGTGTAGTGCATGTGGAGTGTTTGAGGTGGCATAATTATTTAAAGCTCATAGACATTCTGATTTTGCGGTGAAATTACAGAGTTGAATAGTGTATGATGTATATTCCAGGCCTCGCTCTTTTACTCGAAGTGGCACCTGACGTATACTCCCCCATCTACGGCCTCTTTTAACCGCAGACACACTATCAGTATATCTCTAACGCCACGACTCCCTCTAGTCAATGTCTCTGTCTATACTAACTCAACGTATATCTCTATACACACCTTCGCTATCAAGGCTCGGCTCATCACTCAGACAATATTCTCTCATCTCCCTCAAAATACCTTCCATAACTCCTATATAACTCATCCCCCTGTACTCACCTCTAGACGCTCAATATAAAAATGTTGTACATCTCCTAGACAATCATCATCACCACGACTCTCATGAATGATGCCGTTGCAAGAATACCCCCTGTACTTAGTATCTCCAACCGAGAGTTCGGATCGAGTTCTTCTCCTATACAGCTCCCATAATCTCAATCTCCCTCTCCTCTACAATGACTCTACATCATAATATACCACTACGCTCAGTTACTAACTCAGCTCTCAAACCTACCCACAGCCGCCATGTGCAACTCTTCTAAACATCCCTGAACTATTGTCATACCCCCCTCTTGTCTCTCTGCCATGTAAGACCTACTTGTTCTATGTATACCTTACATACCTTATTTTAATGTTCACACCTAATAATTCATAGATATCCCCCCTATACACCCCCTACACATAGACTGATACACTCACCACTCTCACTCTCTCCCTCTAATCACATCTACACATAACTTGATGTTCTCCTCACGTAGTGTATCGTTACTAATGTGTCGTTCTCACTCGCTCGACAGCTTCACTCACGTGTACCAACATAACATTCTGTCACTCATAAGTCCGAGTCATATCATCTTACCTCACGCGACCCATCCTCCCACACCCCCACCCAACAATGCCCTCGTCGTTCAGATATAGAACTTTTCGGAACACCACGTTTAATAGTATCTGCACACGACCTGTCGCCGTCCTCTCATAGACCGCTACACCTCCTACTGTTGTTCACCGCCCCCCCACCGACCCTAGTCACAGTACAGCAACGATCACTGCTCCTCCTCGACAGCACCCCAGACAGACCGAGTGATTATCCCACTCACCAGAGGAACAACAACACTCTACGTCAGTACCACTCAGACTCTTCACGGTACACACGTCAAGATATGATACAGAAGCACCCAGTAACTACACAATATTAATACTCCATACAATATAGTCAGACGTTATGATAGCTCACAGACTCCTCTAGGACATAACACAACACCTACGAACGCGAGCCTCCTGTACGTGCTAACTCCTAATTCTCGTAAACATGACTATGACCCCTATCCATCACCCTATAGACACCAATACTACCTCACATATTACCCGACCAATCTCCAAGCACTGAGACTTGTTCCTACATAGATCTATTTACCTCACTCCCACCACTCGTCCTTAGATGAGCTAATATGTTTAAACTCTGACAATATTCTTCTACTCAAAACTCTCTGCGCCTCCCCTGCATCTCCCACCCTCATACAGCATGATATATCACAAGTATAAGAATAAACAATACTAGCCAATTCAGGACACTTTGACTGTCTAAGTCCTCCTGATAACTGAAAACACTTGATCAATAACAACTCACGAAATACCCAACCATACTATAGATTTGTAGTATATATATGTATATACATACTCACATCTCCACACCACCCTTGATATGTTGTGTTCTCCAATATGTGTTGCTTTCCAATAATAGAATTAATGTCTCTAGTCCTGTACCTTCTCGCTTATCATACACTGTCCATCGCTCACTCGTGTTCTCTAGTAGCAGCTCTTTAATGGTTCTAGATTTATACGTGATCGTGAATGTCGCGCTGTGCAACTCTGTTAAACGCTCCACCTTGTGTTTTATAATATCGATACGCCATTTGATGTTTTAATCGCTCAGTGTCAATGTTCTATCCATGTCCTCGATGTTTGTATCATTAAATCTCAGTACATACATCGTTTTTTAGACAGTACATCGCTCAAGAGATGCTGCTGCACATAAGACAGATGTTCGTTGAAAGAAACAGATAATGCGCCGCCTATGCACTGCTAAGTGTCTATGTATAGATAGTATAACTCGCACCTGTTGTCTTTACCTACTCCCTTACACCCGTCCTGTGTGTAGTCTTTTACCTAAAAAATACCTCTCGTCGATCTGAATCTTTGTGTCCTGTGTTCGCGCTCCTTCATCCGCAGCCTTACCAGTTAAGCTTCTTTCTGTTTACTGTGTAACTATCCTCCCCCTGCCTCCCTACCACTCCGCTCACCCGCAGTGTATCTCATCCCCACACCCCCAGACTCCCAGATAATACTCTATACAGTCCACATAGACCAACTCACACTCAGATACATCTGTCTCTATGTGAGTAATCTGATTAGAAATCCTTAGTACTCTCTCTTGTCGCATAACCCGATATTATTTTTGTAAAATTTAAAGCAGCTCCACTCCAGGCTCAATTTTCTATTCTCATTAGTCTCTTAATAGTTAAGAGAAATAGAACGTTTCAATTGAGCGCTAGACGACTTACTAATTTCGCCATGAACTCCTTAGAGAGTATCATCACTGTATAGATCGAGTATAAACATCAGCATCGACTCCATTGTGTGGCCTATGTAGACGCTACACAATACTCTCCAATACTCTCATTGAATACCTGATACTAACACCCTTATCTTGTGACACTATCAAAAACTGCTGAATTCAGCCCCCAACACACCCCTCTAAACCCAGCTCACCCCGCGCTCATATCTTCAGTGTGACACAACATACAACCCCACCCCCCCTAACGTGTGAGTATTCACCACACTTGATCGCGCCGCCCGAATCCCCTCCTCAACCCTCTCCCCGTGTCCAAACCAATGTCATACCCACACACTGACCGTCGCACTAATCTGTATACCCATAACGGACACCCTGTCTCCCTCGAATATTAGCATACGCTTAAATGTCACTGTTGACACCAACCACACTAACAACTCATACACTTTAGACTATAGCGCGACCTTCCCCGCCCCTACAAATATTCTATCTAAATCGAGCCACTAGACATAGACGATATGCCACCCTCCCTAAAAATGCCTGAACTATCATCCACAAATAGACTCCCTTACCTAATATGCTCCCGACCCGTAAGCGGCCGACATGCTGACGCGCCACGCGCCTCCTGTAACCCCACTATCCCCTCCCCTATATGCACCTGCACAAGCCCCTCTCCACCACAAACACACCACTATCAGCATACCCTCCACACACACTCAACGCCCCTAATTGACTCGGTTGTGAATCCTTCCCCCTTATCAATATGCATAGCTAATCTCCACCCCCACCCGAATGCTACACCAGTACGTAACCATGACCTATCTCACCGAGTTCCAGAGGATATCTCGCCGCTCACTCCCGCAAATACCCGGTGACTGTGTCATGTAGAGTAATATTTACGCGATCCAGTAACGTACGCCGTCGTCCACTTCCTACCTGCGATCTCTGTGTATAGTCCAGCGGAATTGATCATGGATAAGTTGTTAGCTCCAATATTCCCAGAGGAAACCACACATAATTCCTCAGCACAATTCATCCACTAGAAGATAAGGACCTATCACGCCCTTACTAGACAACCCGCATAGATTTAATGTCAAATCAGCCGCCCCGCACAGACGCCCCACAAATTGAGAAACCTCAGCTTCATCTCTTAGTTACTAGAGATATTGCAATCCAGTACCCAAGTCCTGCAAGTCCCTCCTACGATACCCCCCTTCCTAAACAGTGAACTGACCTTGTTATCCGCTCTCGCTACTCTGCATGAATACGTCATATGTCTTGTAGTTTATATACTCACCCACCACTTGCGAGCACTAAGTATTTACCTATCCTCACTATACATGTGATAAACCCTGGCTGTTAGTCTTCACTAGTGTAAGTCGAAAGAAGTGTGATGTCGATCTCTCAATCGCTCGAGTAACAGTCCTCTATAGAGGCTACTGCTTGATATCATCGCTATCTTTCAGCTGAGATCACTAATCGGTAGACTGAGTTACGCACTCACACTGCGCGCGAGAACATAAGGAAATGGCTCCGTGCAGCACGGTCACTGTGAGTCTGAATGTGTAGTATATTGATTAATGATAGGGAGTCTGTTCCTCTCTCGCGTGTCAAGTATTCTTAATCAGATGAGAACATTATCTCATATGGATTATCTAAATTTTGTGTACTCAAGCTACATCTTGTAAGGTGTACTGATGCACTGATGACCCACTTGGTATAGGTAGATGCCTGCATCTTCGTGGGGAGTTACCTAGGTCCGCAATGCGAGTCTCAATCTGGCTAATCACAAGATTGTCTGTGTTTCCGATATTGTGGAGAGGTGGACAAAGTCTCGTAGGTGATTAGCTCTCCAAGTGCTGTGTTACCTGAGTACCTCATCTACGCTTACGTGAGCCCCATTAAGACAAAAAGAGCAATCACTAGACCCATTTAAAATACTCCTGTGTATAAGTTCATGCTCAGGGACTCGGCCACACCATCCTCGGCACACCCTCAATAACTTTTACCCTTTCGTGTAGGAAAGAGGCATGGAGGCGAAGGACTCCTAAAATGTAAAGGAGTGCGCTGCCCCTCATCTTAAATGTGGGTACCCCCCCGTCCTATCCAGCACGCATGAAACAATAAATTAACATGTTGTGTTTTAAGCCTAAAGCGAACTTAGGGAATATTCTCATCTAACACCGCCCCTTTATATTCGACACTCCAACTCAATACTCAATGCACACCCTCCCCTCCCTCTCCTTCTCCGAATGCCATCCTTTGCCCCGTTTGCCGAATGTGTTTCATCGAGCACCAACCATGCGTGTCCCGTCAAATACTCCCACTGCCGCCCGCACCCTGTGTCACACAAAAGTAGACATAACACAGAAAATCTCCGCACTCCCCCCCCACACACCAAATCGTGCCCAACACACTCAGGTCTCTACTCTTTTTAACCTTTCGGCGTCTGCCAGCCGTTCGCGTTGGTGTCGGGGAGTGGTGGCCCCCCCCCCCGGCGTTCTTGGTGATATTCCGGCCCGCCGGTGCCCCCCCCCGCCCCCACCCCTCGGCCCCCCCCCGCCCCCCTCCCCCGGGTTAACTTCTTAACCCCCCGTGCCCCCCGGCGGGGGTGGTTGTGGTTGGGGTTACGTCGGTGTTGGGCGATGTGGGGGGGTAAAGACCGAAAAAAGACTGGAAGGGACGGGGGTCAGGTTACCGGGGGGTGGTTACAAATTTAGTGGAGGATCATTAAACATTCTTTTTCATTTTTTTTGGGAGTCCTTCGGCCCCACTGCCATGCCCTCTTTCTAACTACACTCACTTGTCCCCTTACATTATATTTTTGGATGGGACATCTCCTCATCTCCCCCCACCTCTCGGGAGGAGGGGAAAAACTTATTTGACAAACGGGTTACATAAGATGGAGCAAAACCGTTCATACATACTGGAATTGTTTCACCTTATTATCCCCGCACTTGTTGAATAAGACTTTTGCATTTTGGCCTAGTTCTGGCTCCCCCGAAGAAGGCTATCCTCTCGGGGGGTGGCGGGGTTTTAAGTCATGGAGTTGAAGTGTGCTTTAGATATGGCTGTTAAAGAAGAAAATTTAAAGATAAATCCAATTGTTGTGGCTGTTCTTTCTTTGAATTGATTGAATTTACACTCCCACATTTCAATTACTTTCTCATAGTCAGATGGGTCCTTTTTTTTTTTTTCCCCCGGAAGACGAGCCATTTTTTAGCTTTGGTTTTCTCTCCGACACACTTCAAGTGCTGGGCGAAGGTCGGATAAGGCATGGGTCCTCTTTGAGTGGAGTTATCTTCTCTATTAAAATATGGAAAAACTATTATTGGGTACACCCATTGGAAAAATAACAGCTCTGTGAAATTCAATTGATTCGTTCCTCTCGTTTTCAAAAATCCGTACTACTTTTAATATCCTCACTATTTTACAACTTTCTTCTCTGTCGCCCTCCCCGGCATTGCTGAATGGCGGACACGAACGCCTGTTCTTCCTCCCAGGCTCAATGTCCATTGATTTTAGAAGACAAATAGGCGTATTTGGTTTAATCAAACCCTTACGAGTATTCTCGTTTTTTTAGGGACCCAGACCGAATAGTGTTGGCTGTTGAGGAAAATTCGAGAGGCGTTCTAAAAACCAAAAATTACATTGCGGCTGGTTTTTGGTGACGAGCTTCCTCCATGAAACCGGAATCTACGTTTACATTCCTTTCAATAATAACATGTTCTCTAAAACTTAAATACCACGCTTTTTGCGAACCAAGTTATCATCTCCACATTCGGAGATAACAGTACTCAGACCAAACTCTTTTTTTGGAAAGTCTTAAACAAACTACATTTTGGTTGTTTAATGTTAGGTCGTTATGTGCCAATTTTTCAAACATCTTTGTCTAAGGGACTTCTTATCAAACCATAGGATTCAGAGGCCAATAGTCACTCCTTTAGGAGATGGTTATAGGGCCTACATAATTTTGGTTTGCCAAACGTGTTGAAAAGATAGATGAGGGAAGCAGTAAACCCTTCTATCTTCTCCCGGTAGGGGAAGAGGTCAAAGGGCTAGATTGCGGCATATAGTGGCAGACGAGAGCGGCCCAATTGTGGGGAAATAATTTAGCGAACTCGATAATTAATCGCACCACATTGTCTAACTCCATGAGATATGACTTATAGTTGCCACGCCATGCTTTTAGACCTCTGTGGAACGTTCGTGAATTTTGTTTTTGTTCGAGAACGATACTTTAAACAGAAATTGACAAATCAAAACCTAAGCTGACCGTTTTTGAGCCATTTACACATTACGTTTTTGACTTTTTTTTTCTCTCTCCTTCCCATTACGTAATTCATTACTAATTGATTCCCCCCCCCCACAGGGATCACTATTTCACAAGATCTTTGTTACGGGTGGTTTCTTTGCACATTTCAACGAAGATTGTTCCTACCATTAAATACATTTCCAACAAAATTGTTGTGAGAAACTACAAGGTAAAGGTTAACTTTATGAACTCTAGATTCTTCCGTTTAACCAAATTTCATCTTGACAGGAGTCTCTCTAAAATCATAAGAAAAATGAAAAGAAAAGTCTTTGGTATTTTTGGCTTTGTTTTGTATCTGCACCAGCTTGTAGATAACATTGATAGGTTCGGGAGGGCATGAAATCGTTACCCCATCATTTTACAATAAAACTTCCCCGCACACGGTGTTTTTGACTTTACGAACTGTTGAGAAAGGACAAAGCCTTTGGCACTGTAAAACATTTTTTTTGTTTTTTTACCGACTTACTAACGTTTCAACTCTTATGAGGACGGCAAAAGCATTTTGATTTTTAATGGTCATGTATACAGCTTAGGCGCATAAAAATTTCCCCCCATAGCATCCTCACTCCTCTACACGGTTGGCCAGTCCCGCCCTTTCTTGACCAAGCGAGCCAGACAGCCCAACCATATTTGAAGCATCTGTGTTTTTGTAAAACCTTTGTGGAGTCGTAAGGGGACATGGTCAATGCTTCGCCAGAAAAAAATGGCCACGCAAAAGCTAGCACTGCATGTTAGGCTAGAGTTATTACGTGATAATCGTGCTAATGAGCTTTCTCGAGACTTGGATACAAACCAAGTTATTATATTTGTACTCAACAGCATACGCGAGGTCCTCCCGCCGCCCTCCCCCCCCCCTCGCCTCCCCCTCCACCTGAAAAAATCCACCAAACCTTCTCCGTACCTTCCATTATGTAGTGTATAAGACTGTATAATTAGCTATAATTTTTGAGTTGAGGTGAGTCTCTGAAATTTAATTAAACGTTCGGAGTGAAGAGATCCCCGACAGGCTCCCTGTTCAGAAATTTCGTGACCCCGGCTAAATTGAGCGTCATCAAATTTTTGACCGGCTCTGAAGAGTTGTGTCGCCTTACCCTATGTCCCTTGCCCTTATTGCCACTCTTGAACACTGAGAAGATCATTTTTTATGGCCAAAGGCTTTTAGCTACCACTATTTTAGCTACGGGGGAGACACTAGGCACTAGCCGATATTACTTAATTGACTACCGTACCTTCTCTACGTGCATTTACATTCCTTCTTCTAAAGTATATTATACCAAACCTTCAGGTCTTCTCTGAGGACATACCACTGCTGCCTACGGCCGAACATTATTGGTGCGGGACGTGCCACTTTAACTCTTAAATGTGTCCATGGACTTTATCGAATCCGAATTACTTATGAGATAAGCTTTTACATCCAAATATATCCCAAATTAATATCCCCGTGAACTTTATTTCGCAGGTCTATAAGCGGATTTATCCCGTGGAAATCTATGGATATTATCTTTGCGTTCTTGAAATTCTAAGAAGAATCTTAAGTGAAAGCCTACGGGTTAGTCATGATATTCGGGTTTCAGGATACGCGGCTTCTCGCCTTCTTTCTCTGACAATACTCCCAAAACCCTTTTTTATTCCACTAATCAAGTTCGGACACTCCTTCTCGGGGTTACTGGTGTTAAAACTTTGAAAACTCGTTTCTGACCCATATGTCTACTCAAACCTTTCTACAGTTAGGTTTTCATCCGGAGTATGCAAAACTCTTTTACAGGGTTATCCATGTCTGTATAGTAAATTTAGCTCTAAAAATACAGTACTAGCAAGCCCAGCTTCTGATACAATGCTTTTGAGAAATAGGTGTTGGAACTGTTCAACGTCCACTGTCTCTAAGGCAATGAACAAGAATGACAACGTTACGACACTTAAAATTAAAGGGTAGGAAACTGGGCGTGAACGCATGCGCATGTAAAGCATTTATCTTTCTAGCAGTACCACTGTGAGTCTATGAATGTAATATTATTATATCCCCCCCCCCCCCCCCCCCCCCCCCCCCCCCCCCCACCCGAAATATAATTTACACACAACTTGATTATAAATACGACACATAAATAATATGATGAACGAAAATCTATGTTGGGTTGTGTTTTGTAACTACAGATACAAACACCAGTAACACAACGAATTACACTTTGCTTCACTTTCATAAAAACACAATAACCACTTGTATGCTGTGAAGCAAATAGTATTAAACACTTTAAGAAACACACACAGTTGAATAAGAGGGAGTTATAATGTTACTAGTGATCGCCCTAAATAAAGGTATCAAAGCCACTTAATTAAATTGAAAAATGTAATAAAACTCCTACTAAGCTAATCTTACCTTTTTATAAAAAATTTACTGGTGTCGTTCGATATTCGGACTCTGCATATACACAATGTACATTTTATTATGGTGCCAATATCAAGTGAACGGAGCGACATAGGGTTCTTCTACCTCTTTTTTTTTTTTTTGTTTTTGAGCTCGATCACACCTCCAGACTTGACGAGACAGGGAAAATCTCTGCCTCCCCCCCGGACTTGTGTCCAGTAAACACCGACCGCCCCCCCCCGCCCGCTGCCCGCCTCCCCACCCGAATGTGTGAACACCAACTTCCAGTGGATATGTGACTTGGGAAGGCCTATTTTAGACCAATCAGAGACGCCGTTCTAGTTTCCGACCAATGATGGTCTCTTAAAATTGCTGGGTTTGCAGCTGTACCGTTTACTCGGCCTGGGGTTTTTGACATGTAACCGCAAACCTCAATCATCGCATCCGGTATGATTAACTTTCTTAAATTCAAAAGTATTACGAAGCGGTATACGTTTTTGAAAAAAATATATGAACTATAAAATAAGTTAAATGCTCTTTACATCACACTTGCGTAGAGAGTAGAAAACTTTAAAACTTTATACACACCGAATGCAGTACCTTAAATTGTATTATTCCGACTGTATTCAGGATGGCTCAGATATTCCCGCTGCTGTACTGAAGATGTTATATTACATAGTTATTAGTTTTTAATATTGTTGATAGATGAATGAAGTTATACATGAGATCCGAGGATGCAGGTAACCGCCAAAACCGCAAACTGTCCGTTACGAGGCAGTGTCATGAGCCGGTGCAATATGGGTAAGTCACTCGTGGTCGAGATTTCATAAAGTGTGCCTACTGCTTACGTATAGATGTATAATATAAACAATTAATATAACGCGGTCTCGAGATGATTGGACTAATACCTCATGGGTATGCGTGTCTCTTTACTAAATAAATTAAAGTAAGGGGGGGAAACAAGCTAGGAAAACACAGTGACGTTGCAGAGGTATGATGGGTCTTTAGATGTCCAAAGTATAAGCGACATATATAATTACACACGGTTAAATAGCTTAAATTGTATGGGATGGTATTCCGGTATTAAGCTTACGCTCGCTTGATATTATGAAAATGAGAGCACCTTGGAGGCCGTTAGTTAGAAAGTGATGGTGGATTTAATGTGGTTAAAAAGTTGTGGAGTGCCGTAAAGGCATAAAGGGGTCAGGCTGTGCGGTTGTTTAAGTGAATAAACAAAATACTTGATTAATATGGAAAACTAAATGTCTAAAAGCAGTAGTTTGAAATATATTGTATGGTTGCTTTGTTAATAATGAAATACGGTTCTTTTACGCACTGCTTGAGAGTTGGCGTCCGGAGATGCAGATGTTGTGATAGACATCCAAGTGAAAAGGTAAACGATGAAATTAGTTAGGGTCCCGTGATTGGGTTGCGTGGGATAAGAGTTTTATGATAGTACTTCGTAATTGACCATTAGGTGTCCAGGGTATATTGAAACATCATGCACGGGCATTGATCGGCAAATAGTAGTCGCTCAGAAGGTACGCCTCGTGCTTTATAAGCCTGTTAGCTTGATGACTAAGGACCTCGGGATTATGAGAATATATCCTGTTAGGGAAAGTACTCGGCTAAATATTTGCATTACACTTTCAGGTAAATGTATGTAATATTGCTAGTCAGTAAAATGAGAGTGCTCGTGTTAGGCCTCTGGTTGATTTTTTTTATGGGACTTGACCTCAGCTATAGTTAGAAATTGAACGAAATGCAAGTTTGAACCCTACGAAGGTAAGGCACTAACTAAGATTGTGCGATATGCTCAGCGTAAATACTCGTATATGGAGATTAATACGGTAAAGGTGTTTAACTATATGTGTGGGCAGAACAGGTAATGCGTATTAATGATGGCGTAAGGACAATTTTCGAATTGTGACGCTACGCGTTAGTAAAACACTTTAGAGTGTGGAGTCGTGGAGTATGTGTAAGGGCTAAGAAGACGTAGTGTACGACATATTATATGGATGCCTGTTGGACTTTTGTGGATACTAGTCGGTAATGTGTAGGCTGGTCTAAATTGGGTTATGGGTGAATTAACCACCTGGGTAGGAGTACGGGATGGCAGTTTGCGAAAAGTGTTGGTTGTCCCGTCAGAGTGTGTGATGGTGAGGGCCTCTGAAGACGCTTGGGTACACGAGAGAGATGGAGAGGCTATAGCGCGCATACACGCGTAAAGGTCGGGGGAGTTAGAAAAAGTAGGTCTTTTGCATGTCCAGGAGACGGGCTATTGCAGGCCTATGTGGTACATTGGTCGTGTAAAAATGGTAAAAAATCTGTGTATCAGGCTTTATTGCCTGACTAGGCAGTGGAAAGTTTTTTTTTTTTATTTTTTTGTGGGGGGCCTCAGCAGGGTGCAAATGAGGGCCGAAGACGCTTGGGTACACGAGAGGGTGGGAGGTTGTAGGCGTATTACACACGGAGGAGTTAGGAAATCATAGTATGTGCAATATCCGTGGTTAAGAGTCGAGGTATGAGAGGTAATTAGGATAGTGTGAGGTTTCTGTAACGACCATTAGAAATACAGGTGCAGGTCCGGGAGACGGGCGATTGCACGCCTAATGTGGATACATTGGACTGTAACATGGTAAAAATCCGGGTATGAGCGATACGCTCGGCTAGGAGTACTGGAGGCAGTCGAAAAGTGTAGGTTCTCGGCAGGGTACGGATGAGGGCTGAAGACGCTTGGGTACACGAGAGAGGTGGGAGGCTGTAGGCGTTATACACACGGAGGAGTTAGAAATCATAGTAGTATGTGCAATATCCGTGGTTAAGAGTCGAGGTATGAGAGGTAATAGGATAGTGTGAAGCCTCTGCAGGATCCGTTAGAAAAAGTAGGTCTTAGCATGTTCAGGAGACGGGCGATTGCACAGGCCTATGTGGTACATTGGACTGTAAATTGGTCAAAAATTCGGGTAAAGAGCGACACGCTCGGGTAGGAGTACTGGAGGCAATCGAAAAGTGTAGGGTCTCGGCAGGGTGAAAGCACACGATTAAAATTTCATCAATTCATCCGATAAAAGGTAGGCGGTCAGAGTACTGATTTGGGTATAAGTTGGAACCCTGTGAGGGACTGTTCAGGTGTGGATCTGTAAGAGACGGGGGTATAGATGGGTGGCTAGGTCCTGGAGTGAATTGTTTAGAAATAACAGTGTGGGCAATATATGTGGTTAAGAGTATTGGAAGGCATTTGAAATGTGAGTTTGGGCAGGGGCCGTTAGAAATGTGGGTGCGGTTTTTCATGCACTCCGAGTACTCGAAAAGATGGGTGACGAAATATGTCGTGCATGGCCGGTAAGGGTTAGGCGGTCAAAATCCAGGTATGGGCGTTACGCCAGGCTCCGAGTACGGGAGGGCAGTAGGACAAGTGTCGGACTCCGGTAGGAGCCATCAGATACGCGGTTGCGGGTGTTAAGTAATCTCAAAAAGGTGAGTGTCAATAGGCGGTCGACACGGGACCTGTGGACGGGTGGTTAAGCAGTACAGAAAGTTCAGAGGTGTGTGACAAACAGGAAGTCTAGGTTGAGATAAGTCGTCGGAAAACAGGAAGTCTGTGGTTAGGAAACACCGAAATGTACCTCCCATAAGAGAGACAATTTCCCATTGGCTAGGGGAGGGACCAGGAGGTGACAGGGGTGGGGTGTAGGATGGTGGTGGGTGGGGGGCAGGGGCATGGCCTAGCCGCCCATTGCTGCCCTCTCATTGATCCAGAGGCGATGGTGGTTTGGGGAGGGGTGCAGGGGGCGTGGCCTAGCCGCCATTGCTGCTCTCTCATTGGTCCAGAATAACTCCATAAGAGACCCATGTTTACGGCTCATCCTGCGCTAGGTCTACTAACGTTGTTTAAAAATAAAGGTTCAAGAATTGTAAATAAAAAATTTGCTCATTTCGATTTTGTGATGTCCGCGGACAGACAGACAGACATTAATTCGTACAGAAAAATAAATTTGTACATTTTCCCGCGATATAAAAGAGAAATCGCATACTGAGTGATAGTTTTCAATGATGCTCATCCAGCATCATGCAACGTCATAACTTATTCTTGTCGGAGTAACGTTATAGTAGTAAATAATGGGTTGTTTGATGTTTCTAAATGACAAAACCCGTTACATCCTGCTTGCTGGTCCTGACACAATTTCCACTACAATAAAAGTACTGAAAAAAAGAAAAAAACTCTGGCAGATTTTGAGTAAAAAGATTTGAATCATTAATAACAATAAGAGTGCTTAAACATTTTAACATTTGAAGTAAAAAATAGTTTTTTCAGCCCAGCGCGAGTAAACGACGCAATCAATAATTTTCAATAACGTAAAGAGCAGGAATTTTCAATTGCCATAATATGCACCACTGAGATCAAAAAAAACCCACACCGGACAAGGGAACAACCCTTTAAAACGCGTTTTAAATGTTTGGTGTGAAAGTCATAGGCAACCAATTGGTTGGCCCTCACATATTAGATGGAACTGTAAGTGGAACAAACTACTTAGATTTTTTGCAACACGACCTACCTAACCTTCTAGATGGTTTCAACAATGTTGAAAGAGACGAGCTTATATTCCAGCAGGATGGAGCCCCTCCACATTTTAATGCAACAGTACGTCAATGGCTCACTGAAAACTATCCCGAGTGGATTGAACGTGGGGAACTGTGGCATGGCCTGCCCGATATCCCGTTTTAAAGGGTTGTTCCCTTGTCCGGTGTGGGTTTTTTTTGATCTCAGTGGTACATATTATGGCAATTGAAAATTCCTGCTCTTGTTAACAATGACTCATCAGTCCAAAGGATTTTTCGAAAAAATGACGCTGTTCTATGTCTCTGTTTAGCAACCAACGACAGATTTGTACTCTAGGAG
Source organism: Homalodisca vitripennis (assembly GCF_021130785.1). Classification (NCBI taxonomy): domain Eukaryota; kingdom Metazoa; phylum Arthropoda; class Insecta; order Hemiptera; family Cicadellidae; genus Homalodisca; species Homalodisca vitripennis. Next base: position 94,952 of record NW_025776581.1, read on the forward strand.
CATAATCAGTTGCTTACAGACCTTGAACAGGCGTAAAATGGTATGGATGGAACTTATGATTATGCAAAATGTCCAATACCTTCCATTGTGATACACCTACGTCTCTAGCAAGTTGTCTACTACTAACTTCTGGATCATTCCGAACTGAATTTAGAACTACTTCATCTAATCCTACATCATGAACAATGTGTCCTACTTCGTTAGGTCTTTTTGTGAACTGTACCTCCTTCCACAAGACGTTGATGGAGTCTTGAGAAACACAGAATGACTGGGAAGTCGGCGATCAGGGTAGCGAGCTTGATACTCTCTTTGAGCAGCACGCGCATTTCCATCACAAAAATCCGTAAATAAAGTGCATATCAGCGTATTCTCGAGTAGTGAACTCCATGGCAGACTACAGTTGACTAAATTGAGTAAGAAAAATAGTTTATTGGAGGTAGAACTAATTCATATGGACACTGGTTTTACAAAATAAGATAAGGAATGAATGTACAGTACCAGTACTGTACAAGTACTGTGAAAGAGATAAGATAAGGAATTAATAAAACATTGATAAAGGATGTGACCATTAATCTGTAGCTAGCATCCAAAAATTATTTTAAACTGCTTTACTTCTTTGTAATCTTCAATTCCTTGTTTTATTAGGCAGTTTTATAAAACAAAAAAATTAAGTACAGTTGTTATTAAATTTTTTTAATCTTTTTTGTAGCTTGCATGTTTTTTTTAATATTCAAACAGATAAAAGTAAGTAACCGAATACTTAACTATGGTCATATGACAAGTTTTTAATATCACTTGACACATTCTTTTGTACAGGGTGTGGGAAAAAGATGGGGTTCAATGGTATTTCAGTTTTTCTGAAACTTAGCAATATTGCCATTTGAATCGACCTGAAGCTTAATTTTCTTTTCTTAGCGTTTGTACCGATAACTTTTTCAAATTGAAAATTTTACGGAGAATCTAAAAATGATGTATTTTGCTCACATATGTCTATAAATTGCTGAGAAATATCATATTTACGTAAAAAAAACATGGGTGTTTTAGAAAAACTGAAAATAATTCATTTCAGACCTAATTTTTGGAGTTGGACTTTTTTATATACCGCCATTGTATCACATTTACTTTGAATTATAACCCAAAACATTTTGTCACACCAAGAGCCACTCACCCTGTATATCTGTGGCCTGCTATCCGTAAAAATAAGAATACAAAATTTCTACGTGTTTATGTTCAAAACAATCTCGAATCTTTTGTTCTAATTTTTTCAGGATAACGATTGGGGGATTTATGTATTTTTCTACAAGTATTGTGTGTATGCGTTTCTCTGAATAGTCATTTAAACCAATGTAAATAAACCTTCACAATCAAGACATTTCAAAATGTAGGGGTATATGGTAACCGTCAATTTTAAACAATACATAATATATCTAAAAGTGACAAAATATGTTATTATAAGGATATCCTACATTTTCATATTACTGTATAATGTTCTCGATAGAATATTCTTAGAAACGATTAGTTCATTATAGGTATCCGATCTATAGTAGTCTAGTGTGTCTCACCGTAAAGGTCGTTGTAGCTAACCTGCGATATGACACCAATTCCATCTTCATGTTAAAGGAATTATTTAATATGAACATTATCTGAAGCAAAACATAATTCCGAATAATTCTCTAGAGTAAATTATGTAACAGAAATGTATGTTGAAATTCCACAAATACAGGTATAACTTATTAGTCGTTATCAAACTACTGATTCGGAGTTATTACCGGAATTAACTAATGATAATGGCTTGGAGAATGGTTTTTTGTAGCAATATCACCTGGAAGAGGAAATATTTTAATTTGGCATCATGTTCTATAAAATTGCGTTGATGGGGAAACTAGTGCATTATTGTAAAAGGAGTTTTTACTTATAGTATTTTATTAACTGCATTAATTAAACAAAAAATATGATTAGAAAATAGAGGAATAAGGTGATTTTATTAAACGTACCAATTTTAAGTACATTTGCAAACAAGGCATCGTTAAAGATATATTCTTTAATTATTTATATGTTATCAATATATAATTTGGCTACATGAGGTCTTTGCTTTTTATAATTTTCGTTGAACAATATTTCATAATAGGGGTGCACCTTGTTTGAGCTCAGTGACAACATTTTAACGCAGTTTTTCCCCAGATGGGATATGTCACTCAGTACCATCTCAATCTCACAAATTAAATCAATGAAAGTAAAAAATATTCCTATATTTTCCTATATTTTTAATCCTAGGTATTTCGAGTAATTTTTAAAAAAGGAACTAAATTTGTTTGCACAATTTCATTGAAGCAAAAACTTTCTATAATAAATATTCTTTCTTTATAACGAAAGCGATAAAACCGAGAGAAGACATGAAATTACAGAGAAGTTTAATTAACAACAGTTACAAATCTGGGGCTACAAAGAGAGTTTTAATGAGGGTTTAAAACTACACGGGTCGGCCGACCTTCACTGATTGTTTCAAACTTTTGTATCTTCTGGTAATAAATTCGTACTACGTAAATATTAAAAAGTGATTTCTATCCCAAAAAAGTCTCTTTTATGACTTCTTGGGGTGAATAATAAACTGTAATCATATAACGTACATATAAGTGGTTCTTAATATTAAATATTCAATAAAACAACATATTAAAATGATTTTTATCTCTGTAAATATAAAGCACAATATTATCGTGTGCAAAATAAGCTTTTTAATAACCTTAAGCTGATAAATAAGACTACTGTTTTATAGATATTGATAAAATTTAATTTTTTTTAACTCTCAGTTTAAGATGGAAATGCCACAATCTATGTGATAACACAACAGCCATAACACGGTTTTTACAAGCAGCCCATGATGAATGGCAGCAATAATGGAGTTGATCAAAAAAACTCTCAACTTTTTTTGAATTTCTTGAAGTCACAGCTTGAGTTGTGTTGGCTATGATATATTATAACCAACGTAATGGAAATTTAATACTATCAAGTCTAAAACCATTATTATATGTCCGGGTCCTCTTACGTAATGTTTCGATATAAGCAAGTAAATCTGAATCGTGTAAAGATAACAATATTGCATTTACAAAGCAAATAGTTTTTTCAGTGTTTTGGTAAGAATTTGTAAAACTGTATACGTTTTATGCACGAATAAATACTCTTATAAAAAATAAATAAATAAATAAATATATATATATATAATATATATATATATATATATATATATATATATATATATAAATTACAATACAACTGTTTTGTATTGTAATTTTTAAAGGTTAAAGTTAGAGTATAATATTAAAACTGCAAACACCCGGAGACAAGGTATTAATCATGTATTTTGATAACAACTACCCAGTTTTTCTGCCACATCTAGCGTATATACTTTTCATGGGACTAATAACAGAAAAACTATATTTAAAATATTAATTGTAATACAAGGAACGCTTATTACTTGATTTATAGACTTTATTGTATTACATATACCTTTACTCTTTCAAGAAAGATTACCTTTAGTAGCAGTGTTAATTAATACAAACATAAAAAAATGTATTAGTCTTATCTGTGACCAAATTTCAGATAGAAAATGTTTTGTATTTATTTATCTATAAACGGTTTTGGAGTAAATGTTCTTTTCTAAATATTGAATGACAGTTATTTTAAATATTTATAAATTCCGAGAAAAAACTGTACGTAACTTTGTTTATTTTATAACCTGGTCTACCACCTTTTAATACCTCTGTGATGTACGAGAAAGTAAGGATATGCAAATGAATACATATCTCTTAGGTTGTATATTGCATGGTTATGTACAACCATCAGATATTACTAGCTTTTTAGGTCACAGAGGTAAATGAAACTCACAGGAGTTGTAATTTCTCAACATAATTCACTACTTTCCTTCTTATCATGTTAACCTTATTCGTTATCAATTGTCCTAAAGGTTTCTCATTCATGAACTAAAAATAGTAAATTAGTAAAATTAACTTTAATTGCTATATGATTAATGTAAATTTGTTCTATATATTTCCATATCTAAGGACCAATATACTACATTTTATTAATAATCTACAATATTACACTAAAACGAGAAAATATCGTATTGTTTATAATAAACATGTCTTGAAAATAACATGGAATTAGCCTTTGAAATTTTTAAATAGTAATCCTTAATACTAATACTATTACGTATAGTTTCGAAAAATAAATTATAATACAACCCTTGGTAGAATTTTTATGTCTGACAAACATTCCTATAGACTTCTTTCAGGTCATGATCAGATGATGAGAAAGTTTTCAATTTGTTAAAATTGCTAAATATAACGTAGGTACTGTATTAAGGATAGTTCGTCCTTTTAAACTCTCAAATATATAAATAATTGAGCACTATCCTACTTCAGTAATTTTCTTTATAAATTATGGAAAAAATTATGTTAATGTAATAAAGCATCATATGAAAATAAAACCATTACGATTTATGAGTTTGTATACTTAAATTGTATCTAATAAATTGTTTAATAATTATTTGCACTAGATTCAGTTGAGACGTAAATTGTGAATTTTTAGGAATACATAATATTTTGAAATTGTTTATTTGCATTGATTCATTATTTGTAATATTTTATTTTATGTTATAAGTTCTTATTTGAAAAAACATGTACTTTTAATCATTAGTTATTATTTGTGTTTTAGTTTAACACATTATTAAAATAGAAGTCAGCTATAATTTCACTATAAAGGTTGTATTACATTTAAATAGCGTATATGATAATATGGTAAACAATCATAATAAAAAATAAAAATATTTATACAGATTTGAGTAAAATTTCCACTTCTAATACGATCTCGAACCAATAGACTCAAAATTGGTTTGTCTTAACCACGAGCTGTATCTCGCGAGCTCTATCCCCTAAGTGTTACTTTTACGTAATAAAATTAGTCATCCTTGCCTAGAAATTGTTATACAATCATAAAATAAATAATTTATACCATCGATAAATTATACGGTTCTTAAGTTTAGTTTATTTAAACAGTTTATTATAAGTTGCTTTCTCGTGCATAAACCATGTTTCATATATAAAATGTAATTTCATTCATTTAATATTAACGAAAATAATGGCTTAAGGCCAATTTTATGCAACTTTTTGGTCTAAGATGTTCACAGCAGTATCGTTTGTGGTATCATTCTTTTGCTGTATCACTTTCTGTCATTAACTAATTTCTTGTATTATTAAATCCTTTGGTGCAATACCTGTTTTACCAAGCCACCTTATTATATAAAAACTCTTTCGTATATGCAGCAATGGAAAGGAAATATCCAGTTAAAAGGAAGCCAATATTTTAAGAAGAAGGCAGGAGTTAGCTTCTTTCTAATTATGCCAATGAAAAAACACAAAATTTGCAACACTAACTAACGAAACAACTCTTCTTGACAAAACGGCAGCTGTAGCTGGTTGTATCCCTTGAATGGCAAGAGAGAAACTTCTATATAGCTTCTAAGAATATCAAGAAGGTAGTTTCTATAAATCCTCATTCATGAATATTCTACATTGTAAATAAATATTTTACATTCTATCATCACAAAAGATCGTTATCTATGAATTGTTTGCTTATTGGAATGTATAAAGCACTGGGTTATGAAACCAAATGAAATTAAATTTTTAATTAACCATTCCATGTGCAGCTATGCAGTATTGGCTAATTAAATAAAATATTTGTATTTTCAATTAGAACCGTTGTTTGGGGGTTCATTACAAGAACAACGACGTAAAATTGGCAAATATAATTGAATCGAATAATCAGTGAAAAATCAATGTTCATTCATTTATGAATTTCAAATGCTTTCTGCCCTACCGGTTAGCAGTTCTCATCAAAGTCTACCTGAATATGAATCACCGCTTTTTATCGGGATTTATTTCTAAACTGTAAAAGGACAAACACTTTTTTAAAGCTCTTGTCCGTCTATTAAACGAAAAATTGTTAATAAAAATTACCTAATATTATAAACTATTTCTCAGTTACAGTAAAGTTGAGGAATAAATTATACAGATCTAAATAGTACAATTCCGATAAAATATTTTAACAGGAATTACTTACCAACTTTTCGATATAAAAATTTCATATAATACTGGATTGTAATGTGTTTAATTTACAATTCTTAACAACAACGAGAACATCATTACTTTTGTAGTCTGCCGGTTGTCCTGCCCTAACTTGTGCCTGATGGTCAGTTGGGAGCTGATCTCACAATCTTACTAGGTTATAAATACTAAGTCGGAGGACGCTGATCATCTTGCACGAGTTTTATTTCGATAACTTGTCAACTAGCAAGAGCTCTTCTAGAATTCCTTTCAAACACAGTTCGTTTTGTGTATGGTTTTTATTATCAAAAAGTCTTTTGAACTTTAACAATCTTTTTTAGATTATGTAAAATGCAAAATATTACTATGCATTAACTTGTTTCTTAACCACAATGAACACATGCCTAATAACTGTGTGTTAATATATAATATACAAACTGCATGTATAATATAATTTTTTTCATTACAAAATATAAGTTAATTAAACTATTAAAGTAAACTATAAGTTATTATACTATAGTTTAATAACTTTTCTTAACACTCCTTTATCATCTAGGGCCTTGTGTAAATTTGCATATTTAAAGTTTTGTGTATTCAGTTGAAGCAGATTCAGTGTTTATCATTCTGTGACAGCGTATTGAATTATACCAATACTAATAATACTAACAAATACCCATAGATTGACACGCAAAGAAAAGTCTTTAGCCAACTTAGTGAAAAGACTTGGTGTATAATATGATAATTACCTATTAAATTTTTTATAAGTGGTAGTAATATTATGTTACCCATAATATTTATTGTTACACGAAACTTTTTTCAGACTGTGGTGGGGGAAAGAAAAGCCCGTTGAGGCATGTCATTGCTCATTCTCTGAGATATACTTAAGTAACTGTAAAAATGGTACATAAAAATGTCAAGGAGAACAACCGGATTCACAGCTTTGTTCATTAAAATGGGATTTATAACCCTGTTAATATAGTATTCTAAATATACAATGGTGCTCCTTTCAAGAATAAAGTTCTCTACAAACATTAAGTTTAAACAAATTTTATATACACTCTCGTTTGCTAAATAAAAAAGAATTAAGTAACTTTATTTCTGCTATTCAAAAGTGATGAGTGAAGGTTGGATTATTGTAAATATGAAATCATATAAACTCGAAAAAATACATGATATTACTACTCAGCTTATATTGTTTTTACGGTTTTGTATATATTAAAACTATTTGCCTAATATATACAGGAATATGGTGATTTTAATAAACTTAACCACCACCAACAGAACAATATTTAATTCTAAAACAACCCAATAATTATAAACACAATTTAAGCTATGATACCTTTTTGGTTACACAGTTATATTCTGTATAGATACTGCAACGGAATTCAGGTATGAACATCTGGATTAAAATGGTTTTCTTATAACGTTTATATGTAAACAAGCAAAGAAACAAGTAGACAAGTATTGTCTAGTCTTAAGAAGAATTTGGAGGCTCAATATTTTCAACATAATACGGAATAATACATATTTAAGATAATAAAATGTGGATCACTAATTGCTATTATAATAAGAACAAGTCTACTAAACTATTCGATCTTAGTACAGTACATAATCTAAGTAGTTAAATACATATATTTAGAGTGTGCGCAAATGACTGGTAGCTTATATTTGTCGTAGACATTTCATCTTTGAAAAATAATGGATCATTCCACTATAATGATTTATATTCATTCAGAAATATAATTAAATACAAAGGTACACAGCATTTGCTGGTGAAAGAGAAAAGATCAACAATGAAATCAGAGTACCTCCTCCTCCTCCTCCTCCTCCGTGAGACTCGCAGCTGTTCTGCTCGTAACGCAGTAGAAACAATGTTCTTTTTCTTACATGACGGTATATTTCCAAAGAGTGTAAAAATACTTTTGTAATCTTATTTGTTTAGGATGATACAAAAATAAAGAAAACCATAGTAGAATAGACCTTTAAGGCTATGGTACAAACACGTATATCGTGAAAAACATTGAGCATCATCTATTACTCTCAAAGGGTTCGTTCTGTTTTAGCCTCATCCATCAAATTTTACTCTGACGATTGCAAATATATTTTAGCATAAGTTGAACATTCTTAGCTGACGTGCAGTTTCGTAATTACTTAATGATTTAGGTAACAATTTTAATTTAGTGAAGTTGCCCATTATTTAAATAAACTATAAATACTATAATGGTATAAACACTTTTATGAACTAACACTTTGTGTCTTAAGCTACCTTTTATTTTCAGAGTTTTTTTTTTAATTTACGCGTTTTTTCATCTGATAAATAACTACTTAATTGTTTAATAATTTTTTATAAAACTTAATAATTACGTTACTTTTAAAAGATATTTTGAAATTTTGTGAAATAATATTTTTGGGTAAATTCAATCAAATCTGAGCATTTACGGAAACCCTCAGATTCTTACATAATAGCATTTATTAATAGTAGGCTAATTTTGCACAAAGTGTAGCATATTATATAACTATTATAATATATTATGTACATATCATATTATAAAACTGTACAGTTTAACTGCACTTGTTCATAGAAACATTACCACTAATGGAAACATAGACTTTCATGCCTCCATAATCTAGTCATTAAATTCCTTTCTAATTAAGATGAATTTTATTGTAATAAGAATTAATAATAAACTCTAACATCTAGTGAACAATAAATTACTCACAGGCTTGTATGACTGGCTAGTCATTTTAGTGGTTCGATAAAGTAGGAATGTCTTTAATTATAATCTATTTCATAAACCTATAAAACAGTATTTGTTTTCCATTAGTTGCTTATATTAAATAATCTAAGATATGATATTTGATAAACCTTTATGAAAAAATACCACAATTTAATATAGTGCTACTATTATTTCAAGGACGATCTAATAAAAAATCTATCCTTTATAAGTTAATTGTGAAATCAGTTTAAGTAAAAATTGAGATACCTGGTTATTTATGAATATAAATTCATTTATTACTTATTTTTCATGTATCATAGTTATTTAAAACTAACATTTTCATATTATAGATACGAACTAGATTTATGTTTTCACATAAACTGCATACAGAAGGTTGACTTCAAAGAACACAATCGTTTATTATCATCATAGTAGACACTGTACTATTTTAAACATACGTTATACGTGAAATACATTAAAAAAGCTTATTTACCTTAATAATAAAAAAAACTTATCCATTGATTTCCTAAGTTAAAACTCTAAAGCTGGCTCATGTTAAGACTGTACGTTACATCAAAGTACGGATTTGCCGTTCAAGTAAATATATACAATCCAATTTATTTATAATTTATTTTATGTTATGTGTACAAAATACTTTCTTTTTTAGTGTAATAGTAAACAGTTTAAAGTTATAAAATAAAAGGTGTATAGCCTTGAATGTCATTATTAACTCTAGTTACCAGCAAGCCTAACAACGATGACAAATTCAAAACAATAAGCTGCCAACAACAGAAAGTCATTGTCCTGATAACATTGTACAAGACAAGCTTGTGTCCGACATTGTAGGATAGCGTAACAAAGAGAATCATAGACACTCTCTTAGTAATTAGTTATGTAAACCATGTAAATGAATTTATATAATGTAACCCATATTCTACGGTAACCTTGGTAAATAAAAAATATTGTAAGCAACTCAAAACGAAATCCTGTTATGGTACTAGTATTTCTAATTTTGGCTATGAATTTATGCTCGAAAATATAATGGGCAAAAATTATTAAATACTAATGAAACATACTAAGCTATTTTGCTATTTTAAATATATTGATTTGTGACTTATTACATATTCTACATGAAATGTAGTATAAACCGTATCAGTAGTCCTTGGGACTGGCTTATTAATTCAGCCGGACTTGCACACAATTTACTAAATAAAGACTAATAATTTATAAAAATAAATTATGTGTATTGGCTGAGTGTATGACCACTCTTGGCGGTACAAAATGTATAGTTCTGTCTTCTTTGAGTTTGTTAATAATTTTTTAGTTGGTTTTAAAATTTTCCAGAAACTATTCCCACTGACCTTTTTAGTTTAAGTATAGCATGCTGCTTAATTTTTATTTCAATGACGGTGCATGTATTTGGCTGAGCTTTAGGGGTAATTTTACATTAGCCTTAGAGTAATCTTGATGGTATCAAGAAAATTAAACAATAAAAAGTTTGTAAATACATTGACTCAAAACGTATGATATTTTATAACATGGGACGTATTAATGCAGCCTAACTCCTCTAACTTAAACAACATTATATTTCTGTGACTATGTTTTTAGAGAGATTTATTATTTAAAGACTTAAATTCTACATTGGTTCTAGATTTAAAGATTTAAATATAACTTAGTGAAAAAATTTTATTGATTTATGTGTGTAAGGTATTTTGTAAAATAATTCATCTGGAGACTTAAATTTCCGTGATTTAAATCACTTAACATTATTTTGTATTAACATTTATACCCAATATATTTTCAGTGAATTAAATAAAAATATGTCCGGACTTATTTTATTGTAAGTTGAAATATATTGACTATAATGTCACATCATTGTAATGGTGTAGATGAGAACCAATGATTAATTGAGAGAATGGCAGTGTTAGTGGCGTCGTTATTGAATTCCTCTATGTTACAGTTTGGACAGGTTTGGCATGATATATGGTCTATAACACAGAAATATCATCATAAAGTGAGGTAACATTATTCGATTGCAAAGACCGTGTATAATTTAAATTGAAGTTCAATGGCAAAAAATAAATTTTAGTTACTTGGGTCAGACGATGCTTTCCTTCAAAACTGATTACACGAGAAAAATGCAATTTACATTTTCAAGTTATTATTGGATTGTTTGATTTAAAAAGAATGAAGAATAAATTAAGTTGAATAATAATGTTACAAAATTCGTTATAATTAGTATATAATACATTTTACTTCACTTATGCTCAGTCGACCACTCTAAAACAAGCAAATTATCGACTTTGTCTTTCTATCAGTACGAAGTCTCGACAACAAACTTACTGACTTAAAATGGTGCGTGAATGCTTATGTATATATACAGATAGCACTGGATTTGATTATTGTGCATGTTAGGATTTAACTGAGCTTATTGAACACTTTTGCACACGCCTCATAGATAATAAAAATAATGGAAACAAGAAAATCAAAGAAAAGTATATATTTACGCAAACGGAATATATTCATATGGCATTTTAAAATAAAAAATGCGAATTTTTACTTGGGCTGTATAGTAAGTAATAACTATTAAAATTAATTAAGCTATACACTAAATTTCGCATGCTAACCCAGCGAAGCTTGTTACACAACATGTAGTGTGGCGTACTTCTATCTGGTAAAGTGTTTTAACAACGTTATTTAATTATTTATCTGCGCATATAAATATAATACCTTATTCCTATTATTTAATTTTAGGTATTATATTTTTAAGTAATAATTAGTACATATCAAACAGTCGTAATTTTAAAACTAAATTAATATTCTTTAGTACATGCATAATTATTTCTAAAACATTGATTAGTATAACATATTTTAAAAATATAATTTAACATCTTTTACTGATTTTTCAAGAGGTGTTTATTGAAATAATCATTTACATGCGCACATATTATCCAAAATAGGAATTTAAATTTTATGCCACTTTTAATTTACTATTTCCTGGTATAACGCTTTAAGAATAGATAACGCATTCTATTTATTTAATGTAACAAAGTGCTTAAGTTTACCCTAAATGTGGTAGTAGTAATTTTGTTTTGATTGTAAACAAAAAATTCTTTTTGCTTAAATATTTTTTCAATTAAAGAAAATTACAGTCACTGCACTTATACCCTCGGTGTAGACGAATTCTCAGAACGAAATGAAAGGTGCCGTGGGAATAATGACACCTGTGAGGTTTTCACAGATCCAACATTCTTACCTCTGGAAGTTGTTCAAACAGCAGAGAATTGCTTTTGAGATTACTTCTGTTATATATATACTAAAAAATATGTCGCTCTCTTTGTAAATAGATACGAAAAACAAAATTATTTCATTATAATTGGTCACATTTATCTAATTTATTATTATTTCCCTTCAGAATTATAATAAACACAAATAAATCGTTAACAGGAATAACAATACATAATATGGTCAATACAGAAAACAAAATGCCCTTAACAATCAGACGTTTGCATCTTTATTTCAACTGGCTGTTCTTAATTCACCTGGATAATTTCTGCTATACATTATTCTCTAAGCACAGCACGCACATGAGTATCGTTTTAACACGTAAATTCGCTAGTGTATTAAAGGGATTATCCACACTCTGACCACTAGTAACGACTGGAAAGTTTTAATTTCCGCTTAGAGTTTAGGGTAAGAGCAGTTCGATGGACATAGTTACGGGGACTGACTTGATAATAAATAAAGCCTTCCATTAACAGTTTAAACCTTTTATAAAGGATCAAAGTGGTGACGTTGCCAAATGGTAGTTGAAGAGTGATGACCACTATCTAACTGTTACATGCGGTCCTTTATAACAGGTAACAGTTACATAAGGTACTTTATAACAACCGGCTATATTAGAAGTTTGATTTGTAGCTTGTTAAACTCCATTATTTACTCCATGACTCAATGTTTAAAATTGGGCAGAAATATATTACAAAAACGTGTGCAATTATAATAAATTGTATGTACTGTAAGCGAACGATTTATAATATATTACTAATATATATTAGGACTAATATTTAATACTAATATATTAATATATTACTAATATAATATAGTATCATAAAATTTATAAAACAGCTCACGAATTCCTAATCATTACCTGAATCTATTTATAGTACGGATGCTGATTAATTAAATAGGTATTATTAATCTACGACATTAAGGAAACATATGGTCAGAAATTGTCCTTAGGAATCCAGCATTTTTAGCCAATGGCGCAGTGTAGTAGCCAATGGCGCAGTGTAGTGGGTACGGCGGTTATCACAAGATAACCAGATCAAGCAACGCCGAGCGTGGCTGCTGCTTGGACAGGTGACCGCTGAGCGATCCTGTCCTTGCAAGCGGCCCGCCTGCCCGGCCATTGGTGGTGGTTCGGAAGTCACCTTTAAGCCGTTGGTCCCCAGGTTAAGTGTTAGAGAGGGCTTTTTAGCCCTAACTTCGCCTGGTAAAATAAGACATTCTTTATTTTTACTTTTTATTTTTAACCAACACCCAAGTTAAATTTGATCATTTAAAATTATGATTCACATATCGGAAAATTTCCCTTAAAGAGTCTACAAACAAAAGTTCCAACGGCATCCGAACAAGTTAGAAACATTAACCTTTTCTATTATCATTGTATTTTGTCATTAAAATCTGATATTAGGGCTAATAATCAGAAAGAAACATCACTTACCTACCACGTCAAGTGAGGCGGAGAAATTCTCGTAAAATTACAGGAACTTAAAATCGCAAATTTGATATATTTTTTATGATATCCAAATAAACAAAACAATTTAAAATTTTAATATTTTATAGTAAGTAAAATAATTACTATAGCTTCGAGGAGTTGTATGTTTTTAAGTAAGCATCATTTATTTCTAAACTCAATATTTTCTTAACTAAATCGCACTTTCTTGTAAGTAAACAAACTAATGCAAAACGAGCATTGATGTTGTAAAAAGATTAAGTAATGTACTGTAAGATAAAAATATTTTTAAATACCAAATAAAAGATTCTGGGAGTAAATACTAATAGAGAAAATATGTTCCAAACTGTAAAATAATCAATGCTACATTCTTCAACGAGATATTAATAAATAAAAGAGATTATTACATATTATTATAATTATAATATCTTATAATATATTATATAGATTATTATATATTATAATCAATATTAAATATGATGTTTTTAACTTATTTTGGAACAAACACTATAGTAGAATTTGTTCCTAAAACGAGTTAAAAATAGTTCCAAAAGATTATGATAGTATTTTATGTTTACCACAAACATTCGCATTGATTAAAAGTAATTACAAGCACAAACTGACAGCGACGGTAATTTTTAGAAATACTGGTATCACCTATATTCATTAGGTAAGTGAGATCAGTTTGTGAACACTCAACTTAACACTAAAATACTGAATAACAGAAAGTAATGTGTGATACGGACAATATTTTCTCTCATCCTAGAGGAAAACGTCAAGTAACGAGTAAATAAATATAATCACGTCAATATGCACCTAATACGTTTTAATCTATATATATTTTTTCAACAACGCGTACATAGATGAGTAGTTTGGAAATATATAAGGGAATGCTTGATGAATTAATGAAATGTATATTCTCGTTTTGATGAAACAAGCGCAGTAGTGTAGTTACTCACATATAATGATGTCCTTAAGAGACATCAGTCTGCTAGTTTATGTGCGTTAATTAGCCCATTCTGCAACATGTGGAGCCGGCGGTTTACTATCGTGTTTAGCACCTGAGGCAGTTCATTACAACATATAAATACTGGGAACTTACTAGAATGATTTACTAACAGCAGCGTTAAAAGTAAGGTATGTCTAGTAAATAAATTGTCACATCTGATAATAATTTGTTCTATATACTGGTACTAAAACTAATTTTATTTAACTGTAACAAATAGTTGGCATTTTAAAATTTTATTTTTTAAAAGCAGTAATACATGGGAAAATTACAAATATTTAACTAATAAACCATAATGGCTCTGAATGGATCTGGTATTTCATGTGTGGGTAACAGTCAGTTTCTCTGTAATAATTCCTTGTAATATTTCCTCGGCCAACTATAACAAACCATTGCATTACTGTACCTTATGTGTAGTGAAATCTGGTAGTTACTATGACACTCTAAAGACATTTTCCTATGTAATGCTATATGTGTGACCCAGAAGGCTGAATAGACACGGGTGTCTTCAATCGTCCCGGTCATATTCGACCTTATCTGATACAGATAACCATTTGAAGTTGCTCTAAGAGGAGATTGAGAGTGATATAATGGATTATTCTGCGCACAATTACGCACTAACATAAACAAGTATATTTTACTATATCATCATGGCGACATCTATTCCAAACGTTAACAACTGATATAAAATAGCACAGCATGAGGCGTAAAGGAAAAAGCAAGTAACGGTGCAGGTTTGCATTAAAAAACTACAAGGTGATTACTGCTGAAAAGCCTTATTAGGATAACTCATGATGCCTTTGACCTCTTTAACATCATCTAGGGAACATTCTGTACCCATTATCTTGATACTATCTGAAAACATATCAGTGACTTTAGTTACTACTTACACATGTATGAGTTTGGAGCTCTTGTCAAAACAAAAGTTCACGATCTATAATGTAAACAATAAGACTTCTTTGATATAATACTCGTATAATGATGCAACATTAGTCTCTATTGGTAGTTAAAATCCTTCATTTTAACAGTCAAACTACTGCTCTGAATATTAATCTTTCCCAGGATGTGGAGACCTAAAGTAAATTTCTGATGCTAAAATCCCATGTTTGCATGTTCTGGATTACGCTGATGACATCACTGACGTTAGAATACACTTTTCCGAATCTTAATAATACATATTAAACATTTATTCCATATTTCGGGGATTTAAGTAACTTATTGCTTAAATAAAACGGTTTTATAAATATAAAGCGCCCTTTAACAATAGCAGTATATAAAATGAGCGCAATAAATATGAAGTAAACGTCAATGACCAATTATATTCGAATTGTTAATCCCCGTATTGTGTAAACATGAAATAACGCCCTAGGGAGTTATTTGGTCATATTGCGTATGTGTATCATTATGTGAGTACGTTGTAATTTAAATCTCATCGAAGTAAAACCATGGAACACACCGTTAGTTTTTACAACATACCATTCTATAAAATATTGTCAAATATAATTGCTATTTTAAAATTATCAAACACCTAGTTATGTGTGTTGTATACATGTAGTGTCTCAAATAATTTACTGAGTGTCTGAGATAATTAAAATTGAAAATATTTAAAAAACTTAAAATATAAATTGAATGAATGATGCTGCATGAACTATTTTTACCACTGGCACTTCTGCAGCTCATCATGTACATTGAAAGACCAGCCTGCATACAGTTCTTGATGTAAACGTAACTAAACGTGTCTCTAGTAAGTTGAACCATCAAAACGATGGCAAAAACTTATACAATTTATCTTCTTTTGGTGGAGTAAGTCTAGATGTGGTAACATGTATGATAATTAAATATGTAGCTGATTTATCGTGCTACTGGACGACTTTCCAATATTTCTCAATGTGTAGTTGTTTCGTTTCTGAGAATAGATCATTTCTATGATTCAGCAGAACATTTTTTCCGCAAGCAAGTGCGAGTTTGTTAGACAGCGATGTGCCCTCTAGAATTTTTTTCCACAGCACCGACCAAATGGCTCGTGTAACGTATTGATGGATATTGAGTCTTATTATTGTGAATACGCTTTTTTATTGTTTTAAAAGAACGCTTTTGCTTCAAAAATTATAGTAAGATATTAAAAATATTGGAAGCAAGTTTTCAAATATTCATAACGGAATAAGAAACTTATATACAAGAATATTGGGTAAGCTCGAACAAAATTGTATTACTGTAATATTATCTCAAGCAGTTATACTGCTTTATATTCTACTTATATTCGAGAAATTATATGTTTGTTGTGAATGATTAAATAATATATTTTTGGTGTATCCTACTATACGATACTTGAAGGAGACTTTAAAATAAGGATGAATTTACAATTTCGATATAGGTTATACTATTGATATTATGCAGGAAATTTTCTATTTGAATTGATTAGGCAAAGTACATGTAGAGCGAGAATAAGCCAGGGTTATAAATTCTGTTCAGTTTGCTTATCGTTTACTGCCAGCACGCGAGTCCCCGTGGTAAATTCTACTCAAAGGCCACTCATTATTATGTCCTTGTTATTCACTTCCGTATCAAAAGTGGGACTCTGAAAGATTTTTAATTTTTCACTTCAGTGTTTCTCTAGTTTTCGTTTGCCAAAACACCAACTTAGTTGTTACTTCTAAATTATAAAAATAATTGTTATATATTTTTTACGATTTTATATTAAAATAATAAATATAATTGATTAAACATTATTAATACTTCATATCCGTGTACTTAGGCATCGTAATTAGAGAAATACACTTTCATTGCGTATTAGAGTTTATGTTCTTACGTAAGAATAGAATATTCGCTTGAAGGCAATTATTTTGTAAATATATTTTTTTAAATTATGTGCAGCAAAAAATATTTTTTATATAGAAAATATTATAATACATTCGATGTTATGTTACCTTTATTCTATGTAACTTAACATTCCTTGTACTTCATTACAGATAGCCTAAGCAATAAATATTTTTTCAGCATAATGTTCAAGTAGTGTATTTTTTACTGTCATTAAAATATGCAAACAATATTAATTAAGCTGAACAAAAATTATTACTTATATGAGCACATTTTTGTATTTAAAATGCATCACTAAAAAAGAGATATCTTGTTTTTTAAAACGATTTCAGTGAGATACGAGTATATTTCTGTACTGTGGGCAGATTTTATGCAATATTGATAACCTGTGTGCATTGTGGTGCCCTGTGTCATCAAACTATATGGTTTGTGTTTTATACGAGTAGAATGAAATAATATAATAAACAGGGTTTAGTATGAATAATTAAAAATAAGCCGCTTTTAATATTACAGATGATTTATCATATGTTTTATCCAATAAGCACAGGAATAATGCCAGTAATTATGCATATACACTTTTTTTTCAATTCATCCACACGATATCTAGAAAACGAATTAACCTATATACTTGGAAGTTTTAATGAAGATTAATGCGAACAACACTGAACAACACAAGATTAATGCAAACAAGATTATGTGAACCACACTGAGTTCGTTATGCTGCATGTCAATCCATGGAATTGGTATAGTGGCACCATGATGGAAACGAGAAATCAGTACAAAAAAAAATTATAAGCAAGCAGAGCAAAATCATTTGTGATTTTAACAGGTAACATATTAACATTTGTAGCTTATTCATACAGTAACACAAATAACAGAGTGGAATTCCAGTGTAAAATTCGGTGACAAATTTTGGTTTCATGACAGTATTGCGTTGTAGTAACCTCCTAATCGGACAGAAACTTTTATTACTTCTCTGCAACATAATTAAGTAAACAGATATGTTAGTGTATCATGTGGTGACATATCTTGAAAAATATGCTATTTAAAACCTTTAAACTTTTTAATAGCTTTATTTCTAGGTAGACAAATACGAACTCTATAATGGTTGTGCATGCTAAACTATGGAAATTTGGCAGAGTTTTCGTTGTAACTTAACATATTACTGTGTGCTGACAAAAAGTTTCTTTTTTTGTGGATTTGAAAATATTGTTTGCGCATAACGATCTGTCAGTCTATTTGCCAATGTTAGTTTTTCAATGTGATTTAATTCCATCGCATGTTTGGAAATAGTTATAAAAGATTACTTGTTTGATATTAAACAAATCTCTCGTTTTCAATATGTGTTAAACGCATTTATTGTTCAACCAACATTTTCACAGTTAATTTTATAAATTATACATTCATTGTCATATAAAAAGCTATCTTCTCTGTTTCAGAGAAAATTATTAATAAATAGTTTGAAATAATGTTTTTCCTTGTAATAAATAGGGCTTAAAAGTATTTGAAGTTAACATTATTTATGAGATAAAACTGGAAACTCTTTCAGTACAGTCCGCTTTGTCACAGTTAATATTATGAGCCTTCCTTGCAAATCAAAGAACGTCCCAAAAACTGAAATGATATTGTCAGTTGTTGATCAACTTATTGCCAACGGAAATTAGTGGTACAACTCGTAAGTACCATGGTTGTGACTTGATTATTGGTATTATGGTGATGTGTTTAGTGTTAAACTTTTATCAGCAATAGGAAAGAAATATAAGAATAATAATGACTTTATTTCCAATAACTAAGAAAATATAAAAAACAGCATCTTTTGAAACTAGCTGACCACTTTTTCCAGTAATTGTGGTCAGTAAAATAATTAAAATGTGTTAAAAATTGATAGACTTAAATAATACTAAAGCCATATGTAAACAATCCAGTATGCACTATTTAGGAAACACCCCACCTACTGTAGCGTGTAATATGTATAATAATGAAACTCAGGAGTTTAAAAGAACAAGAAAAACTCGTAATTATTACACAAACTGCACCTTTAAGTAAACACAAAATTCCCAAATTCTAACAAAACAACGAATTTAAATATTAACATAAACATATTAGCTCCTCATTAAAATTAAAAGTAAGTGTTTATATACATCAAGTTAATCAAGAAACTTTATAAATATTACATGACAGCTTTGACTTCAGTACAAACAACATTTATAATTTATAAAATAAACTAAATAATGAAACATAAAATTGCAAAGTTAATAATAATAAAAAATGGTTATCATATATCGTAATTTTATCTTAGCATTATCTTTAATCAGGTAACATCAATCATTGAGTTAAAACAGATTTTAATTTTACGCGAAAAAAAAAACTACTTTACTTTATCAGAAATTAACTGTAGAGATTGTTTAATTCCGTAGCCTCGCCGCGATTTTTTTTTAGTTTTTGTGTGTGTTTTTAGACGTCGAGTACATTAACTGTAAAATCCTTCGTCACTTTTGTACTCGCATCAGAGTTTATATTTCTCTGGTTAGAAGAAGCTGCACGACATCATATATATTTGCACGGTTGGAAACGTGCTTTTCTGACCTCAAGTGTGAAGGACTTTAAATACAACATCAAATAAGTCATCAAATAAAACATTTTCGTCTATAGAAATGTTTGGAAAGTTAAAATGTTGGTTTACTTACCTCATCAATTTTGTAATTTATACGCACTCGTTTTAGACTGTTCATAAGTAATAAATAGTGATAATTCTAAAAAATCTGTAAAAGAACCACGATTAGTTTTTCATGACTTGTAATAAAACACTTCAACCTGTTTAAATATTCGGAAGACACGCTAAAGTTAAACGCTTACAACGGCGATCTTGCGCCGAACTTCTTAACTCAGTTTAAAGGATATATCCGTCTTTACTGTTAAGTCTAGTGGTGAGCAAGGCAGAATATCAACAATGTTATACTCAGCTCATCCTTTCTATTTCCTGCCTATAATATTCTATGTTTTAAAAGAAGACCAATTGCTTATTCCACTTACTTGGTTTATTTATAGAAATTGGGGAAATATTAACTCTATATATAATTTTGTTTAATAAGTATTTATCTCTACGTAACTACAACAAAATTTGATCCTAGACCTCGTTGTGAAAGAAATGATTTTACTCGAATAAACAAAGTAACGAATGGATTATGTATACGGTTAAATATGTTAATATTAAGACATATTTAATGTCATTCCTCCACATATATACAGTGAAATCTATATATGGCAATTGTTGAAAATGTTACATAAATGCGCTAATATGATTATGTAATTAGGAACATACAGCACGCATTGCCCTACGTAGAGGCAACGTGTCATATATGCAGAAATACAATGCTAAATTTGTCAATGGTATAATGAACATGGGACTATACCAAACACACACACCTACCACTGCTGATTATTTTTGCGGTAACATTTTCTATTATTTATTTGGCCAACATATAAATTATTCCAAAATCCAAGCATTCAAACTATGACCCATGTGCATTGCAGACCACATGAATCTCCGAATAAGTTTATATTTATTGCTGAAAGTACAATATTAACCTTATTTCATAAGGTTTTGATGCAGTAGACTTTAAATATAATTACAATAATATGGTAGCAACAATGATAGCTTTGTGAGGAATACTAACACTCTATATTAAATATTCAATATAAGTAAATATATAATATAATATTTACTTATATATTAAATATAATAATTTATAATAAATCGTGAATGGATTAAACATTTAATATACCTATTGTGAGATATCATCGATGTTGCATACCGTGTACATTAATAATTTACTTATAATTTGATAAATTTGTACCTCGTCTTAATATAAAGGTTAGGAATTAAACTTACAGAAGTTAGAATAGAAACAAAACTTCAATTAAAAATGTATGTAATAGTGCCGTCATTATCAGCAATATTAAATTACATGTTCTTTTATTATTCCACAATTAATAACTAAAAACCTTACCAATTATGCTTTATGAAAATTATATTACTGTTTCAATGAGCAGAAAAGTGTACTATCTTAAAAAAAAACTTTAAATTGAATTTAATCATTAAATTAGTGTAGTTATTAGTGATAAATCCTCAATTCGGTGTACGATATATATATATATATATATATATATATATATATATATATATATATATATATATACAGGGTGACCATTAAGTCTTAGGACGACCTTATAACTTTTAAACGACAAGAGATGCCATAACCAAATTTTGTATACCGTTACTGGAAATTGTAAGCTACTTTTCTGTGTACATGGTGGTCGTTTTTCACCTTTGGGGGACGGCCCGTCGGGGGTTATAAGAAAATCTTTAATGACAGCCTATGTTGAGTTGTACATCATTTTAAAGGTCTAGTTGAACTGAAAACAATGCCGCAAACCGGACTTCAAAAGGTTGATTCAGTCGGAAGAAATCGCTGTTCAAAGTTTAAAAAAAGTTTAATACCATTATTACATAAGAAATAACTAATACTGTAGCTGTTAGAAGTTAAGGGGAATACTTAGTGAACTCATTTGAAAGTAGATGTTCAAAATGTTTCCTTTCGGCCGTCTGACAATGTGCTAACCGGTTATAAATGCCGGCTACTGCATTTTGTATGTATTCTCGTGGAATAGGTTGAGCTTCATGTGATATCCTATGTCTGAGTTCGTTCAGATCTGTAGGCTGAGTTCGATCAACTTTGTCCTTGATGTAGCCCAATAGGAAGTAGTCAAGCGGAGTTAGGTCAGGGGAACGAGCCGGCCACTCAATCGCACCACGTCTTCCAATCCACCGGTGTGGGAATCTAAGTATTGCCTTACCTGAACACCATAGTGTGGCGGTGCTCCGTCTTGTTGGAAAAATCATGTTTGGAAGTCAGCGTCCAGAGTAGCTTGTAAAGCAAGAACTATCTCATTTTGGAGCGTATCATGATACTTGTTGGCATTTAAATTTCCATCGATGAAAAATGGTCCTATAATTGAATTACGTACGATACCTGCCCATACGTTTAATTTTTGGGGATTTTGTGTGTGACACTTACTCATCCAGTGTGGGTTAACATTATCCCAATACCGGCAGTTATGCCTGTTAACATGGCCATGCAACATAAAAGTTGACGTCAGCAAATAAAATACCGTCTAACAAAGTATTGGGTTTGGTCCAATTTATATCATAATAATTTCCACTGAATTCCATCCGGCGATCAAAACATACACCTCGCTTATGTAGAGTTTTCAATGAAAAGAATGTCTAATAAGCCGTCTTCGTCTGTCACAGTACTTTGGCTGTTCCTGTGATCTTGGGCGCGAGCCTTAACTCGACTACCAGTTCTACAAAGCGAAGGAACACTGTGTACTGTGGTGGTGGATTTAGAAATTTTTAGGAGCGTCTATCAGGAAAAGTATAGCAGTGTATTATGTAAATCGTGTTTACTATCTGCAAAACGGTACTTACACTTTCTCACCCCAGTCGCGTATCAATTAAAAGTGTAATTCGTTTCACGCTCACTAAAGCTAACATCTCTTAAAACATTATAACTTGCCGATGTCAACAGATAATGGCTGCAAAAAGTACTGTAGCTAAGTGAAACTTGATAAGAGAACTGATAGACAGAATAAACCAGGCCATTATGGGGAAGTCCGAGTGGATGGGAAATCCTTGAACCTAGAGGCACTGCTTTCGCCACTTTTCATTGTAACTTCCTTAATGCAGCAGGTTTTTCTAATATAAACGTAGCACATTGACAGTCAAACGGCGAAAGGAAACACATTTGAAACATCTACTTTTAAATGAGTTCACTAAGTAATTCCCCTTAACTTCTAACAGCTACAGTATGAGTTATTTCTTATGTAATAAATGGTTGTAAAAATGTTGGTGTAAACCCAATACTTTTAGACGGTATTATATTTAGTCAACTTTTATGTTGCATGGCCATGTTCAACAGGCATAACTGCCGGAAATGGGATAATGTTAACCACACACGGGATTAGTGAGTGTCACATCACAAAATCCCCAAAAATTAAACGTATGGGCAGGTATCGCACGTAATTCAATTATAGGACCATTTTTCATCAGCGATGGAAATTTAAATGCCAACAAGTATCATGATACGCTCCAAAATGCGATAGTTCTTGCTTTACAGCTACTGTAGACGCTGACTTCCAAACATGATTTTTCCAACAAGACGGAGCACCGCCACAACTATGGTGTTCAGGTAAGGCAATACTTTAGATTCCCACACCGGTGGATTGGACAGGACACGTGGTGCGATTGAGTGGCCGTGCTCGTTTCCCCTGAACCTAACTCCGCTTGAACTACTTCCTATTGGGCTACATCAAGGACAAAGTTGATCGAACTCAGCCTACAGATCTGAACGAACTCAGACATAGGATATCACATGAAGCTCAACCTATTCCACGAGAATACATACAAAATGCAGTAGCCGGCATTTTATAACCGGTTAGCACATTGTCAGACTGCCGAAAGGAAACATTTTGAACATCTACTTTCAAATGAGTTCACTAAGTAAATTCCCTTAACATCTAACAGCTACAGTATTAGTTATTTCTTATGTAATAATGGTATTAAACTTTTTTTAAACTTTGAACAGCGATTTCCGACTGAATCACACCTTTTGAAAAGTCCGGTTTTGCGGCATTGTTTTCAGTTCAACTAGACCTTTAAAATGATGTACAACTCAACATAGGCTGTCATTAAAGATTTTTCTTATAACCCCCGACGGGCCGTCCCCCAAAAGGTGAAAAACGACCCACCATGATACACAGAAAAGTAGCTTACAAATTTCCAGTAACGGTATACAAAATTATTGGTTATGGCATCTCTTGTCGTTTAGAAAGTTATAAGGTCGTCCTAAGACTTAATGGTCACCCTGTATATATATATATATATATATTATAAATATATTATATATATATATATATATATATGATAATGTATCGTTGAAAAAAACACCATTCAAATTTCTTGTAAACGTGAAAGACTGTTCAAATAATCAGTGAACCCAGAGAGTTTGCGGCGAAATTTAGTCTCTAGAGAACTAAAGGTCTTCAGGGACCAATTTGCTCAGCCTTCTACGGCCCTTGGGATGAAGGGAACTACCGTCACAGACGATACGACATCTGGACGTATTAAATATTTTATGTTTACGCAATCCTACTCTTTAGTTTAATATAGAATTATTTGTACGGTCATAATGAAGTTTAAACATAGTCATTACAGTAATTTAAAATTAATATAAAATATGATAATATACACTCAAAATACCACAAAGGCCCCTTTACTTATTGATATAAGTTTAATTGCTACGTGATAAACTTTACCTATTTTGATAGTGTAGAATTTATTGTTTTAACTTGAAACCATCCCGAAATAAGTTGGGAGTTATGTGTGAATCAATAAACAAATGAAATCCCCTTTTGAGACATTTCATTGTAAGGAAAACCACAAACACATTTCCTCCCTAAACATTATAAATATATTTATTATTGTTCAAGATCACAAATAACGAAACAAGCTCACCAAAGATGGTCTGGCATTTCTGCATTGCAAACGTTACTATATCAGATTTCTAAACAGAACCACCTACAAGCATTATCAGTTACTGTTCATAATTCCAACGTTTTTTATAAATATTCTTTGTTTAAAGGTTATTTTTGACGATGGAAGGATTGTGAAAGGAAACAGGATTTTTTTCGGACATTTGCCATCGGTTTCTGAGTTAAGAGGGGGGACGGTAAAGGGGGGTGAAAAACAAGAAAACATGTAAACACTACGTTTCGAGATCTGCAATCTGATCTCTTCTTCAGGTAAAGAAACTTAAACTAATACATAAATTACAAACTAAGTTAAAATAAACAAATCTTACTAAAGCGTTGTGGGCACGCCTAAGTCAGGAATCACAACCTACATGTAGTTTGTTGTCAACTTCACTAACACTAAAGACATGCACTTAGTTATACAAAAACTATACAAAACACTAATCATTAAAAGTAAACTACGGAAAACAGGATCACAATGCGTACTTCACTCCCCCCCCCCGTCTACTTGACCACCTTACGACTGACCAGAGGGACTAGCCAATGGCAACCGTTGACGCTGGCTAAAACAAGATGGCGGAAATACAAGGGGAAGGGGAACAGGAATGGCCCTTTCGTTATTATTGTGGTTCATGCGAGATTGAACTTCTTAAAACCATAAATTGAGACTCCGCATTGGTTTATTACAAATAATCCGATCCGTTTGATACTTTGGTTTTCTCTTTAGTTCATTTTTTAGAATTGGCAACCAAAATTTACATATTAAAGTGCGAAATACACTTATTTGCAATAGTATTATAATTGTATCTAAGATAATTGATGCCTAATGGGACATTATGTCTAAGAACCCATAGTAAAGTACAAACATCAAAGTGAAGTTTACAATGTGATACATTAAACAATAAGAATAAATTTAAAGTATGGTAAATAGTGGCGGTGGTACAATTTAATCCCCACAATTGAGGTATTGTTGATCGCTACCACTAAGATTACCACGAACCTTAAGAGAAATAATTATTATAATTAGTGTTCAAAACAACTAAAATAAACTATTCAGGTTTACCAATTATGTTGCGGTTTGAGAAAATTTCACAACTGTCAACCTAAATAAATAATTTAGGAACATTCCACACTAATTTAGTTTTAGTTACTACTAATATATATATATATATTATATATAATATATATATATATATATATAAATATATATATATATATATATATATATATATATATAATCTTCCATAATCTTCCGTGTGTGTGGTCTTTCCAGCGAGAATTATCTTGTTTATTGTGTTGTAATGTTTATATTGTTACAAATTGTCTTGTTATAAACAACGTCCAAAATAAAAACTACAACCATGTGGTCTGTAAGGCACAGACTGTAAGTCTCAATTTCTAGAAACCTCATTTCACAGAACCATAGCACTTGTGGCACGCACATAGACTATGATAGTATAATTAAAGGACTTGATATAAACGATGATAAATGAAAATGCGTTTTCTATAACTAATCCGAATAGGTCACTAAATTATTTTATTGCAAAAGTATCCATCTTAAATTGGCTCAAAGATCGTTATCCAAGCCCAATTTCACAATAATGTAATCATAAAACCCAGAGACAATGTCAACATAGTTAGAACATCGGTAAAGTATTCATTGACGATATTACATAAAGTTAAGCATAAAAAATAAGGAAAGTGAATTAACACCTATTGTTATCTTCCCTTAGTGAAGCTATTACATTGTTTAACGTGGTCTGGCGGCCACTCGCCTGTGTAAATATCGTTTGCGAAATATTTGCTCATCCACTTTTAAGCAGGTTTTGTTAAGGTTATATAAGCTCTTAAAAAACGTATACATAATTTAAGCTTGTGTTTTTGTTTCCCCTCCAACCTAATACTAATACAAAGTAATAAAAATCTTAAATATGTTTTTTATCGACGAAGTAAGTCAAACAGTTTAAGGTTAACCATGATTTGAAATCGATTTTCTGTTCACAAAGGTGCTGAGTTAATCAGTCAGAACGATACTTTATAAAAAACTTAAATTTATGCTGTATTAATATACTTGTTTTACATATCTGTATAAAATTAATTAAATTATTGGAAATTATTTAAACCCTCAAATATAGTCAAGGAGCGGCGAGAGGCTGATTTTTCACTGCATAGGAACGTAACGTAATATTATCTGGAAATGGATAGAGAAATGTTTTCTTAAACAGAATGTCAAGCGTAAACTCACGCACTGAATTTAGTAAAGGCAAAATAGAAGGCTGCAGAAAGTGATTATAAATAATATGAAACCTTTTTTTTCATCGTATATACAAACTAAAAAAATGTTTTTTGTTATTATTTTTTACTAGAGGCTCATATAATTACAGTAATAAAAAAATAGATAGACTCATAAACAATAGTTATATCACCGCCAAACAACTAGATACCAGAGACTGAAAGTTACCAACTTTAAGGATCAGTAAATAGCAAATCGCTTGTTGTGAATAGTGACCCTTGCTTTATAATGTTTATTTTCCTATCTGATAGTTCATTTTAAATTTGTCAAGTGATGATTGTGAGAAATAACTATAATTTTACATTTTAACCCTATTAATACCCGGTCAATTTAAGGAGACTTTTAACGCCTATCTAACTGAATGTTAACTATATGCCATTTATCTCAGTGAACTATATGACATAATAGCCATAATTTTCTTCTCCTTGTAGGTTATGTCTTATTTTATTATGCTCTAGAATTTTTTTTCAATATTACATACCTAAGTAATTTTTAACATTTTTTTAAAAGACACCTTTTTTACAAGAACTTTTAGGGTAAAAAAAGATTTTTTTTAAAAGTATAATGTAACAATTTATGAAAACCGCCCTGGTACGTACTAGAAAATAGGGTCACCGAGAACTATGTATGTATGTCACCGAGAATATATCTAGAAAAACTCATTGATCTATGGAAATACAACTTTTCTCCTAATTCCATGTCCACGAATTAAAATCCATTGCGATATTTTTGCTCATCGCTAGAACAGCCCAGATGTCCCCGTTAAATCTCTAAAACTATTTCAACTATATATCTAAATTTTTCTTCTCATTTCATTTAAAAAAGGAATATACTTCAGGGGATTTATAAGATTGGTGCATGTGCGTTCACTTGACATTTTAAATACATCTCAATCAAGATATATAAGCAACATTGAGTTCGATGAGGTGCTTATCCCTCCATGGTTGTAGTGGAGTGCTGGCCAAGAATAAGCATTCGCAGAATGTGAACGTAAATTGATTTGTTGTAGATATGCTAATACATCGCAGCCATTGAACTTTGAAGAAATTGAACTTTTTATTCCACATAGCTTTAACATTGATAACATTTAGTTACTATAATGCACATTTCTTTCAAATAATTTGTTTGAGGGTTTAAAACATATAACTGAGTAAATTAATTTGCTACATATTTTCTTTTGTTTTGGTGGCTGGAGATAATTTATTATTTTGTCCTGTTTTTTACCTGCCTGTCCGTAGAATAATATATCAAAAATAAAATGAAATGTGGAGTAGAAATTTTGCATGGAACTTCAGAAAAACCTGTTACGCAAATTGTGGTTTCGTTTACCTACTCTTACCCTGTGTAGTTTTCTCTTAGTAATCATTATTAACTCTTGCATCTGAGCATTTAAAATGCTACTGTCTACACAGGTTTCCAAATAAAGAATATATTCGGAGCATGGCATATTTAACAGAAGAGGATATGAAGATTGAATTTAAGCCGTTACCTAATAATCACAATGTAAACACAAATTTTATAATTAGGTAAACATTATTCAAAACAAATTTGTTAAACACAAAGCCCTTTTGACTGTATTATATTCAAATAATTTATTGCCAGTAGACTAATGGATTTTCATTGTAGGTACCTTTGACTTCATTCTTGTATTATACAGTAAAAGTACTTGTGGTATTCAACTATCGATAATCTCTATCTTAAGAAGTACTAATTTATTGGTGCTCCTTATTACAAATAAACTTTAATATGAATGAATGAATATATTTTTAGTGGTTTAAATTAATTATTTTTTGTATATTGTTCATCGTGATGATTCTAAATGTAATTCATGTAATATAACCTTTAGGCACCGGGACAATTACGTAATGTAACCTTTTCAGTCACATTTCACAATGAAGACCGTGCCTTCCGCCAGTATCGTCATTCTTGGAAGGACCGCTACTCAGGTAATGAGTTTGTAAAATATCTATAGCTGGAGGCTTTAGGGAATTACTCTAATTTATTAATTAAAACTGTATAATATTAGGAAGGCTTATTATTATAGTCATAGAGTAGATTTTATACTATAAATAAAGAATTAGTCCTGATCTATTTGTATTTTAATAATAAAACAAAATGTATAGTTGTTTAAACCAACTTAAAAAAGTAGGTTTATCCAAATTAGGTGAACCGATTTACATTACTTTTTTTACAAAATAGGGCTTCCCTAGTATGTTTGCTCATTAGATTTTTTAAAGATTGTGTTTGTAAAGTATTTGACCGGAAAATTACTTTTAAAAATTTTACATATTTTTATGAACTTATTTCAAAAATACAAAAATATGATTTTTATGTTTAGCAATTTAATTACATCCTAGTTATATAAAACTTTTCGGCAAATAACGGGAAAAAGTGTGGAAATTTTATTTTATTAAAATCACCACGTATTTTCCCGGAAATGTTCGCAATTTATATTACGATTCTAGATGTCACCTCTCTGGGAGTCCTTTGATACACTATATAGAGCAACCAAATCTAATTTTCCAAATTGTTATATGTTGCTTCAAAGTTGCTGTTTAATCTTTACTACTCAATATCAGGGTTCCAGAACGTGCTCCGGTAAGAATATTTTTGAAACATGGCATAGAGCATCGAGGCGCAATAATAAATTATAAAGACATTGAATGATGAACTTAGAATTGCCTCGGGGGTGCTCCGAAAAGCTTAGTATGCTATACAAAGGCTTCAGATAACATCCCTATATTGTAAATTAGGAACATTACATTGAGGAGTAAGAAAAATGAATTACCTATATTTATTTTTCTTTCAGCGTCCAAAATTCAAAATACATATACTGGGGAATAAAATATACATAGTAATGGAGTCTATTTTACAGAAATAATAATTAAGAGCATGCGTCAGAAAATAACGTTTTAAATTTGGGATTTCTAACCCTATGAAAACTAAAGATTTATATTTATATCAGGATTCCTTTCAGAGTTGTTGAATAAATTGATTCTAATCTTTGATGTTTAGATATAATAGTAGATTCGGTTTTAGTTTTCTGAACAATAAATATGCTTGTTATGTTCAAAGGTTCGTTTTGAACAGGGAATGGGCATCTATTGTTTGTTTCGTTGGAAAATAGGGAAGTGAATCAGCATTTATATAGTGAAGTATTTTTCTAAACTCAGTATCACAGTTAAAGTCTGTGAGATGATGTGAATAGTTAAATATGCTTTATAGGTAGATTTTTTGTAGGAGATAAAATATAAAAAAACTAAACAACAGTTTATGGTACAAAATAGTTGTAAATGGATTTTTTTAATAGTACGGATTGTAGAAAAATAATTATTTTGAACCCCAATAAATGCCCAATGATTCTTTGTCACTTTGTAAGTATTTCTGCTCTGCCGTTGTCAAAGTGCAGGATGCATATTCAATGAGTCATTCAACACTATCACAACTATTTGAGAGAACAGCCCCAATTACCTTGGGTCAATGAATACCAAAAGAATTTGAACTAGTTAGTCAAGTATCTTGTTAAAAGAACTATCTGGAATACAAAAGTCATAAATCTGCCCAAGTACTTATGAAGGTAAAGCTTGTCATTAAAGATCTACTTTTAGTTCTTGAATAACTGTTCGTGTAACGAACACGTCAAACCACCTAACGAAATCCTTAAAACTCTCTTCAGGTAAAGAAGGTTGGAAAAGCACACCTGCCGATTAGTCATCAGTTCTTACTGGTCATCATTTGTTGCGCTTGAAGATGTACGTATATTTGTTTACAATTCAATGAATTCATGTATGGGTCCATAATTATAAACGTTTAAATTACTCAATATTTGATTGTACCGTTTTTTTTCTTCCATATATTTTCTTAACTGAACTTTGTATTTTGTTCAGTTATTCTTAATTTGTTGCTGTAAAATATTTTGAGTGTTAGGTCTTATTCGAGAGATTTCTGCTTCTCAGGTTGGGTTACAGTAAATTATGTTACCCTCTTCGCATTTGTTGCACAATACATAAATAATGGTACAGGTCTTCAAAGACCGGACTTTAATATTTTCATTTTATTTTAACGATTACAACTGAATATACAAATAACGAAAATAAAATATAGTTTAACATATAATATTTAAGCATAAAAATATGATTTAATTTAAGCATATGGGTAATAAAGTTTATAACTAAACCTTAGATTTCAGCAGAGGCATCCAGATTCGTGAAGAATCTTCGAGCAGTATTTCCATCATTACTTGTTCCTCAACCTGGTTTTGGCTTATCAAAGATCAAGCCAACGTTGTTACCTTGTAAATCATCCATCGTCAAGAAAAAAGAGGAGATATGTAATTTCATTACTTCTTTTTTATTATGAGATGTCAAACTTTGACAAGACTGTAATGTTCATTAGTATGATTTTGTGTTTAAGTAAAAAAACAATTACTCTGGCTAAACCGTTGCAAATTTTTGAAGGAGTTAATATAACCTAACAATAAAAGCCTGAGAGTGGACGTGCGAACAGTTACCCAAACAAAGGATATTGACACAAGCACGGTATGCCAGACCAGTTCCACGGTGTAATTAACGTCACTAAGAGAAAGTAACGGAAAGGTGTGAATTAAACCTCTTGATTTGATTCATTCTTAGTGCCTATATCATTTAACGAAAAGACCACTAAATATTGTATTATGTATTTTTGGTTATGTTTAATTTTTATATTCATACAAAATTATTACAATTATTTATATTTGTAAAATTTGTCTTTGAGAATTTATTTTAGGCATGTATTTATATAATTAACTTAAATGTTAAAGCAGTTTTTATATCTAAAACTCGTTTAATTCAAAACAAAATATATTTTTACGAAATTTTTGGGGAGTTTAAATGTATTTATTAGTGCCAGTAACAATACAACAAATATTAATTCTTTCATTCTTAAATCGAGAGTAAAACTAATATTGACCTACCCCAATACGTGTAAAGATAGTGGACCTTTGAAGTTAATAAAGCCTATTAATTTTTAAAAACTAATAATAACAGATCTTAAAGAATAGTTGAAACTTCAATATACTAAACCAAAATCTAAAACTTAAAAAAGGTCAATAAATAATTTAAATGAAGAGATAACTGTTGTACTTAATGGTAAATTATGCCACAAACATGAAAGTAATGTAAGTTTTGCAGTGAATTGCAACATTTAAAATATTACACCTACTTTATTTCTTGGCCGATTTTTTTTTTTTGGCAGATATTTAGGAATTGTAAAAACTTTTTGGGTTATATATATTATATTGATGCAGATTGATGCACATATATCAAGGAGTCACTCTAAAACTTAACTAAAGAAACACATAGATACTCTGCATGTGTTTTCTTTAAAATTGTTGGCTAATATTTTGTTTATATTTTAACCTTTTTAATAGCATATTATATTACCTTTGGTTTTAAAATTAAAACTCAAAATTCTATTTCCTATATTTCTATATACGATATTAAAATATGGGAATAGGGATTTATAATTAGGTTATAAGTATAGGATAAATCAATATTTCTATGATGATGTGCCAGTTACTATGTAGAACAGCAAGATTTTAAATCATTGAGAACCTTCCAGTTTTATAAAATTTGCACATGTTAAGAGTTTTAGTACAATAAAATATCATGAAAAATTAACGTTGAGTTAAGAAGGACGATGTGGCAGAAAACACAAGTGTTAGTGCTCTACAATGTTGTTCATAGCTTTCCTGCTTGTAGTCTTCATGTCTCATTAACATTTGCTATGGTATTACTTGAAGAGAACTATGGTAATAAAATATTTAAAATGAAATATGTGCAATGTGAATACAACTTTCAAAATTTTATGTGTGGGAAATGATAATAATAATATATAAGTAAATAATAAATAAGTACTCAACATTTATTATATTATGTTATATAAAGTAAATGATCATACAATTGAAACCATAATAAGGATGGCAAAATTTAATTATTACAAATTAAATATATTAGTAATTTATAATTTTTAAACAGATATTTAAAATTTTTCCTAATCTATTATATTTCTAAACGATGTAAAACATAAACATGATAAAGGAGAGTTGAAAATGAATTAAATGTCAATAATTAAATTTGACAA
Source organism: Homalodisca vitripennis (assembly GCF_021130785.1). Taxonomy (NCBI): domain Eukaryota; kingdom Metazoa; phylum Arthropoda; class Insecta; order Hemiptera; family Cicadellidae; genus Homalodisca; species Homalodisca vitripennis. Next base: position 128,331 of record NW_025776581.1, read on the forward strand.
GTTTTCATTCTTGCCATATATTTTTTATATATTGTTATTAGTCGTTATGATAGCTTTTAAATCTCTAGCTATAACTCTTGAAATGTTATATGATGATAACATGGTTTTCTACCTTTATTTTAGACTGTTATTTAAATAATTTTGTGACTTTTTCAGCATTTATCTTTATAGTTTAATGAAATAAAACATAAAAACTGAAAATAAAAATAAAGACATGCTTATATTAAATATTTTGTCTTAAGCCATAGAAAACATTTACAAAGTATTATCGGAAAGTTCAAAAACGCCCTTTATGTTGGTTTCCTGTCTGCTGCTGGGATTTAAGATTAAACATATTAATTTCTATAAATTTACATACTTTATCCTAAGGGACTAAATCTTCTTCAAGATGCATTGCAGTATTATTAACAGTTTTCTGCATTACGCTTCATCAATTCTTACCAGGTTTACATTACAAACGCCTGCCGCTCAAGGGGCAATAAAAATGTCGGAAAGAAATTGATCCAACCAGTTATTTTCTTTCTTGCAATATAGGTAACCTTAAGTTCTTTATTGGTCGCAGAATATATTTATTTTGTAATCAAACCGTATATTTACGAAATTTAATGGAGTAGGCTGTCAGAAAACTGATTAAAGGTATTTAAGCTAGTTAAGCTGATGTAATTTACAACTCACCTCCAAGTATGTAATTACTGCAACTACCACAGCAATAAACTAACTAACTAAAGCTGTTTAAGAGTTAATGCCCCCGAGTGCACCGGGAACTTGGATTAAAATTAGCATTCTACACATAGCTCGCTGCACATAGGTCAATGTAATTGATCTACATTTATCAGGAAGATATGTTAGTTTTTAAATAGCTGTCAGTACTTTAAAGTGCCTTTGAGGAAATTTTAAACCTTAATACAGTTTTTCTTAATATAATTAAATAATCTAAGTAGTAACGGTGCAGTTTTTTATTTTGTATGTGCATAAAATTTACATAATTTCTCAAAACGCAATTTATTAGTTTGTAAAATATATCCAAACAATAATATATTTTAATATTACTGATTTAATAGCATTATATAAAGGGCTTTTGTAATATATAAAATCTAAAGTAAGTTAGTAAATTGGAAGAAACAGTTAAATGCAGCTTTGATTAAACATATAATAGAAAGTCAATGAAGGTAATAAATTAAAACGGCTAGAAATTAACAAGTGTGTCTCTCAGTATGTATTTACACACGTATTCTTCAGAACTATTTAAATTGGGAGTGTTACCAATTTATATGCATGATTTTTCTACGATAGGAAGACGGTCAGCGTGTTTACCATTCTCACATATTGTGGGCAATTATTATAGAATAAATTCGCTCTTATTAGCGAATTCAATTTATCAAGCTTTAAAAAATCCAAATCTGACAAAATAAAAGGTTAAATAATTTCAAATTTCATAATTACTAATTTTGAATATATATATACTAAAGGATTTAAAACTTAGGGGGTTTAAACTAAAAAAAACTACATGTACCTCATAAAATTCCAAGCCCTAAAAAATTTCAAACAACAAAACATTCCGAAATAAAAACGTTTTTTTAAACTAAAAAAAACCCAACTTAAAAAATAAAACTCGACAAATTAACTCAAAAAGACTCATATTATAAATATCAATCTTATAAGTTTGGAAACTTGAGACTCTTAACTAAAATATCTCAAACTCACAAAACTTATTGAAATATAATTATATTTTAAGAATTACGAAAAATTGAGTAAATTATATTTCTAAAAGGTGGTAAATCAAGTTAGGACAGAGTAAAATTTAATAGCCTAACAGTGTTTAAATCAAAGTATAGTACAGTACCACGTCTATAATGAACTTTAGTAACAATACCAGCTGCCACAGTGTATCCTACAAGTCATATCGTGATTGGTTAACTTTAATGAGACAAGTTTCCCGCCAATAGTCACGTGACCAATTGCTATTTCATATCATACTGTTAGTTACCTTGTTAAACCTACTATCGGTGATCGTGGTAACCTACTAAAGGCCTGGCTGATTTTCACATGGTATGAGTTACATTTTCTCCTCTGTTATCTGAAGGTTCTGCAGACAGAGGCTTCATAGTCTTTCGAAAACTTCATATTCTCAAAACTATTTTGTGCACTTACGAAAATAAACTAACAACTTATTCTGGAAACTCAGAAAGCTTTCTTTGTGTTATAATATGATATTTACGAAATTTAATGGAGTAGGCTGTCAGAAACTGATTAAAGGTATTTAAGCTAGTTAAGCTGATGTAATTTACAACTCACCTCCAAGTATGTAATTACTGCAACTACCACAGCAATAAACTAACATAACTAAAGCTGTTAACCTTCCCGCGCTACGGCAATTTGGGACGCACCATACCCAAACGCTACATATACCTCAATTTTTTTTTTCCATATAAAGTCAACGCTAATGTTGTATTTGAGTTTGTTACCATACAAAAAAGACTTTTGGGAACGAAAAAAAAAAAAGTATAATTTTTTTAATACGTTTATTTAAATTATAAAACAATATAAATACACCAAATTTAACGAACTGTTGAACGAAATTTTACTATCGTGTATAATATAATATTAGAGTATATTATATGTTATGGTATGTATATTATACAATTAAAATAAAATATTAATGGGTATAAAAAGATCTAAAATTAGCCATCACGGTGTTCAAGATAACGTCAACGTGTGGTTCGTTTTGAAACACGTATCCGGGTGCAGGTTCGGCCGGGCGGGTGCATGTCTCGCACAACGTAAATGGTCTCCTTGCGTAAACCGTAGCGTGTACACACAACACATCTTCCAATATGTCAAAAACCAATTTGACAACGTAAACACAACAGTTCCACTCGCTGTCCGCGAACGAACTAAAACCGGCGAGTTAGTTCGTCAGTAGCGCTTGTGTATGGCAAAACAGGCAGTGGCATGGGTAGTGCGCTGCCATTTTGCAGCTTGGAGAAAAACCGGGGAGGCGGGGACAATTATTACTGTGATTTTCTATTGAGGGATAAATACTCCAGCAGTTGCTGCACTCCACCGGCAAAACTGGGAACTAATTACTCCCAATAATAACCTCAATGTTTTAAAAGCGAATATATTTTGTCAACAGCGTTTAGAGCAAAGTAAATATTGGCGGTTATATTTGTCAACAGCGCGCGAAGGGTTTAAGAGTTAATGCCCCCGAGTGCACCGGGAACTTGGATTAAATTAGCATTCCACACATAGCTCGCTGCACATAGGTCAATGTAATTGATCTACATTTATCAGGAAGATATGTTAGTTTTTAAATAACCAGTACTTTAAAGTGCCTTTGAGGATATTTTAAAACCTTAATACAGTTTTTTCTTAATATAATTAAATAATCTAAGTAGTAACGGGTGCAGTTTTTTATTTTGTATGTGCATAAGATTTGCATTTACATTACTAATTTTGAATATATTTATACTAAAGGATTTAAAACTTAAGGGTTTAAACTAAAAACACTACATGTTCCTCATAAAATTCCAAGCTCTAAAAAATTTCAAACAACAAAACATTCCGAAATAAAAACGTTTTAAACTAAAAAAAACCCAACTTAAAAATAAAAACTCGACAAATTAACTCAAAAAGACTATATTATAAATATCAATCTTATAAGTTTGGAAACTTGAGACTCTTAACTAAAATATCTCAAACTCACAAACTTATTGAAAATATAATTATATTTTAAGAATTACGAAAAATTGAGTAAATTATATTTCTAAAAGGTGGTAAATCAAGTTAGGACAGAGTAAAATTTAATAGCCTAACAGTGTTTAAATCAAAGTATATTACAGTACCACGTCTATAATGAACTTTAGTAACAATACCAGCTGCCACAGTGTATCCTACAAGTCATATCGTGATTGGTTAACTTTAATGAGACAAGTTTCCCGCCAATAGTCACGTGACCAATTGCTATTTTCATATCATACTGTTAGTTACCTTGTTAACCTACTATCGGTGATCGTGGTAACCTACTAAAGGCCTGGCTGATTTCACATGGTATGAGTTACATTTTCTCCTCTGTTATCTGAAGGTTCTGCAGACAGAGGCTTCATAGTCTTTCGAAAACTTCATATTCTCAAAACTATTTTGTGCACTTACGAAAATAAACTAACAACTTATTCTGGAAACTCAGAAGCTTTCTTTGTGTTGTAATATGATATTTACGAAATTTAATGGAGTAGGCTGTCAGAAACTGATTAAAGGTATTTAAGCTAGTTAAGCTGATGTAATTTACAACTCACCTCCAAGTATGTAATTACTGCAACTACCACAGCAATAAACTAACTAACTAAAGCTGTTAAGAGTTAATGCCCCCGAGTGCACCGGGAACTTGGATTAAATTAGCATTCCACACATAGCTCGCTGCACATAGGTCAATGTAATTGATCTACATTTATCAGGAAGATATGTTAGTTTTTAAATAACCAGTACTTTAAAGTGCCTTTGAGGATATTTTAAACCTTAATACAGTTTTTCTTAATATAATTAAATAATCTAAGTAGTAAACGGTGCAGTTTTTTATTTTGTATGTGCATAAGATTTACATTTACATTACTAATTTTGAATATATTTATACTAAAGGATTTAAAACTTAAGGGTTTAAACTAAAAACACTACATGTTCCTCATAAAATTCCAAGCTCTAAAAATTTCAAACAACAAAACATTCCGAAATAAAAACGTTTTAAACTAAAAAAAAACCCAACTTAAAAATAAAACTCGACAAATTAACTCAAAAAGACTATATTATAAATATCAATCTTATAAGTTTGGAAACTTGAGACTCTTAACTAAAATATCTCAAACTCACAAACTTATTGAAAATATAATTATATTTTAAGAATTACGAAAAATTGAGTAAATTATATTTCTAAAAGGTGGTAAATCAAGTTAGGACAGAGTAAAATTTAATAGCCTAACAGTGTTTAAATCAAAGTATAGTACAGTACCACGTCTATAATGAACTTTAGTAACAATACCAGCTGCCACAGTGTATCCTACAAGTCATATCGTGATTGGTTAACTTTAATGAGACAAGTTTTCCCGCCAATAGTCACGTGACCAATTGCTATTTCATATCATACTGTTAGTTACCTTGTTAACCTACTATCGGTGATCGTGGTAACCTACTAAAGGCCTGGCTGATTTCACATGGTATGAGTTATATTTTCTCCTCTGTTATCTGAAGGTTCTGCAGACAGAGGCTTCATAGTCTTTCGAAAACTTCATATTCTCAAAAACTATTTTGTGCACTTACGAAAATAAACTAACAACTTATTCTGGAAACTCAGAAGCTTTCTTTGTGTTATAATATGATATTTACGAAATTTAATGGAGTAGGCTGTCAGAAACTGATTAAAGATATTTAAGCTAGTTAAGCTTATGTAATTTACAACTCACCTCCAAGTATGTAATTACTGCAACTACCACAGCAATAAACTAACTAACTAAAGCTGTTAAGAGTTAATGCCCCCGAGTGCACCGGGAACTTGGATTAAATTAGCATTCCACACATAGCTCGCTGCACATAGGTCAATGTAATTGATCTACATTTATCAGGAAGATATGTTAGTTTTTAAAATAACCAGTACTTTAAAGTGCCTTTGAGGATATTTTAAACCTTAATACAGTTTTTCTTAATATATTTAAATAATCTAAGTAGTAACGGTGCAGTTTTTTATTTTGTATGTGCATAAGATTTACATTTACATTACTAATTTTGAATATATTTATACTAAAGGATTTAAAACTTAAGGGTTTAAACTAAAAAAAACTACATGTTCCTCATAAAATTCCAAGCTCTAAAAATTTCAAACAACAAAAACATTTCGAAATAAAAACGTTTTTAAACTAAAAAAAACCCAACTTAAAAATAAAACTCGACAAATTAACTCAAAAAAGACTATATTATAAATATCAATCTTATAAGTTTGGAAACTTGAGACTCTTAACTAAAATATCTCAAACTCACAAACTTATTGAAAAATATAATTATATTTTAAGAATTACGAAAAATTGAGTAAATTATATTTCTAAAAGGTGGGTAAATCAAGTTAGGACAGAGTAAAATTTAATAGCCTAACAGTGTTTAAATCAAAGTATAGTACAGTACCACGTCTATAATGAACTTTATTAACAATACCAGCTGCCACAGTGTATCCTACAAGTCATATCGTGATTGGTTAACTTTAATGAGACAAGTTTCCCGCCAATAGTCACGTGACCAATTGTTATTTCATATCATACTGTTAGTTACCTTGTTAACCTACTATCGGTGATCGTGGGTAACTAACCTACTAAAGGCCTGGCTGATTTCACATGGTATGAGTTTACATTTTCTCCTCTGTTATCTGAAGGTTCTGCAGACAGAGGCTTCATAGTCTTTCGAAAAACTTCATATTCTCAAAAACTATTTTGTGCACTTACGAAAATAAACTAACAACTTATTCTGGAAACTCAATGGCGTTTTATTATAGACCTCTAACGGTAGTTTTCGTGAGACGTTTGTTACCACTAAAGCACCTCAACAAATTAGCACCTCGGAAAAAGGGTAACTTTTCAACATTCAAGACTATTTGGTATAGGTAAAGAAACTCAGCACCCATCAGGACTTTATATGGAAATTATATTTCCTGAGAGCTCCTTATACTGAAAAATTATCTTCTGAATTTAAGAAAATCGTTTATGAATAAAACATATATTATTACACACGCATTTAGAATATCAATTATTTATCTGCCTACTGGAGAGCGATCGGGTTGCCCAATGATGATTAAAACTTAACTTTTAATTGTGGTCACTATGATTCCTTACTTAAGAAAATTATTTTGTGTTCCAACTTAAAGACAAATTTCTCCCTCGTAATTTGTTATGTTCATGCTGTCCATTCTCTGTTTTCTTTCCAAATGACCAGCACTCTCCGTAGAATAATAACATAATATATTTTGCTACATTTTATGTCTACAGAAATCTTACTTCAAAGTGCTGTAGGAAATTGGTGTTAAAATATTCCAGTCAAAATTAATAACACTACAGGATCTCTAAAACACAAATAATGCTTTCCTTTTCAACATGTATTATATAATTTTACTCTCTCGTAAAAATTATTACCGTGATTGTTAAACAGGAAGCGAAATTGTAGAGATACTACGGCTATTTGTGTTAGTTATATTACTTTATAGCTTTGGATATGAGTGAAATGTGGTTACCGCACCTTCTAATGTCGTTCGATAAAATCTAGCAATAAAACATAAGTTTATGTGACGTGCAATGATGCCATCTCACGGCTACACAACATCATATGTTAATGAAGTTTTTATCTGTACTAACAAGACTTTACCATTGCAATGGACTATAGTACACAGGTAATATTTGTTTAATAGTAAGTATTATAGTATTTAATATAAAATTAAATCATTTTTAATAAATATATTGACCTGTAATCGAACAAAGGAATTCGCTTAAGACAAAAAATACAGTAGGAATATTAAAAAGTCTAAGTTAGTATTTAATAATAATATTAATAACAATGGTTATTATTATTATGAATACTTATTATTCTTTAAGTCATTATTATTAAGGATTCTTAAAAGTGTAAACTGTGTTTTACGAGATAACTAAGGTCAATTTACTGCTAAATTATCAATAAACATTATTATATTTAAGAATATTTTTACATATAATTAGATTTATGGAGTAAACAAATTTTGGTTTTCTTTTAAAATGTTTTGTAGTTGACATTCTTTCAGACTGGACGGCAAGAATTTTTATCCATAGAGTGCAAAATAGAAAACCGCCCTTCTTTATTAAGGCTCACCATGGGAGATAAAACAAGCTATCACATGCCGTGTATTTTCTGTCACTGACATGACTTCAGTGAGTTAGCTTACGGTTTAAAAACAGTAATGTTGCCTTTTGTTTCAAATGTTTATTATATTTTGATTGGGACAGAGGCAGTAACTCATAAATGGATAAATTATAAATAACTGTGCTGTATTCGCTAATGTGTATAACTTTTTTCAGGGTATAAACGATTTCTTGGGGCACATTTCCGGAGTCTTGTAAGAGTACGTTTGTTTTGGTTCTGATTCATCCACTTACCAAAATGAAGTAGAGCGTCATGGAAATTTCATTGGACTATCTCTGATCAAGAATATTTATTTAAGACTGTTTTCAACCTGTTTATAGATTTCAAAACTGCTAAGAAAACATAGAAATATAAGACCGACTTGTGATAAAAAATCAAGTTAGGGATATAAATGTACTCCTGATGTTTGTAGGTACTTAATATTAATAGGTTTCACTGCCAAGTAACTGAATTTGCCTTTACCTACCGTTTCTACTACCCCTACAAAATGCCTAACTGATAAATTTTAAAGAGATTATTTTTCGTGATTTAGTTGAAGGGCATAATTTTCCGACTGTTACATCAGCCCCCACATCAGCTTTAATTTGTTTAATTGACGATAGAAAGTGTACCAGGTGGAATAACACAAGTTACAGCAGAGGAATGAGAGAGGACAGTGCCTAAACCGCACTCCCAGATCAGTGGTATGTAAAATACATACAATTGGTCCCACTCCTGCCTTTAGATAAACCCACACATCTAGAAAAGACCGAAGAGAGTTTTTAAAATAAACCTCTGTTATTAGAGTTCTCCCTTTGAGATATTTATAACCCTTTCCACAGAGAGATTGCAGAGAGATTGTTGAATTTCTAAAAACCTTAACTGTGCCAAGAGGAGTTCATCGTTTCACGTAATATAGAGCCTGTTGAAGAAATCCAAGGTGTTCACTATAATTTTCTTACTCATAGTATATTATAACTCATCAACGATATTGAAAAGTGTCCGTAACCAAGCTGAATACCTATCTAAATCCGGATTGGATTTCTGGGAGCAAATGAATCAGACTCCAAAAAGCATGCATGCTACCTGAAGATTGCTTCAATCAATATTTATTAATTGAAGATGATTGACAAGTTATTTTGCAATGGGCTTGCTCTGTTTTAAGTTTTATAATTAAATGTTTCAAAATTACAATGCATTTACGTTTCTGGAGACGTTTTCAATTAATAATTGACCAAATTAACAAACTCAGACACGTTAAGGGACCGCCGGAAATCTATACGGAATGCAAACACAACTCAGAACCTTTAATAGAAGATATTCCATAATATTTTTTTTAATTTTAAAATATAATTTTTCATACTCCAGGGGACTGTCTATATTATTAAGGTGCATCTTGGCCAGGTTTATATAGTGTTTTTTAATAAAGGGCTACTCCACTCTCTCTGTTTCTTAACTATGTCGTTCTGTCACTTCCCCATACATTGTATCCAGCTACATTGATGCTGCCTCAGGAATAGAAGGGGTTGGATTCTGCAATGTCCCAACAGATCAAATTTGAAATCCTCAAACAACTGAACAGAGCTCTTTAAATCTAGATTTGAGAGAAACGCATGTTGACCTCCGCTAAGCCTAGAGATTATGCCCCAACTGCTGTTCAACATTTCCCAATGACATAAAGGGTTACTATTAGTAGGTAAGTGGCAAGCAGTATAATAATTAGAATGAGTTACATCATTTTCTACCCGGTTGTAATTGGTTAGAGGCATTGGATTTGTAATGTTAATGTAACAAAAAATAAGTTTATCTTCAAATAAAATTTTAAATTTAAAAAAAGTGAAAAATCACCAAAAACAGATATGTGTGGTTTTGAAATAAGGTATTCAATTAACAATTGTAAAAAAAGCGCGAATTACATGTAAAAAATTAAATACAATCAGCAATAACATAAAACTAGTTATATTACACTACATCCTCACCGCATTAATTCCACAGGGTTTTAGACACACAAATGCAATTTAATCAAACCCAATATCACAATTCCTCAACAGCAAAGTTATAGTTCAAATTTCCTTTAACTAGTAGTTTTCCATGAACAGGATAAAGTGCTATCTACACTAGATGTGTTTATTGAAAACTAAAAATTATACTGATTTTCCAATGCTATACGGCCAATATACGGACACTTCTGAGTCAAGATATATTTTTATCAAAATGCAGGACCACTTACTTTCTATAGATATATCTTCAACTCTTTCTTCATGGGGTCACCTTGAATAACCCACTACCTACTGTAGATATGCTTTAGGATTGCCTTAAATCTTGACAACTTGTACAAGAATTACAGCTGTCGCTTAGGGATGGTAGATGACCTAAGGTAAAAAACACATTTTTTCATATAAATTTTTCTTACTTATAACGTTTTGGATTATCAAGCCTCGATTGAGCTTGACAAAGATTTAAAGTTCGTAAGATTATTTTTATCAAGCGTAAGATTATTATTTCTATTTAATTTAATTTCAAGGCTTCTTTTTTAGATAAAAAGTTACATTGGCTTACAAAACTTAGTGAAACAATATTCGCAGTTTAAGGAATTTCTTAAATCGCCATAACATGTCTTGGATTACTTTTTATATGAATACTCATTACTTCATTAAAAATATTTTGGAAAGATTCATAAAAGATATGTCAAGTGGTTGGACATGATGGAATGTTTGTGGTATAAAAGGCAATGTCCAAAGCTAATTGCTCTTAAATACATTAATATTATATATTGATTAATAAACTAATGTTTTTACCAAAATGAGAAAATAAAGACAATTTTCATTTGGCTTTACGTAATTGTGAAATTTGGTTTCTAAAAAATAAAATATATAGTTGCTGCCTCCCATCTTTTAGGGTATAGATTAAAAATACAATTAGGAAGTCTATTCCGAGTTAGTCTTGAAAAGACTTCATTAATATGCACATGCGTAGAATTCAGTTATATAGCAGTTGGAAATATTAGACAGTAAGTTATAACCCTCTTTTGATTTAGCTATTCTAACATGACAAGCTAACGTTTTTTCTATTTCCTTATTGGGATTGTGCATAGTTTGGAAACTCGTCGTATGTTTAATATATAATTATGAAATGTTTTCTCGCACTGATTGTTGATTAATAATTATTGTTTGTACCTGTATTACTGTGTCCTATTAAGGTTTGTGTCACTGTTTTTACATAATAATAAATTAATTAATTTTTATTGCACTTTGACAATATGACGCTTTTAGTACATGGTAATTAAATATAAAAAGTAAAATAATCTAAGATTTATAGATAGTAATCTTATCGATTTTAATTTACTGAAGTTTTTCTGGTTCCCTTGAAGTTTGGTTTTAATGCTTTCATAATAAAATTAAATAAATGGATTTAGAAGCAACAATGCAATATGGTTGTAGGAAAGGAATGATAATCATGGCAATCTCGAATATCTACAGTAATGGTTCCTGTTTTTAATTTCCTCGTATCTAGTAGGTTATAATTATGGACAGATTGCATAAAATTGATAAGGGGCGCTGCATTTCTTACAAACATTCCTTTTTATTAAACTTCATATGGCTGTATGGGGAAAACTCGATTTACACCATGCAACTGAGTATTGCTGAGATAGGTTACCACTCGATTGTGCTTATACGAATCAATTTCACTCCATTCAATTTGTAAGTTCTTTCCCTTTAAGGAACCAGGATATGAAATCCAATGTCCATTCGCTAAGTTTACAGAAGTTTCCCGATGTATATTGTTATTACAAAACCAACACTGTACTTTGGGGCAAAAAGACCATAATTGGATTAAGATATATTTATACATTTTGATTTTTAAATGGTAAGCATGCCACTCAGTGACAGAAATCAGTAACTTCCACATAGTGTCGAGAGTCTGCCGCTGTTACACATCAATACTTAAATTACATTCAAACACTGCTATGACTTATTGATTGTTACACAAGCATACGGGTTTAAACTGGAAGATTGTGCAAGAAAAACATATCATCTACTCTGTTGAAGTAGTTGAATTGATTTATCTTACCAATTCGGTACCAGTGTAAACAGGAATAATGCAGAGAAATGTCCCCTATGTTATCGTAAATTTAAGTGTTCTTATTAATTAAATATCTCTCGATTATAAATATTTACAAATAACTGTAACAAACTAATTAGAACAGATTACACTGATTGCACTTTTAACTAGAAAACTTAAGCAATATTCTTATGAATCCTGATTTTAGGAAGCAATTAGATCTTTAGTAAAACCCAAAAGTGCAAAACATAGTTTAGTTTATAATAGTGAAACAATAAAATACCTGACGAAGTTAAGCTGCTTAGTCTCGTATTTCAGACTTCAGATTAAACATATCCTCAATATGGACCGGGTCATATATTGGCTAAGGTGTTATTGATGGAGGGCTTTTAGATGAGGAAAAGGATTTTGATATTTATATAAAATTGTGTTTCAATACTTTAAATTTAAATCCACCTCATCTTTATGTTCAGTAATCTTAAGATTTTATAACAAAAAACAATTACTTGCGTTTTTGTATTGACTGTTTTATATACTACGTTTATAAATAAACTAAATCAATTAAAGGTTAAAACAAATTAAACAAAAAATTAATGGAAACACTGGCGAAAACAATTATTTATATTTCAATACCTGGTTGGTTACATCCGGTTGAACTGAAAACCCATCCCTATTGGGGGATGCTATTATTATATAGCATCAGATCTTGAAGTATTCGTTTGTACTAAAAATTAATTAAAGTACATTTTAAACGAATTTTTGTTAAACAAACATATCTATATTAATAGGTAAATCTGCGTTTGGATCCAACCGTTATGCATTGCAGTTATTTGCAGAGCGTAAAGCAAAGTCCAAATGACTCAGGGATGGGCAAATTTTCTCTTACACCTGTTTGTCCGCACGTATATGAAATCTCATGAACATACTGGAATATGGACTTGAATTTTGACTTTAAACATTCATTTTTCCAAGCAACATAGAGTTTAGGTTTTTGGTGTATGTAAACTTAATGGATTTGTCGTGCGTTAAGTGAACGTTTTTTACATTGTTCATTTGGTGGGTAGCTTAATGATGGAACGTGATCATTTTAGTTACAAACAATATTTTTAATAAAATTGGCTACTGGAACAGGGGACTTCAACATGTGTCATGGTAACATATGTAGCCTAAACATGAGCAAGTATATCTCGATAAAGGATTTTCATATTATGGACTTTAAATTGGTAAAACTGGTTATATAAAGTAAAATTATATATACCGACTAAAATATCTCTCCTTAAGCTAAATATACCTGATTATTTCTACATAAAATAATGATCCTAGAATATATTACTTTTACAGCACTATAAACTCGAGGATTAAACCTCTAACCAGAACCTAACAATACCGGATGTAACTGTTATACTCTCGTCTTTACGTGTAATAACATTATTTTGTAAAATTAAATGTCTGTGCTTTGCAAATGTCAAATTCATCTTAGCTAATATTATCTAAGCTCATTTTAATTAAAATTTATTAACAGTCACGATACGGTAGATCAGCAAAAATTGAGTTAACACGGAAAAATTTTCAAAAGCCTGATTATTCATACAATACTCACATCACATGGTAGCATGTACAGCCCATAAGCTGGTCCATAGTCTAAGAAAATTTTTTGTTCTTAATTACGCTGTTTACAGGCAAGCTTGTGTATCCAGATGACAGAGAATAACTCGTTTTAACTTTAATAATGTTGGTGTATTATATTGTTTATGTTAAAATATATTAACAGTAAAATGATACTACCAGGATGATACTAAAGATAACAATTATATAGCGTTGTGCTTTACGGATGTAAGAGTTTTTATTTATGCTCATAACATACGCGGAAGAAGAATAAGTGAATTGGGCTGTAAGAGGTTACGTTTGTAATAACCACGGGAAGTGAAAATTACACTTCGTAGAACGTTCATTAAAATTGGTAAATAGGACTTTTTTGTGTTTAATCTTCATATTATTAGTACTATATGTTCCAATACTTTTATGGAATGCCTATTCATATTACCTGTGTTAACACTCGGTGACGTCCACCAGACTGTAAAGTAGATTTGAGCCCAACAAGTAACGGTCTAATTAAGAGCAGTGGACGTACCGCAAACTTTGCAGAAAACTTTTCCTCTCTATCACTTCAACACTTTTTGGCTCCTTGAGATTTATTTCTCGGCGGGACGTAACTGATATATAACAAAATATATGACCACAAACAGTTTTGATTCATTCTAGTTTTTTGAATAACAATTTTAAATTTAAGTATTATTAGGTTCATAAAACCTCTCTACGCTTTTCAAAGAGATGCTTTAAACTACAGTAATAAATATAAAATGAACTATATTTATCGTTGGTAAAAAGAAATGTTATTAAGTGGGTCAAAAACGTGTTACTCATATAGACTTCTTCTTTCTCAATTACTGATGAACTCGGGAATGAATAGGAAAAATCTTACCATGGAGCGAAAAATATTGAACAACCAGTAGGTAGTTTTTTCGTTGAAAGGCACTTTCATGACAGTTAAAAATGGGCTATGGTTATAGTGGCGGTTATTATTTTATTGACCACCACTAAAGCCAGGACTGTGTATGGAAATATCGGAATCCAATATGGGTAGGCTACACCATAAACCTGCCACTTGCTTCCAGACCTGTTGCTTTAAAATGGAAAATATGACGGTTGTCCTTACCGTCAGCTCATATTCCCTTTCCTCCTCTTTCTCCCAGCAGCATGGCGATGGTGGCAGTTTGTCATCGTCGTGGTGATTCATTATTACGGATTTAATTTTTATCGTGATCAGGGTGCACCAATGGATGCCTTTATTGGGTTTTGAGTTACTGACAAACCGTATGATCCTCCTAGCTTTTAATATTTTTGTATAAAATTTAAAGTTATATATGTGGTCATTACGTACTAAGAAAAATTCTCAAGATATTTTTAGAACATTAAATTACTTATTTACATAGTAAAAGTAAAAAAAATATAAAACTCACACATATTCAATGAAGCATTCCCACTGCCAAAATACTCTATATTTTCTAAGGCATTCTTTTTTCTACAAGACCGTTCACTGCATAGTGGGGGTTATTGTACTATTATACAATCACATATTTCCTTATCATCCAATAAACTTTTAAATTTGATTCCCACAAATTATTGAGAATTCCAGTTTAAATTTATATCAATAAAGAACAAAGCATAACAAGTGAAAATGTAAATAAAAAATAAATAGGGAAGGTTTAACAAAATTTTCCCTTCCACCGTAAGACTTAATTAAAGCAGTAAGCCTTAACACTCTATAAACCCTCACAGTGATACTGATTAAACAGAAGAACTCTTTTATACACTTTTAAATGCTAGACCCAAAACCTAAGCTTAGTATGTTCTTCGCTAAGACAAACAAGCAGCCTACTCGGGGCCAGTCGTATAGTCTTTGTTGGTATTTTTATTGTTTCTAATTATAAACATTTTAAAGATTAATTTTATTGTTCAGTTATAAAAAAATCGATACTTATTTTTTTATTTCATTGTTTGTTTTATATATATTATTTCAGAGCTGGATATAAGCCAAACCTAAAATTTCATTAGTAGTTTTTTTAAGCCACATATGCAACGCATACAAACAAGTGGCTGCTTAATCCATAGAAGCTCCTGGTCTCCAGTGAGATTATGTTTCGCTTAATAGTTTTTTAGAACTTTTGATTGGTACTTTTTGTTCAGTTTTATTTTAAGATTATGCACACAAAAACCTATATATATATATATAATATATATATATTATAGTATATATATATGTTATGTATTATATATAATATCATACTATATTACTTATATATATAGTCCAATAATAGTTTCAAATTTGTAAACTTACTCACCAGCACTGCTTAAAATATAAATTTTCCGTATTATACAGGGTATTTTTAAATTTCTTCCGTGCCACCATTTTTATCTAAAAATATAGACAACATTTGTAACGGGAGAGTATTTGGAGCCAAATCTCTAGTGACAGTAATAAATTTAATTTTTATATTTGGCAAGTGGTGAAAAGTTCTACAAACGTGGGCGAGTTGTAAATGGGTTTTTTTGAACTTTCTGTTGAACTAATTATATTTGTTGTAAAAATACCGATAATTAACACTGTCAATATAAGGAATATTAAGACACATATTTTATATAGATTAAATGGTTTGAAGTCGGTTTATGGCAATTGCGTTCTTCGAATTTTGATTATATACTCACACGATCCAATGCTTTCATTTAAAATTTTCTTCTAATCTTCTTGGGAAGACCCTTAATTTTTATGAAAAAGTGGATATCAAATATTAGAACGTCGATATTAATTATACAGTATTTGATATTTTGACATTTAAAACGCTGTATCCTACAATGTAGGTCCAAAACATAATAAAAGCCGTTCCACTTATTACTGAATTAAGTTTATGTGTCGTGGTTTATTAGTTTGCGTAATATAATGACTTATACACATAGTTGGGCTACGTAATTATCGCACTACACGTTTTGTTTAAAATGAATTGGAAAAAATGATAATAATAGTCCACTTAACAATAAAGACATTCGAAGTTCTATTTTGTTCGAAACTATTCGCAAAACAGTTCTTAAAGTTGTCAGAATAAGTTTTTTTTTTTGTTTGTTATGATCTTTTAGTATCCAAACAAATAGGTTAAAAAAATCGTACACAAACACAAAGGGCTCCCTACATTATTATATTTAAAGTTCAGAAGTTTTACAAGAAATACGTTTGGTAGCATGATCATGGTAGCAAAACCCTTATGAAGAATTTAAAAACAAGACTATCAATAAAATGTAGATACAGTCAAAATTTCCCAAGCATTCTTGCAAATTAATTCATTTTAAGAAGAAATGTAACAATTTTCAAATCATATTTTCTTGTTTTTATATTACACATTAGAAAAATTTTTTTTAATGATTGTCATTACAACGATAAGTGAAAATATAATTAATTAAAGGTTTATTAAAACAATATACCTCGACATTACCGTCAAGGCCTGTATGGGTGTGTTCACTTTAAATCTAGGTGTACTATGTAACCAGTTACAAGAAACAAAACAAAGTAAACTAAGCGTGTACATTTTTAGTGATAAATGGCTTGTTGACAAGATACAATCAGGCAGCAACTTGGACGTAAATTATTGACTGTGAGCCGATCGCCATGAATATTTTGATGTATACATGGAAACCATTACATAGATAAGTGGAATTAAGTGATAAATTCGTTTGGATGTGAGAAAATCGAAAACAAGGGAGCAACCGTAAAATTATTGAGCTTCCGGGAGATAATTTGGTGTAACGAAAACATTACCACCCAAACAAAAGTAACAATTACACCTTACACTGAAACTATCACAGAGTACTGCTTAGGCATAAGTCTAAGACGTTACAGAAAGGACTGGTCCTAAACCTCCGTGCTCTACTAGATCCATATTAATGTTAAATGACATTTATAAATTTTAACTTTAAAGTCTTTTTAAATACATTTAAATATATATAAAAATGCAATGAATGGTAATTACCTTAATCTATATTATAAACAATTTCTTTTTATAACATAAGCACATGGTTTTTTCAACGCCCATATAATTTGTGGGAAATTAATCGCTACTCATAATTGTTTAGTTACTAATATTTAATTTTCGACTTGTTTTCACTTTTAATTCCTGGAGTAAGCCTATATCTGCAGGTTTAGAATTATTACACCTGATACAATAAACGTGAAGTATGGTTCTAACTTAGTTTTAGCAATCGATTACTTGAAATAAAATAACACTATTTATACAACGAAACCAAGTTATTGACGTAAAGTTTGCTTGTAATGATTATTATTGGTTATTTATTATTACTATTTTAAATTTGGCATGCAGTTTTGGTGACAGGTTTAAAATAAATGAGGTATACAATTAGTGTATATGCAAAAAATCTCATAAAATCGGCATATTTGTAACTTTATGTGATATAAAGGCTATAGAATTAAACATAAAATTTTATGAACGTCTCAAAATTATAATTAAATACTAAGAAGGCTCGTCAAATTGAACATGAAGTTAAATTATGTAACTTTTTACAATGTCAAAAACTTGGACTCCTGTCCAGTTCATCCCAGGGACTAATTAACTCATATGACCCCTTATGTAAACGTTAGACCATTTGACAGGAGGACATTCAGTGTACACGAGAGAGATTCTTTTAATATGCTGAAGATAAACAGATATGCATCCAATTAGTTAAACATATACACACATGGCAAGCAAAAAAAAAATTAAAACTTTTTATTTTTTTTCTTATACCGAGAATATCTTTATAACTTCTTATAACTTCTTCAAATCCATAGCAAGCTAAATGCAGAATATCTTATATTTCTTATAAGTTTTTCAACCACATAGACTATACGAAATTCTCCTGTCTTTGTTTTGACATGCGCGATAAGTTTTTTCATTAATTTACCCCTTCGAAAAGAAGTTTTTATGGACTGTTTTTTTTTTTTAATTAGTATACATTTCCCATCCAATACCGATTTCATGTATTCAAATTTTTATAACAGAGTATAGTCACACTAGTCTACAGTGATAGAAAAAATAAAATGCCATTGTAACAATAGATGTTGTAAGGTAATAATTCCCAAATATTGTATTGTCCAATATTTTGAAGATAAAACCACATTATTTTTTACCTCTTTTAACTTCCTTTTCTGGTTTTTAAGTTAGAAACTTAAAGGTTTTTACATTCTACATTTTAACGCTTTGTATACTTTGATTTATTTAAATTTTTAAAAATAATTTTTTTTTATATTCTGGTATACATACACACAAAAGATAAACCAATAGGTACAGATATTGATTGTTTTTCAATTTTTTATAATTACCACGATAAAACATTTATTTATTACAGAATAATTTACATTTAAAAAATATAGAGTCGGGGTATAAAACAATAATTATTTTATAGTCGGAGTACTTATAGGTGAAGACTTAATATATATTAGAAAAATCAATTGTACTAAATTTGTATCGCATTGTTACAGATTATTGATTACTGGTAACAAAGTACAACTATCAAATTAGTTATTGAACTATACTGACAATACTTAACTACCTTGAACTAACCATAATACTAACTAGACTGATTAGTTAAGTTTTAACTAAAGCTTAAACGTGTTCACCTTTATAAAGACAATTTATTATTAATTACTTCATACTTTAAAACCAGCAATATTTAAGACATAAACTGTATAAAAAGACAGTTCAATATTTGTATTTGAACATTTATCCGCTTTGCAGCACTTTGCTTTATTATTAATGGATTTATATTTTTTATATGTTTAATATCCTTTTTATCAATACAGACTTATTTATTGGAATACTGACGATACATAACTAATTTGTTAAATTTAGTAAACAATTTTTAAAACTCTGTACTAAATGGTTATTAACATTCTCACACTACACATTGTTGTCCACAAATAATCCACTAACATTGTGCGAAAGCAAGTGTGTTTATGATTCTGGTGAAAAATAGTCCTGATAAGGGATAAAGTGTTTTCAACTTTAGAGGTTTCTTAAGAAAGTTAGCAAGAGATAAATGTTTTGAAAGTGAAACTGTAGATTTTGTGAAGCATTTGGTGTGTTAAGTTTTACAGCAAAACACCCCCAAACTGTATATTCTAAACAAGTTTTTCACATTATGTAAGTGTATTACTTCTGAAAATAAAATTATTCAAAAGGGACTGTTAAAATTGGTCCTTAAAAGGATCAAATTATTTACCCTGTAGGTTTTATAGTTTAAAATTGTGATCAAAGGGTTATGACAATTAAAATCAAAGGAAAAGAAGTCATTTTGGATTTTGAAATTTTTATGGGATTTTGCAACACTAAAAAAGTCTACAAAACAATAATCCTTGGTGATCTTCCAGATTGATAAATTCATTAACCTCGATAAATCCAAGCGTAATTTAATAAATTCCTACACCATTATTAAGGGCAATGGAAGAGTAATCCGCAGCTAATGAGAAGGTTGTGGTGTTTACCGTCACACAAACAGTACGAAATTAGTTGATCAGATATTAGGAGTCGCCTTAGTTTATATAGATAGAAACATTGTGATGCTTTTTTAAAATTTAAATTTAAAAATCAGTAAAAACCTTACAAAATTGGTCAATATAATATAACAAAACCAAAATTTAGTGTTAAATATTTTCATAACAACAAACATAAGACAAGTGGGTTTTATGATTATGTGCCATAGTAAGCAATGTAAAATACCAGCATGTAAAGAACAGCTCTAGAAGTAACACAGCCACATAGTAACCCACAAGATGTTTACATAACAACATTATATTACAAACATATATTTATGTAAATATAGGAATTTTTTTTAAAGATAGAAGTATTAGGGTAGGGGATCAACAATTTAGCCTTTCTTAAAAAAATCATTTGTCAGTTTCAGGGATGCTTACACGTATATCACCGCTCAAGTCACAAAAACCGGTTTTTTATATATAATTTTAATTTAAGATTGTCCTTCTGTACATCAGACCGTAGGACCATTTTAGATAATTTACCATTATCTCTGCTGTTATATTTAAAATTTTATATTATTTTATCAAAGAAGCTTGTTAATGGAAAACGTAGGTGACTAACTTCTACCAATCGCTTTAAAGGAAGTAAAATTAAATGGCCCAAAAAATTATCAACAGAATTTAGAATAGTTCACTCAATTCGACCCCCAGGGCCAACTGCTCGTTTAAGAATCTTTAAAAATAAACACAACACCGCAATAATTGTATCCAAAAGGGATGAACTCTAACAATCTCCTCAGCTATTGTTCAACTTTACAAACGCTCGCTCTCAGTAACCATTATTTACTTTCTAGGACCACTTCGGTTGTAACTCAATACTTTTAGCCCGTTTTTTCTTTCAAGAACAATTTCTGTCAGTATGTTCCGCATGATAATCGCTTCATCAAATTTATTTTGACGTTCTTTTTTATTATTTTTAAATTTAACAACATTAACACTACCTACCACACGACAGTAAAAAATCGTCTTTTAAAGGGAAAGTTTTGGGCCTCTCAATGTTTTCTGTAATAATATTTAGTAGCTCCATAAAATATTTAAAATTTTCGTTAAAGAGGAAAAGCTGTTTAAATATTATATTATTTAGAACACCCAAAAATTATGCATTATTATTAAAAAGGTTTCTTTAAAACAAAAAAAATAAGGAAAACTAAATATTTCCCCTGAAAATACAAAACAATTAAAATGGGTTTTTAAAAGTTTTCACCCCTTTATGTATATACTACTACAAATAGTCCCGGGCAAAGTAAAAAAATGACCAGTTACATAATCCAGTAAAACTAAGCACAGTTTGCTTGCGGCGAAAGTAAACAATGTTTTTACATTATAAAAACTGGGCTCAGAAACTCTAAGCACAGCACGCACATGAGTATCGTTTTAACACGTAAATTCGCTAGTGTATTAAAGGGATTATCCACACTCTGACCACTAGTAACGACTGGAAAGTTTTAATTTCCGCTTAGAGTTTAGGGTAAGAGCAGTTCGATGGACATAGTTACGGGGACTGACTTGATAATAAATAAAGCCTTCCATTAACAGTTTAAACCCTTTATAAAGGATCAAAGTGGTGACGTTGCCAAATGGTAGTTGAAGAGTGATGACCACTATCTAACTGTTACATGCGGTCCTTTATAACAGGTAACAGTTACATAAGGTACTTTATAACAACCGGCTATATTAGAAGTTTGATTTGTAGCTTGTTTACTCCATTATTTACTCCATGACTCAATGTTTAAAATTGGGCAGAAATATATTACAAAAACGTGTGCAATTATAATAAATTGTATGTACTGTAAGCGAACGATTTATAATATATTACTAATATATATTAGGACTAATATTTAATACTAATATATTAATATATTACTAATATAATATAGTATCATAAAATTTATAAAACAGCTCACGAATTCCTAATCATTACCTGAATCTATTTATAGTACGGATTCTGATTAATTAAATAGGTATTATTAATCTACGACATTAAGGAAACATATGGTCAGAAATTGTCCTTAGGAATCCAGCATTTTTAGCCAATGGCGCAGTGTAGTAGCCAATGGCGCAGTGTAGTGGGTACGGCGGTTATCACAAGATAACCAGATCAAGCAACGCCGAGCGTGGCTGCTGCTTGGACAGGTGACCGCTGAGCGATCCTGTCCTTGCAAGCGGCCCGCCTGCCCGGCCATTGGTGGTGGTTCGGAAGTCACCTTTAAGCCGTTGGTCCCCAGGTTAAGTGTTAGAGAGGGCTTTTTAGCCCTAACTTCGCCTGGTAAAATAAGACATTCTTTATTTTTACTTTTATTTTTAACCAACACCCAAGTTAACATTTTGATCATTTAAAATTATGATTCACATATCGGAAAATTTCCCTTAAAGAGTCTACAAACAAAAGTTCCAACGGCATCCGAACAAGTTAGAAACATTAACCTTTTCTATTATCATTGTATTTTGTCATTAAAATCTGATATTAGGGCTAATAATCAGAAAGAAACATCACTTACTTACCACGTCAAGTGAGGCGGAGAGAAATTCTCGTAAAATTACAGGAACTTAAAATCGCAAATTTGATATATTTTTTATGATATCCAAATAAACAAAACAATTTAAAATTTTAATATTTTATAGTAAGTAAAATAATTACTATAGCTTCGAGGAGTTGTATGTTTTTAAGTAAGCATCATTTAATTTCTAAACTCAATATTTTCTTAACTAAATCGCACTTTCTTGTAAGTAAACAAACTAATGCAAAACGAGCATTGATGTTGTAAAAAGATTAAGTAATGTACTGTAAGATAAAAATATTTTTAATACCAAATAAAGATTCTGGGAGTAAATACTAATAGAGAACATATGTTCCAAACTGTAAAATAATCAATGCTACATTCTTCAACGAGATATTAATAAATAAAAGAGATTATTATATATATATATATATATATAGAATATATTATATACAATAAAATAATCAATATTAAATATGATGTTTTTAACTTATTTTGGAACAAACACTATAGTAGAATTTGTTCCTAAAACGAGTTAAAAATAGTTCCAAAAGATTATGATAGTATTTTATGTTTACCACAAACATTCGCATTGATTAAAAGTAATTGACACACACAAACTGACAGCGACGGTAATTTTTAGAAATACTGGTATCACCTATATTCATTAGGTAAGTGAGATCAGTTTGTGAACACTCAACTTAACACTAAAATACTGAATAACAGAAAGTAATGTGTGATACGGACAATATTTTCTCTCATCCTAGAGGAAAACGTCAAGTAACGAGTAAATAAATATAATCACGTCAATATGCACCTAATACGTTTTAATCTATATATTTTTTTCAACGCGTACATAGATGAGTAGTTTGGAAATATATAAGGGAATGCTTGATGAATTAATGAAATGTATATTCTCGTTTTGATGAAACAAGCGCAGTAGTGTAGTTACTCACATATAATGATGTCCTTAAGAGACATCAGTCTGCTAGTTTATGTGCGTTAATTAGCCCATTCTGCAACATGTGGAGCCGGCGGTTTACTATCGTGTGTAGCACCTGAGGCAGTTCATTACAACATATAAATACTGGGAACTTACTAGAATGATTTACTAACAGCAGCGTTAAAAGTAAGGTATGTCTAGTAAATAAATTGTCACATCTGATAATAATTTGTTCTATATACTGGTACTAAAACTAATTTTATTTAACTGTAACAAATAGTTGGCATTTTAAAATTTTATTTTTTAAAAGCAGTAATACATGGGAAAATTACAAATATTTAACTAATAAACCATAATGGCTCTGAATGGATCTGGTATTTCATGTGGGTAACAGTCAGTTTCTCTATAATAATTCCTTGTAATATTTCCTCGGCCAACTATAACAAACCATTGCATTACTGTACCTTATGTGTAGTGAAATCTGGTAATTATTATAACACTCTAAAGACATTTTCCTATGTAATGCTATATGTGTGACCCAGAAGGCTGAATAGACACGGGTGTCTTTAATCGTCCGGTCATATTCGACCTTATCTGATACAGATAATCATTTGAAGTTGCTCTAAGAGGAGATTGAGAGTGATATAATGGATTATTCTGCGCACAATTACTCACTAACATAAACAAGTATATTTTACTATATCATCATGGCGACATCTATTCCAAACGTTAACAACTGATATAAAATAGCACAGCATGAGGCGTAAAGGAAAAAGCAAGTAACGGTGCAGGTTTGCATTAAAAAACTATAAGGTGATTACTGCTGAAAAGCCTTATTAGGATAACTCATGATGCCTTTGACCTCTTTAACATCATCTAGGGAACATTCTGTACCCATTATCTTGATACTATCTGAAAACATATCAGTGACTTTAGTTACTACTTACACATGTATGAGTTTGGAGCTCTTGTCAAAACAAAAGTTCACGATCTATAATGTAAACAATAAGACTTCTTTGATATAATACTCGTATAATGATGCAACATTAGTCTCTATTGGTAGTTAAAATCCTTCATTTTAACAGTCAAACTACTGCTCTGAATATTAATCTTTCCCAGGATGTGGAGACCTAAAGTAAGTTTCTAATGCTAAAATCCCATGTTTGCATGATCTGGATTACGCTGATGACATCACTGACGTTAAAATACACTTTTCCGAATCTTAATAATACATATTAAACATTTATTCCATATTTCGGGGATTTAAGTAACTTATTGCTTAAATAAAACGGTTTTATAAATATAAAACGCCCTTTAACAATAGCAGTATATAAAATGAGCGCAATAAATATGAAGTAAACGTCAATGACCAATTATATTCGAATTGTTAATCCCCGTATTGTGTAAACATGAAATAACGCCCTAGGGAGTTATTTGGTCATATTACGTATGTGTATCATTATGTGAGTACGTTGTAATTTAAATCTCATCGAAGTAAAACCAGGGAACACACCGTTAGTTTTTACAACATACCATTCTATAAAATATTGCCAATATAATTGATATTTTAAAATTATCAAACACCTAGTTATGTGTGTTGTATACATGTAGTGTCTCAAATAATTTACTGAGTGTCTGAGATAATTAAAATTGAAAATATTTAAAAACTTAATATATAAATTGAATGAATGATGCTGCATGAACTATTTTTACCACTGCCACTTCTTTCATCATGTACATTGAAAGACCAGCCTGCATACAGTTCTTGATGTAAACGTAAATAAACGTGTCTCTAGTAAGTTGAACCATCAAAACGATGGCAAAAACTTATATAATTTATCTTCTTTTGGTGGAGTAAGTCTAGATGTGGTAACATGTATGATAATTAAATATGTAGCTGATTTATCGTGCTACTGGACGACTTTCCAATATTTCTCAATGTGTAGTTGTTTCGTTTCTGAGAATAGATAATTTCTATGATTCAGCAGAACATTTTTTCCGCAAGCAAGTGCGAGTTTGTTAGACAGCGATGTGCCCTCTAGAATTTTTTTCCACAGCACCTACCAAATGGCTCGTGTAACGTATTGATGGATATTGAGTCTTATTATTGTGAATACGCTTTTTTATTGTTTTAAAAGAACGCTTTTGCTTCAAAAATTATAGCAAGATATTAAAAATATTGGAAGCAAGTTTTCAAATATTCATAACGGAATAAGAAACTTATATACAAGAATATTGGGTAAGCTCGAACAAAATTGTATTACTGTAATATTATCTCAAGCAGTTATACTGCTTTATATTCTACTTATATTCGAGAAATTATATGTTTGTTGTGATTGATTAAATAATATATTTTTGGTGTATCCTACTATACGATACTTGAAGGCGACTTTAAAATAAGGATGAATTTACAATTTCGATATAGGTTATACTATTGATATTATGCAGGAAATTTTCTTTTTGAATTGATTAGGCAAAGTACATGTAGAGCGAGAATAAGCCAGGGTTATAAATTCTGTTCAGTTTGCTTATCGTTTACTGCCAGCACGCGAGTCCCCGTGGTAAATTCTACTCAAAGGCCACTCATTATTATGTCCTTGTTATTCACTTCCGTATCAAAAGTGGGACTCTGAAAGATTTTTAATTTTTCACTTCAGTGTTTCTCTAGTTTTCGTTTGCCAAAACACCAACTTAGTTGTTACTTCTAAATTATAAAAATAATTGTTATATATTTTTTACGATTTTATATTAAAATAATAAATATAATTGATTAAACATTATTAATACTTCATATACGTGTACTTAGGCATCGTAATTAGAGAAATACACTTTCATTGCGTATTAGAGTTTATGTTCTTACGTAAGAATAGAATATTTGCTTGAAGGCAATTATTTTGTAAATATATTTTTTAAATTATGTGCAGCAAAAAATATTTTTTATATAGAAAATATTATAATACATTCGATGTTATGTTACCTTTATTCTATGTAACTTAACCTTCCTTGTACTTCATTACAGATAGCCTAAGCAATAAATATTTTTTCAGCATAATGTTCAAGTAGTGTATTTTTTACTGTCATTAAAATATGCAAACAATATTAATTAAGCTGAACAAAAATTATTACTTATATGAGCACATTTTTGTATTTAAAATGCATCACTAAAAAAGAGATATTTTGTTTTTAAAACGATTTCAGTGAGATACGAGTATATTTCTGTACTGTGGGCAGATTTTATGCAATATTGATAACCTGTGTGCTTTGTGGTGGCCTGTGTCATCAAACTATATGGTTTGTGTTTTATACGAGTAGAATGAAATAATATAATAAACAGGGTTTAGTATGAATAATTAAAAATAAGCCGCTTTTAATATTACAGATGATTTATCATATGTTTTATCCAATAAGCACAGGAATAATGCCAGTAATTATGCATATACACTTTTTTTTCAATTCATCCACACGATATCTAGAAAACTAATTAACATATACACTTGGAAGTTTTAATGAAGATTAATGCGAACAACACTGAACAACACAAGATTAATGCAAACAAGATTATGTGAACCACACTGAGTTCGTTATGCTGCATGTCAATCCATGGAATTGGTATAGTGGCACCATGATGGAAACGAGAAATCAGTACAAAAAAAAATTATAAGCAAGCAGAGCAAAATCATTTGTGATTTTAACAGATAACATATTAACATTTGTAGCTTATTCATACAGTAACACAAATAACAGAGTGGAATTCCAGTGTAAAATTCGGTGACAAATTTTGGTTTCATGACAGTATTGCGTTGTAGTAACCTCCCAATCGGACAGAATCTTTTATTACTTCTCTGCAACATAATTAAGTAAACAGATATGTTAGTGTATCATGTGGTGACATATCTTGAAAAATATGCTATTTAAAATCTTTAAACTTTTTAATAGCTTTATTTCTAGGTAGACACATACGAACTCTATAATGGTTGTGCATGCTAAACTATGGAAATTTGGCAGAGTTTCGTTGTAACTTAACATATTACTGTGTGCTGACAAAAAGTTTCTTTTTTTGTGGATTTGAAAATATTGTTTGCGCATAACGATCTGTCAGTCTATTTGCCAATGTTAGTTTTTCAATGTGATTTAATTCCATCGCATGTTTGGAAATAGTTATAAAAGATTACTTGTTTGATATTAAACAAATCTCTCGTTTTCAATATGTGTTAAACGCATTTATTGTTCAACCAACAATTTCACAGTTAATTTTATAAATTATACATTCATTGTCATATAAAAAGCTATCTTCTCTGTTTCAGAGAAAATTATTAATATATAGTTTGAAATAATGTTTTCCTTGTAATAAATAGGGCTTAAAAGTATTTGTAGTTAACATTATTTATGAGATAAAACTGGAAACTCTTTCAGTACAGTCCGCTTTGTCACAGTTAATATTATGAGCCTTCCTTGCAAATCAAAGAACGTCCCAAAAACTGAAATGATATTGTCAGTTGTTGATCAACTTATTGCCAACGGAAATTAGTGGTACAACTCGTAAGTACCATGGTTGTGACTCGATTATTGGTATTATGGTGATGTGTTTAGTGTTAAACTTTTATCAGCAATAGGAAAGAAATATAAGAATAATAATGACTTTATTTCCAATAACTAAGAAAATATAAAAAACAGCATCTTTTGAAACTGGCTGACCACTTTTTCCAGTAATTGTGGTCATTAAAATAATTAAAATGTGTTAAAAATTGATAGACTTAAATAATACTAAAGCCATATGTAAACAATCCAGTATGCACTATTTAGGAAACACCCCACCTCCTGTAGCGTGTAATATGTGTAATAATGTAACTCAGGAGTTTAAAAGAACAAGAAAAACTCGTAATTATTACACAAACTGCACCTTTAAGTAAACACAAAATTCCCAAATTCTAACAAAACAACGAATTTAAATATTAACATAAACATATTAGCTCCTCATTAAAATTAAAAGTAAGTGTTTATATACATCAAGTTAATCAAGAAACTTTATTAATATTAAATGACAGCTTTGACTTCAGTACAAACAACATTTATAATTTATAAAATAAACTAAATAATGAAACATAAAATTGCAAAGTTAATAATAATAAAAATGGTTATCATATATCGTAATTTTATCTTAGCATTATCTTTAATCAGGTAACATCAATCATTGAGTTAAAACAGATTTTAATTTTAGGCGAAAAAAAACTACTTTACTTTATCAGAAATTAACTGTAGAGATTGTTTAATTCCGTAGCCTCGCCGCGATTTTTTTTTAGTTTTTGTGTGTGTTTTTAGACGTCGAGTACATTAACTGTAAAATCCTTCGTCACTTTTGTACTCGCATCAGAGTTTATATTTCTCTGGTTAGAAGAAGCTGCACGACATCATATATATTTGCACGGTTTGGAACGTGCTTTTCTGACCTCAAGTGTGAAGGACTTTAAATACAACATCAAATAAGTCATCAAATAAAACATTTTCGTCAATAGAAATGTTTGGAAAGTTAAAATGTTGGTTTACTTACCTCATCAATTTTGTAATTTATACGCACTCGTTTTAGACTGTTCATAAGTAATAAATAGTGATAATTCTAAAAAATCTGTAAAAGAACCACGATTAGTTTTCATGACTTGTAATAAAACACTTCAACCTGTTTAAATATTCGGAAGACACGCTAAAGTTAAACGCTTACAACGGCGATCTTGCGCCGAAATTCTTAACTCAGTTTAAAGGATATATCCGTCTTTACTGTTAAGTCTAGTGGTGAGCAAGGCAGAATATCAACAATGTTATACTCAGCTCATCCTTTCTATTTCCTGCCTATAATATTCTATGTTTTAAAAGAAGACCAATTGCTTATCCCACTTACTTGGTTTATTTATAGAAATTGGGAAATATTAACTCTATATATAATTTTGTTTAATAAGTATTTATCTCTACGTAACTACAACAAAATTTGATCCTAGACCTCGTTGTGAAAGAAATGATTTTACTCGAATAAACAAAGTAACGAATGGATTATGTATACGGTTAAATATGTTAATATTAAGACATATTTAATGTCATTCCTCCACATATATACAGTGAAATCTATATATGGCAATTGTTGAAAATGTTACATAAATGCGCTAATATGATTATGTAATTAGGAACATACAGCACGCATTGCCCTACGTGGAGGCAACGTGTCATATATGCAGAAATACAATACTAAATTTGTCAATGGTATAATGAACATGGGACTATACCAAACACACACACCTACCACTGCTGATTATTTTTGCGGTAACATTTTCTATTATTTATTTGGCCAACATATAAATTATTCCAAAATCCAAGCATTCAAACTATGACCCATGTGCATTGCAGACCACATGAATCTCCGAATAAGTTTATATTTATTGCTGAAAGTACAATATTAACCTTATTTCATAAGATTTTGATGCAGTAGACTTTAAATATAATTACAATAATATGGTAGCAACAATGATAGCTTTGTGAGGAATACTAACACTCTATATTAAATATTCAATATAAGTAAATATATAATATAATATTTACTTATATATTAAATATTATAATTTATAATAAATCGTGAATGGATTAAACATTTAATATACCTATTGTGAGATATCATCGATGTTGCATACCGTGTACATTAATAATTTACTTATAATTTGATAAATTTGTACCTCGTCTTAATATAAAGGTTAGGAATTAAACTTACAGAAGTTAGAAAAGAAACAAAACTTCAATTAAAAAATGTATGTAATAGTGCCGTCATTATCAGCAATATTAAATTACATGTTCTTTTATTATTCCACAATTAATAACTAAAAATCTTACCAATTATGCTTTATGAAAATTATATTACTGTTTCAATGAGCAGAAAAGTGTACTATCTTAAAAAAAAAACTTTAAATTGAATTTAATCATTAAATTAGTGTAGTTATTAGTGATAAATCCTCAATTCGGTGTACGATATATATATATATATATATATATATATATATATATATATATATATATATATACAGGGTGACCATTAAGTCTTAGGACGACCTTATAACTTTTAAACGACAAGAGATGCCATAACCAAATTTTGTATACCGTTACTGGAAATTGTAAGCTACTTTTCTGTGTACATGGTGGTCGTTTTTTCACCTTTGGGGGACGGCCCGTCGGGGATTATAAGAAAATCTTTAATGACAGCCTATGTTGAGTTGTACATCATTTTAAAGGTCTAGTTGAACTGAAAACAATGCCGCAAACCGGACTTCAAAAGGTTGATTCAGTCGGAAGAAATCGCTGTTCAAAGTTTAAAAAAAGTTTAATACCATTATTACATAAGAAATAACTAATACTGTAGCTGTTAGAAGTTAAGGGGAATACTTAGTGAACTCATTTGAAAGTAGATGTTCAAAATGTTTCCTTTCGGCCGTCTGACAATGTGCTAACCGGTTATAAATGCCGGCTACTGCATTTTGTATGTATTCTCGTGGAATAGGTTGAGCTTCATGTGATATCCTATGTCTGAGTTCGTTCAGATCTGTAGGCTGAGTTCGATAAACTTTGTCCTTGATGTAGCCCAATAGGAAGTAGTCAAGCGGAGTTAGGTCAGGGGAACGAGCCGGCCGCTCAATCGCACCACGTCTTCCAATCCACCGGTGTGGGAATCTAAGTATTGCCTTACCTGAACACCATAGTGTGGCGGTGCTCCGTCTTGTTGGAAAAATCATGTTTGGAAGTCAGCGTCCAGAGTAGCTTGTAAAGCAAGAACTATCTCATTTTGGAGCGTATCATGATACTTGTTGGCATTTAAATTTCCATCGATGAAAAATGGTCCTATAATTGAATTACGTACGATACCTGCCCATACGTTTAATTTTTGGGGATTTTGTGTGTGACACTTACTCATCCAGTGTGGGTTAACATTATCACAATACCGGCAGTTATGCCTGTTAACATGGCCATGCAACATAAAAGTTGACTCAATATATAATGTATATATATATGTATATTATATATATATATATATATATATATATATATATATATGTATATATTTGATAATGTATCGTTGAAAAAACACCATTCAAATTTCTTGTAAACGTGAAAGACTGTTCAAATATTCAGTGAACCCCAGAAGTTTGCGGCGAAATTTAGTCTCTAGAGAACTAAAGGTCTTCAGGGACCATATGCTCAGCTTACGGCCCTTGGATGAAGGGAACTACCGTCACAGACGATACGAATCTGGACGTATTAAATATTTTATGTTACGCAATCCTACTCTTTAGTTTAATATAGAATTATTTGTACGGTCATAATGAAGTAAACATAGTCATTACAGTAATTTAAAATAAATATATAAATATGATAATATACACTCAAATACCACAAAGGCCCCTTTACTTATTGATATAAGTTTCATTGCTACGTGATAAACTTTACCTATTTTATAGTGTAGAATTTATTGTTTAACTTGAAACCATCCCGAAATAAGTTGGAGTTATATGTGAAACAATAAACAAATGAAATCCCCCTTTTGAGACATTTCATTGTAAGGAAAACCACAAAACACATTTCCTCCTAAACATTATAAATATATTTATTATTGTTACAAGATCACAAATAACGAAACAAGCTCACCAAAGATGGTCTGGCATTTTTGCATTGCAAACGTGACTATATCAGATTTCTAAACAGACCACCTACAAGCATTATCAGTTACTGTTCATAATTCCAACGTTTAAATATTAAAGTGCGAAATACACTTATTTGCAAATAGTATTATAATTGTATCTAAGATAATTGATGCCTAATGGGACATTATGTTAGAACCCATAGTAGTACAAACATCAATGGAAGTTTACAATTGATACATAAAAACAATAAGAATAAATTTAAAGTAGGGGTAAATAGTGGCGGTGTACTATTTAATCCCCACAATTGAGGTATTTTGATCGCTACCAAGATTTACCAACGACCTTAAGAGAAATAATTATTATAATTAGTGTTCAAAACTAAAATAAACTTATTTCAGGTTTACCAATTATGTTGCGTTTGAGAAATTTCACAACTTTCAACTAAATAATAATTTAGGAAACAATCCACACTAATTTAGTTTTTTAGTTACTATATATATATATATATATATATATATATATATAATCTTCCATAATCTTCCGGGTGTGTGGTCTTCCCAGGAGAATTATCTTGTTTATTGTGTTGTATGTTTATATTGTTACAAATTGTCTTGTTATTAAAACAACGTCAAAAGAAAAACTACAACCATGTGTCTGTAAGGCCAGACTGTAAGTCTCAATTCTAGGAAACTCATTTCACAGAACCATAGCACTTGTGGCACGCACTACAGACTATGATAGTTATATTAAAGGACTTGATAAACGATGATAAATGAAATGCGTTTTCTTAACTAATCCGAATAGGTACTAAATTATTTTATTGCAAAAGTATCCATCTTAAATTGGCTCAAAGATCGTTATTCCAAGCCCAATTTCACAATAATGTAATCTAAAAACCCAGACAATGCAACATAGTTAGAACATCGGTAAAGTATTCATTGACGATTTAATAAAGTTAAGCATAAAAAATAAGGAAAGTGAATTAACACCTATTGTTATCTTCCCTTAGTGAAGCTAATTACATTGTTTAACTGGTCTGGCGGCCCTCGCCTGTGTAAATATCGTTTGCGAAATATTTGCTCATCCACTTTAAGCATTTTGTTAAGGTTATATTAGCTCTTAAAAACTTTACATAATTTAAGCTTGTTTTTGTTTCCCCTCCAACCTAATACTAATACAAAGTAATAAAATCTTAAATATGTTTTTATCGACGAAGTAAGTCAAACAGTTTAAGGTTAACCGTGATTGAATCGATTTTCTGTTCAAAGATGCTGAGTTAATCAGACAGAACGATACTTTATAAAAAACTTAAATTATGCCGTATTAATCTACTTGTTTTACATATCTGTATAAAAATTAATTAAATTATTGGAAATTATTTAAACCTCAAATATAGTCAAGGAGCGGAAGGCTGATTTTCACTGCATAGGAACGTAACGTAATATATCTGGAAATGGATAGAGAAATGTTTCTTAAACAGAATGTCAAGCGTTACACGCACTGAATTTTATGAAAGGCAAAATAGAAGGCTGCAGAAAGTGTTAAAAATATGAAACCTTTTTTTTCATCGTATATACAACAAAAAAATGTTTTTTTTTTATATTTTTTACTAGGCTCATATAATTACAGTAATAAAAAATAGATAGACTCATAAACAATAGTTATATCACCACCAAACAACTAGATACAGAGACTAAAAGTTACCACTTTAAGGATCAGTAAATAGCAAAGAATTATAGTAGCACAAATCGTTGGTGAATAGTGACCTGCTTTATAATGTTTTCCTATCTGATAGTTCATTTTAAATTTGTCAAGTGATGATGTGAGAAATAACTATAATTTTACATTTTAACCCTATTAATACCCGGTCAATTTAAGGAGACTTTTAACGCCTATCTAACTGAATGTTAAACTATATGCCATTTATCTCAGGAACTATATGACATATAGCCATAATTTTCTTCTCCTTGTAGGTTTTATGTCTTATTTTATTATGCTCTAGAATTTTTTTTCAATATTACCATACCTAAGTATTTTTTAACATTTTTTTAAAAAAAACCTTTTACAAGAACTTTTAGGGTAAAAAAAGATTTTTTTTAAAAGTATAATGTAACATTTTATGAAAACCCCCTGGTACGTACTAGAAAATAGGGTCACCGAGAACTACGTATGTATGTCACCGAGAATATATCTAGAACTCATTGATTCTATGGAAATGCAATTTTTTCTCCTAAATCCATGTCCACGAATGAAAATCCATTGCGATATTTTGCTCATCGCTAGAACAGCCCAGATGTCCCCGTTAAAATCTCTAAAACTATTTCAACTATATATCTAAATTTTTTCTTCTCATTTCATTTAAAAGGAATATACTTGGGGTTTAAGATGTGCGTCACTTGACATTTTAAATACATCTCAACTATATATAAGCAACATTGAGTTCGATGAGGGTGCTTATCCCTCCATGGGTTGTAGTGGAGTGCTGGCCAAGAATAAGCATTCGCAGAATGTGACGAAAATTTATTTGTTGTAGATATCTAATATCGCAGCCATTGAACTTTGAAGAAATTGAACTTTTTATTCCACATAGCTTTAACATTGATAACATTTAGTTCTATAATGCCACATTTCTTTCAAATAATTTGTTTGAGGGTTTAAAAACATATAAACTGAGATTAATTGCTACATATTTCTTTTGTTTGGTGGCTGGAGATAATTTATTATTTTGTCCTGTTTTTTACCTGCCTGTCCGTAGAATAATATATCAAAAATAAAATGAAATGTGGAGTAGAAATTTTGCATGGAACTTCAGAAAAACCTGTTACGCAAATTGTGGTTTCGTTTACCTACTCTTACCCTGTGTAGTTTTCTCTTAGTAATCATTATTAACTCTTGCATCTAAGCATTTAAAATTCTACTGTCTACACAGGTTTCCAAATAAAGAATATATTCGGAGCATGGCATATTTAACAGAAGAGGATATGAAGATGGAATTTAAGCCGTTACCTAATAATCACAATGTAAACACAAATTTTATAATTAGGTAAACATTATTCAAAACAAATTTGTTAAACACAAAGCCCTTTTGACTGTATTATATTCAAATAATTTATTGCCAGTAG
Source organism: Homalodisca vitripennis (assembly GCF_021130785.1). NCBI lineage: Eukaryota > Metazoa > Arthropoda > Insecta > Hemiptera > Cicadellidae > Homalodisca > Homalodisca vitripennis. The sequence goes on from NW_025776581.1 coordinate 163,661, forward strand.
ACTAATGGATTTTCATTGTAGGTACCTTTGACTTCATTCTTGTATTATACAGTAAAAGTACTTGTGGTATTCAACTATCGATAATCTCTATCTTAAGAAGTACTAATTTATTGGTGCTCCTTATTACAAATAAACTTTAATATGAATGAATGAATATATTTTTAGTGGTTTAAATTAATTATTTTTTGTATATTGTTCATCGTGATGATTCTAAATGTAATTCATGTAATATAACCTTTAGGCACCGGGACAATTACGTAATGTAACCTTTTCAGTCACATTTCACAATGAAGACCGTGCCTTCCGCCAGTATCGTCATTCTTGGAAGGACCGCTACTCAGGTAATGAGTTTGTAAAATATCTATAGCTGGAGGCTTTAGGGAATTACTCTAATTTATTAATTAAAACTGTATAATATTAGGAAGGCTTATTATTATAGTCATAGAGTAGATTTTATACTATAAATAAAGAATTAGTCCTGATCTATTTGTATTTTAATAATAAAACAAAATGTATAGTTGTTTAACCAACTTAAAAAAGTAGGTTTATCCAAATTAGGTGAACCGATTTACATTACTTTTTTTACGAAATAGGGCTTCCCTAGTATGTTTGCTCATTAGATTTTTAAAGATTGTGTTTGTAAAGTATTTGACCGGAAAATTACTTTTAAAATTTTACATATTTTTATGAACTTATTTCAAAAATACAAAAATATGATTTTTATGTTTGGCAATTTAATTACATCCTAGTTATATAAAACTTTTCGGCAAATAACGGGAAAAAGTGTGGAAATTTTATTTTATTAAAATCACCACGTATTTTCCCGGAAATGTTCGCAATTTATATTACGATTCTAGATGTCACCTCTCTGGGAGTCCTTTGATACACTATATAGAGCAACCAAATCTAATTTTCCAAATTGTTATATGTTGCTTCAAAGTTGCTGTTTAATCTTTACTACTCAATATCAGGGTTCCAGAACGTGCTCCGGTAAGAATATTTTTGAAACATGGCATAGAGCATCGAGGCGCAATAATAAATTATAAAGACATTGAATGATGAACTTAGAATTGCCTCGGGGGTGCTCCGAAAAGCTTAGTATGCTATACAAAGGCTTCAGATAACATCCCTATATTGTAAATTAGGAACATTACATTGAGGAGTAAGAAAAATGAATTACCTATATTTATTTTTCTTTCAGCGTCCAAAATTCAAAATACATATACTGGGGAATAAAATATACATAGTAATGGAGTCTATTTTACAGAAATAATAATTAAGAGCATGCGTCAGAAAATAACGTTTTAAATTTGGGATTTCTAACCCTATGAAAACTAAAGATTTATATTTATATCAGGATTCCTTTCAGAGTTGTTGAATTAATTGATTCTAATCTTTGATGTTTAGATATAATAGTAGATTCGGTTTTAGTTTTCTGAACAATAAATATGCTTGTTATGTTTAAAGGTTCGTTTTGAACAGGGAATGGGCATCTATTGTTTGTTTCGTTGGAAAATAGGGAAGTGAATCAGCATTTATATAGTGAAGTATTTTTCTAAACTCAGTATCACAGTTAAAGTCTGTGAGATGATGTGAATAGTTAAATATGCTTTATAGGTAGATTTTTTGTAGGAGATAAAATATAAAAAAACGAAACAACAGTTTATGGTACAAAATAGTTGTAAATGGATTTTCTTAATAGTACGGATTGTAGAAAAATAATTATTTTGAACCCCAATAAATGCCCAATGATTCTTTGTCACTTTGTAAGTATTTCTGCTCTGCCGTTGTCAAAGTGCAGGATGCATATTCAATGAGTCATTCAACACTATCACAACTATTTGAGAGAACAGCCCCAATTACCTTGGGTCAATGAATACCAAAAGAATTTGAACTAGTTAGTCAAGTATCTTGTTAAAAGAACTATCTGGAATACAAAAGTCATAAATCTGCCCAAGTACTTATGAAGGTAAAGCTTGTCATTAAAGATCTACTTTTAGTTCTTGAATAACTGTTCGTGTAACGAACACGTCAAACCACCTAACGAAATCCTTAAAACTCTCTTCAGGTAAAGAAGGTTGGAAAAGCACACCTGCCGATTAGTCATCAGTTCTTACTGGTCATCATTTGTTGCGCTTGAAGATGTACGTATATTTGTTTACAATTCAATGAATTCATGTATGGGTCCATAATTATAAACGTTTAAATTACTCAATATTTGATTGTACCGTTTTTTTCTTCCATATATTTTCTTAACTGAACTTTGTATTTTGTTCAGTTATTCTTAATTTGTTGCTGTAAAATATTTTGAGTGTTAGGTCTTATTCGAGAGATTTCTGCTTCTCAGGTTGGGTTACAGTAAATTATGTTACCCTCTTCGCATTTGTTGCACAATACATAAATAATGGTACAGGTCTTCAAAGACCGGACTTTAATATTTTCATTTTATTTTAACGATTACAACTGAATATACAAATAACGAAAATAAAATATAGTTAACATATAATATTTAAGCATAAAAATATGATTTAATTTAAGCATATGGGTAATAAAGTTTATAACTAAACCTTAGATTTCAGCAGAGGCATCCAGATTCGTGAAGAATCTTCGAGCAGTATTTCCATCATTACTTGTTCCTCAACCTGGTTTTGGCTTATCAAAGATCAATCCAACGTTGTTACCTTGTAAATCATCCATCGTCAAGAAAAAAGAGGAGATATGTAATTTCATTACTTCTTTTTTATTATGAGATGTCAAACTTTGACAAGACTGTAATGTTCATTAGTATGATTTTGTATTTAAGTAAAAAAACAATTACTCTGGCTAAACCGTTGCAAATTTTTGAAGGAGTTAATATAACCTAACAATAAAAGCCTGAGAGTGGACGTGCGAACAGTTACCCAAACAAAGGATATTGACACAAGCACGGTGTGCCAGACCAGTTCCACGGTGTAATTAACGTCACTAAGAGAAAGTAACGGAAAGGTGTGAATTAAACCTCTTGATTTGATTCATTCTTAGTGCCTATATCATTTAACGAAAAGACCACTAAATATTGTATTATGTATTTTTGGTTATGTTTAATTTTTATATCCATACAAAATTATTACACTTATTTATATTTATAAAATTTGTCTTTGAGAATTTATTTTAGGCATGTATTTATATAATTAACTTAAATGTTAAAGCAGTTTTTATATCTAAACTCGTTTAATTCAAAACAAAATATTTTTACGAAATTTTTGGGGAGTTTAAATGTATTTATTAGTGCCAGTAACAATACAACAAATATTAATTCTTTCATTCTTAAATCGAGAGTAAAACTAATATTGACCTACCCCAATACGTGTAAAGATAGTGGACCTTTGAAGTTAATAAAGCCTATTAATTTTTAAAACTAATAATAACAGATCTTAAAGAATAGTTGAAACTTCAATATACTAAACCAAAATCTAAAACTTAAAAAAGGTCAAGAAATAATTTAAATGAAGAGATAACTGTTGTACTTAATGGTAAATTATGCCACAAACATGAAAGTAATGTAAGTTTTGCAGTGAATTGCAACATTTAAAATATTACACCTACTTTATTTCTTGGCCGATTTTTTTTTTTGGGGCAGATATTTAGGAATTGTAAAAATTTTTTGGGTTATATATATTATATTGATGCAGATTGATGCACATATATCAAGGAGTCACTCTAAAACTTAACTAAAGAAATACATAGATACTCTGCATGTGTTTTCTTTAAAATTGTTGGCTAATATTTTGTTTATATTTTAACCTTTTTAATAGCATATTATATTACCTTTGGTTTTAAAATTAAAACTCAAAATTCTATTTCCTATATTTCTATATACGATATTAAAATATGGGAATAGGGATTTATAATTAGGTTATAAGTATAGGATAAATCAATATTTCTATGATGATGTGCCAGTTACTATGTAGAACAGCAAGATTTTAAATCATTGAGAACCTTCCAGTTTTATAAAATTTGCACATGTTAAGAGTTTTAGTACAATAAAATATCATGTAAAATTAACGTTGAGTTAAGAAGGACGATGTGGCAGAAAACACAAGTGTTAGTGCTCTACAATGTTGTTCATAGCTTTCCTGCTTGTAGTCTTCATGTCTCATTAACATTTGCTATGGTATTACTTGAAGAGAACTATGGTAATAAAATATTTAAAATGAAATATGTGCAATGTGAATACAACTTTCAAAATTTTATGTGTGGGAAATGATAATAATAATATATAAGTAAATAATAAATAAGTACTCAACATTTATTATATTATGTTATATAAAGTAAATGATCATACAATTGAAACCATAATAAGGATGGCAAAATTTAATTATTACAAATTAAATATATTAGTAATTTATAATTTTTAAACAGATATTTAAAATTTTCCTAATCTATTATATTTCTAAACGATGTAAAACATAAACATGATAAAGGAGAGTTGAAAATGAATTAAATGTCAATAATTAAATTTGACAAGTTTTCATTCTTGCCATATTTTTATATATTGTTATTAGTCGTTATGATAGCTTTTAAATCTCTAGCTATAACTCTTGAAATGTTATATGATGATAACATGGTTTTCTACCTTTATTTTAGACTGTTATTTAAATAATTTTGTGACTTTTCAGCATTTATCTTTATAGTTTAATGAAATAAAACATAAAAACTGAAAATAAAAATAAAGACATGCTTATATTAAATATTTTGTCTTAAGCCATAGAAAACATTTACAAAGTATTATCGGAAAGTTCAAAAACGCCCTTTATGTTGGTTCCTGTCTGCTGCTGGGATTTAAGATTAAATATATTAATTTCTATAAATTTACATACTTTATCCTAAGGGACTAAATCTTCTTCAAGATGCATTGCAGTATTATTAGCAGTTTTCTGCATTACGCTTCATCAATTCTTACCAGGTTTACATTACAAACGCCTGCCGCTCAAGGGGCAATAAAAATGTCGGAAAGAAATTGATCCAACCAGTTATTTTCTTTCTTGCAATATAGGTAACCTTAAGTTCTTTATTGGTCGCAGAATATATTTATTTTGTAATCAAACCGTATATTTACGAAATTTAATGGAGTAGGCTGTCAGAAACTGATTAAAGGTATTTAAGCTAGTTAAGCTGATGTAATTTACAACTCACCTCCAAGTATGTAATTACTGCAACTACCACAGCAATAAACTAACTAACTAAAGCTGTTAAGAGTTAATGCCCCCGAGTGCACCGGGAACTTCGATTAAATTAGCATTCCACACATAGCTCGCTGCACATAGGTCAATGTAATTGATCTACATTTATCAGGAAGATATGTTAGTTTTTTAAATAACCAGTACTTTAAAGTGCCTTTGAGGATATTTTAAACCTTAATACAGTTTTTCTTAATATAATTAAATAATCTAAGTAGTAACGGTGCAGTTTTTTATTTTGTATGTGCATAAGATTTACATTTACATTACTAATTTTGAATATATTTATACTAAAGGATTTAAAACTTACGGGTTTAAACTAAAAAAACTAAATGTTCCTCATAAAATTCCAAGCTCTAAAAATTTCAAAGAACAAAACATTCCGAAATAAAAACGTTTTAAACTAAAAAAAAACCCAACTTAAAAATAAAACTCGACAAATTAACTCAAAAAGACTATATTATAAATATCAATCTTATAAGTTTGGAAACTTGAGACTTTTAACTAAAATATCTCAAACACACAAACTTATTGAAAATATAATTATATTTTAAGAATTACGAAAAATTGAGTAAATTATATTTCTAAAAGGTGGTAAATCAAGTTAGGACAGAGTAAAATTTAATAGCCTAACAGTGTTTAAATCAAAGTATATTACAGTACCACGTCTATAATGAACTTTATTAACAATACCAGCTGCCACAGTGTATCCTACAAGTCATATCGTGATTGGTTAACTTTAATGAGACAAGTTTCCCGCCAATAGTCACGTGACCAATTGTTATTTCATATCATACTGTTAGTTACCTTGTTAACCTACTATCGGTGATCGTGGTAACCTACTAAAGGCCTGGCTGATTTCACATGGTATGAGTTACATTTTCTCCTCTGTTATCTGAAGGTTCTGCAGACAGAGGCTTCATAGTCTTTCGAAAACTTCATATTCTCAAAACTATTTTGTGCACTTACGAAAATAAACTAACAACTTATTCTGGAAACTCAGAAGCTTTCTTTGTGTTGTAATATGATATTTACGAAATTTAATGGAGTAGGCTGTCAGAAACTGATTAAAGGTATTTAAGCTAGTTAACCTGATGTAATTTACAACTCACCTCCAAGTATGTAATTACTGCAACTACCACAGCAATAAACTAACTAACTAAAGCTGTTAAGAGTTAATGCCCCCGAGTGCACCGGGAACTTCGATTAAATTAGCATTCCACACATAGCTCGCTGCACATAGGTCAATGTAATTGATCTACATTTATCAGGAAGATATGTTAGTTTTTAAATAACCAGTACTTTAAAGTGCCTTTGAGGATATTTTAAACCTTAATACAGTTTTTCTTAATATAATTAAATAATCTAAGTAGTAACGGTGCAGTTTTTTATTTTGTATGTGCATAAGATTTACATTTACATTACTAATTTTGAATATATTTATACTAAAGGATTTAAAACTTAAGGTTTAAACTAAAAAAACTACATGTTCCTCATAAAATTCCAAGCTCTAAAAATTTCAAACAACAAAACATTCCGAAATAAAAACGTTTTAAACTAAAAAAAACCCAACTTAAAAATAAAACTCGACAAATTAACTCAAAAAGACCATATTATAAATATCAATCTTATAAGTTTGGAAATTTGAGACCCTTAACTAAAATATCTCAAACTCACAAACTTATTGAAAATATAATTATATTTTAAGAATTACGAAAAATTGAGTAAATTATATTTCTAAAAGGTGGTAAATCAAGTTAGGACAGAGTAAAATTTAATAGCCTAACAGTGTTTAAATCAAAGTATATTACAGTACCACGTCTATAATGAACTTTAGTAACAATACCAGCTGCCACAGTGTATCCTACAAGTCATATCGTGATTGGTTAACTTTAATGAGACAAGTTTCCCGCCAATAGTCACGTGACCAATTGCTATTTCATATCATACTGTTAGTTACCTTGTTAACCTACTATCGGTGATCGTGGTAACCTACTAAAGGCCTGGCTGATTTCACATGGTATGAGTTACATTTTCTCCTCTGTTATCTGAAGGTTCTGCAGACAGAGGCTTCATAGTCTTTCGAAAACTTCATATTCTCAAAACTATTTTGTGCACTTACGAAAATAAACTAACAACTTATTCTGGAAACTCAGAAGCTTTCTTTGTGTTATAATATGATATTTACGAAATTTAATGGAGTAGGCTGTCAGAAACTGATTAAAGGTATTTAAGCTAGTTAAGCTTGATGTAATTTACAACTCACCTCCAAGTATGTAATTACTGCAACTACCACAGCAATAAACTAACTAACTAACTAAAGCTGTTAAGAGTTAATGCCCCCGAGTGCACCGGGAACTTGGATTAAATTAGCATTCCACACATAGCTCGCTGCACATAGGTCAATGTAATTGATCTACATTTATCAGGAAGATATGTTAGTTTTTTAAATAACCAGTACTTTAAAGTGCCTTTGAGGATATTTTAAACCTTAATACAGTTTTTCTTAATATAATTAAATAATCTAAGTAGTAACGGTGCAGTTTTTTATTTTGTATGTGCATAAGATTTACATTTACATTACTAATTTTGAATATATTTATACTAAAGGATTTAAAACTTAAGGGTTTAAACTAAAAAAATACATGTTCCTCATAAAATTCCAAGCTCTAAAAATGTCAAACAACAAAACATTCCGAAATAAAAACGTTTTAAACTAAAAAAAAACCCAACTTAAAAATAAAACTCGACAAATTAACTCAAAAAGACTATATTATAAATATCAATCTTATAAGTTTGGAAACTTGAGACTCTTAACTAAAATATCTCAAACTCACAAACTTATTGAAAATATAATTATATTTTAAGAATTACGAAAAATTGAGTAAATTATATTTCTAAAAGGTGGTAAATCAAGTTAGGACAGAGTAAAATTTAATAGCCTAACAGTGTTTAAATCAAAGTATAGTACAGTACCACGTCTATAATGAACTTTAGTAACAATACAGCTGCCACAGTGTATCCTACAAGTCATATCGTGATTGGTTAACTTTAATGAGACAAGTTTCCCGCCAATAGTCACGTGACCAATTGCTATTTCATATCATACTGTTAGTTACCTTGTTAACCTACTATCGGTGATCGTGGTAACCTACTAAAGGCCTGGCTGATTTCACATGGTATGAGTTACATTTTCTCCTCTGTTATCTGAAGGTTCTGCAGACAGAGGCTTCATAGTCTTTCGAAAACTTCATATACTCAAAACTATTTTGTGCACTTACGAAAATAAACTAACAACTTATTCTGGAAACTCAGAAGCTTTCTTTGTGTTATAATATGATATTTACGAAATTTAATGGAGTAGGCTGTCAGAAACTGATTAAAGGTATTTAAGCTAGTTAAGCTTATGTAATTTACAACTCACCTCCAAGTATGTAATTACTGCAACTACCACAGCAATAAACTAACTAACTAAAGCTGTTAAGAGTTAATGCCCCCGAGTGCACCGGGAACTTGGATTAAATTAGCATTCCACACATAGCTCGCTGCACATAGGTCAATGTAATTGATCTACATTTATCAGGAAGATATGTTAGTTTTTAAATAACCAGTACTTTAAAGTGCCTTTGAGGATATTTTAAACCTTAATACAGTTTTTCTTAATATATTTAAATAATCTAAGTAGTAACGGTGCAGTTTTTTATTTTGTATGTGCATAAGATTTACATTTACATTACTAATTTTGAATATATTTATACTAAAGGATTTAAAACTTAAGGGTTTAAACTAAAAAAACTACATGTTCCTCATAAAATTCCAAGCTCTAAAAATTTCAAACAACAAAACATTTCGAAATAAAAACGTTTTAAACTAAAAAAAACCCAACTTAAAAATAAAACTCGACAAATTAACTCAAAAAGACTATATTATAAATATCAATCTTATAAGTTTGGAAACTTGAGACTCTTAACTAAAATATCTCAAACTCACAAACTTATTGAAAATATAATTATATTTTAAGAATTACGAAAAATTGATTAAATTATATTTCTAAAAGGTGGTAAATCAAGTTAGGACAGAGTAAAATTTAATAGCCTAACAGTGTTTAAATCAAAGTATATTACAGTACCACGTCTATAATGAACTTTATTAACAATACCAGCTGCCACAGTGTATCCTACAAGTCATATCGTGATTGGTTAACTTTAATGAGACAAGTTTCCCGCCAATAGTCACGTGACCAATTGTTATTTCATATCATACTGTTAGTTACCTTGTTAACCTACTATCGGTGATCGTGGTAACCTACTAAAGGCCTGGCTGATTTCCCATGGTATGCGTTACATTTTCTCCTCTGTTATCTGAAGGTTCTGCAGACAGAGGCTTCATAGTCTTTCGAAAACTTCATATTCTCAAAACTATTTTGTGCACTTACGAAAATAAACTAACAACTTATTCTGGAAACTCAATGGCGTTTTATTATAGACCTCTAACGGTAGTTTTCGTGAGACGTTTGTTACCACTAAAGCACCTCAACAAATTAGCACCTCGGAAAAAGGGTAACTTTTCAACTTCAAGACTATTTGGTATAGGTAAAGAAACTCAGCACCCATCAGGACTTTATATGGAAATTATATTTCCTGAGAGCTCCTTATACTGAAAAATTATCTTCTGAATTTAAGAAAATCGTTTATGAATAAAACATATATATTACACACGCATTTAGAATATCAATTATTTATCTGCCTACTGGAGAGCGATCGGGTTGCCCAATGATGATTAAAACTTAACTTTTAATTGTGGTCACTATGATTCCTTACTTAAGAAAATTATTTTGTGTTCCAACTTAAAGACAAATTTCTCCCTCGTAATTTGTTATGTTCATGCTGTCCATTCTCTGTTTTTCTTTCCAAATGACCAGCACTCTCCGTAGAATAATAACATAATATTTTGCTACATTTTATGTCTACAGAAATCTTACTTCAAAGTGCTGTAGGAAATTGGTGTTAAAATATTCCAGTCAAAATTAATAACACTACAGGATCTCTAAAACACAAATAATGCTTTCCTTTTCAACATGTATTATATAATTTACTCTCTCGTAAAATTAGTACGTGTAAACAGAAGCGAAATTGTAGAGATACTACGGCTATTTGTGTTAGTTATTACTTTATAGCTTTGATATGAGTGAAATGTGGTTACCGCACCTTCTAATGTCGTTCGATAAAATCTAGCAATAAACATAAGTTTATGTGACGTGCAATGATGCCATCTCACGGCTACACAACATCATATGTTAATGAAGTTTTTATCTGTACTAACAAGACTTTACCATTGCAATGGACTATAGTACACAGGTAATTTGTTTAATAGTAAGTATTATAGTATTTAATATAAAATTAAATCATTTTTAATAAATATATTGACCTGTAATCGAACAAAGGAATTCGCTTAAGACAAAAAATACAGTAGGAATATTAAAAAGTCTAAGTTAGTATTTAATAATAATATTAATAACAATGGTTATTATTATTATGATACTTATTATTCTTTAAGTCATTATTATTAAGGATTCTTAAAAGTGTAAACTGTGTTTTACGAGATAACTAAGGTCAATTTACTGCTAAATTATCAATAAACATTATTATATTTAAGAATATTTTTACATATAATTAGATTTATGGAGTAAACAAATTTTGGTTTTCTTTTAAAATGTTTTGTAGTTGACATTCTTTCAGACTGGACGGCAAGAATTTTTATCCATAGAGTGCAAAATAGAAAACCGCCCTTCTTATTAAGGCTCACCATGGGAGATAAAACAAGCTATCACATGCCGTGTATTTCTGTCACTGACATGACTTCAGTGAGTTAGCTTACGGTTTAAAAACAGTAATGTTGCCTTTGTTTCAAATGTTTATTATATTTGATTGGGACAGAGGCAGTACTCATAAATGGATAAATTATAAATAACTGTGCTGTATTCGCTAATGTGTATAACTTTTTTCAGGGTATAAACGATTCTTGGGGCACATTTCCGGAGTCTTGTAAGAGTACGTTTGTTTTGGTTCTGATTCATCCACTTACCAAAATGAAGTAGAGCGTCATGGAAATTCATTGGACTATCTCTGATCAAGAATATTTATTTAAGACTGTTTTCAACCTGTTTATAGATTTCAAACTGCTAAGAAAACATAGAAATATAAGACCGACTTGTGATAAAAAATCAAGTTAGGGATATAAATGTACTCCTGATGTTTGTAGGTACTTATATTAATAGGTTCACTGCCAAGTAACTGAATTGCCTTTACCTACCGTTTCTACTACCCTACAAAATGCCTAACTGATAATTTTAAAGAGATTATTTTTCGTGATTTAGTTGAAGGGCATAATTTTCCGACTGTTACATCAGCCCCCACATCAGCTTTTAATTGTTTAATTGACGATAGAAAGTTACCAGGTGGATAACACAAGTTACAGCAGAGGAATGAAGAGGACAGTGCCTAAACCGCACTCCCAGATCAGTGGTATGTAAAATACATAAAATTGATCCCACTCCTGCCTTTAGATAAACCCACACATCTAGAAAAGACCGAAGAGAGTTTTAAAATAAACCTCTGTTATTAGAGTTCTCCCTTTGAGATATTTATAACCTTTCCACAGAGAGATTGCAGAGAGATTGTTGAATTTCTAAAACCTTAACTGTGCCAAGAGGAGTTCATCGTTCACGTAATATAGAGCCTGTGAAGAATTCAAGGTGTTCACTATAATTTTCTTACTCATAGCATATTATAACTCATCAACGATATTGAAAAGTGTCGTAACCAAGCTGAATACCTATCTAAATCCGGATTGGATTTCTGGGAGCAAATGATCAGACTCCAAAAAAGCATGCATGCTACCTGAAGATTGCTTCAATCAATATTTATTAATTGAAGATGATTGACAAGTTATTTTGCAATGGGCTTGCTCTGTTTTAAGTTTTATAATTAAATGTTTCAAAATTACAATGCTTTACGTTTCTGGAGACGTTTCAATTAATAATTGACAAATTAACAAACTCAGACACGTTAAGGGACCGCCGGAAATCTATACGGAATGCAAACACAACTCAGAACCTTTAATAGAAGATATTCCATAATATTTTTTTAATTTTAAAATATAATTTTCATACTCCAGGGGACTGTCTATATTATTAAGGTGCATCTTGGCCAGGTTTATATAGTGTTTTTTAATAAAGGGCTACTCCACTCTCTCTGTTTCTTAACTATGTCGTTCTGTCACTTCCCCATACATTGTATCCAGCTACATTGATGCTGCCTCAGGAATAGAAGGGGTTGGATTCTGCAATGTCCAACAGATCAAATTTGAAATCCTCAACAACTGAACAGAGCTCTTTAAATCTAGATTTGAGAGAACGCATGTTGACCTCCGCTAAGCCTAGAGATTATGCCCAACTGCTGTTCAACATTTCCCAATGACATAAAGGGTTACTATTAGTAGGTAAGTGGCAAGCAGTATAATAATTAGAATGAGTTACATCATTTTCTACCGGTTGTAATTGGTTAGAGGCATTGGATTTGTAATGTTAATGTAACAAAAAATAAGTTTATCTTCAAATAAAATTTAAATTTAAAAAAGTGAAAATCACCAAAAACAGATATGTGTGGTTTTGAAATAAGGTATTAAATTAACAATTGTAAAAAAAGCGCGAATTACATGTAAAATTAAATATAATCAGCAATAACATAAAACTAGTTATATTACACTACATCCTCACCGCATTAATTCCACAGGGTTTTAGACACACAAATGCAATTTAATCAACCCAATATCACAATTCCTCAACAGCAAAGTTATAGTTCAATTTCCTTATACTAGTAGTTTTCCATGAACAGGATAAAGTGCTATCTACACTAGATGTGTTATTGAAAACTAAAAATTATACTGATTTTCCAATGCTATACGGCCAATATACGGACACTTCTGAGTCAAGATATATTTTTATCAAAATGCAGGACCACTTACTTTCTATGGATATATCTTCACGTATATCTTTCTTCATGGGGTCACCTTGAATAACCACTACCTACTGTAGATTGCTTTAGGATTGCCTTAAATCTTGACAACTTGTACAAGAATTACAGCTGTCGCTTAAGGATGGTAGATGACCTAAGGTAAAAACACATTTTTCATATAATTTTTCTTACTTATAACGTTTGGATTATTCAAGCCTCGATTGAGCTTGACAAAGATTTAAAGTTCGTAAGATTATTTTTATCAAGCGTAAGATTATTATTTCTATTTAATTTATTTCAAGGCTTCTTTTTAGATAAAAAGTTACATTGGCTTACAAAACTTAGTGAAACAATATTCGCAGTTTAAGGAATTTCTTAAATCGCCATAACATGTCTTGGATTACTTTTTATATGAATACTCATTACTTCATTAAAAATATTTGGAAAGATTCATAAAAGATATGTCAAGTGGTTGGACATGATGGAATGTTTGTGGTATAAAAGGCAATGTCCAAAGCTAATTGCTCTTAAATACATTAATATTATATATTGATTAATAAACTAATGTTTTACCAAAATGAGAAAATAAAGACAATTTTCATTTGGCTTTACGTAATTGTGAAATTTGTTTCTAAAAATAAAATATATAGTTGCTGCCTCCCATCTTTTAGGGTATAGATTAAAAATACAATTAGGAAGTCTATTCCGAGTTAGTCTTGAAAAGACTTCATTAATATGCACATGCGTAGAATTCAGTTATATAGCAGTTGGAAATATTAGCACAGTAAGTTATAACCCTCTTTTGATTTAGCTATTCTAACATGACAAGCTAACGTTTTTTCTATTTCCTTATTGGATTGTGCATAGTTTGGAAACTCGTCGTATGTTTAATATATAATTATGAAATGTTTTCTCGCACTGATTGTTGATTAATAATTATTGTTGTACCTGTATTACTGTGTCTATTAAGGTTTGTGTCACTGTTTTTACATAATAATAATAATTATTTTTATTGCACTTTGACAATATGACGCTTTTAGTACATGGTAATTAAATATAAAAAGTAAAATAATCTAAGATTTATAGATAGTAATCTATCGATTTTATTTACTGAAGTTTTTCTGGTTCCCTTGAAGTTTGGTTTTAATGCTTACATAATAAATTAAATAAATGGATTTAGAAGCAACAATGCAATGGTTGTAGGAAAGGAATGATAATCATGCAATCTCGAATATCTACAGTAATGGTTCCTGTTTTAATTTCCTCGTATCTAGTAGGTTATAATTATGGACAGATTACATAAATTGATAAGGGCGCTGCATTTCTTACAAACATTCCTTTTTATTAAACTTCATATGGCTGTATGGGAAAACTCGATTTACCCATGCAACTGAGTATTGCTGAGATAGGTTACCACTCGATTGTGCTATACGAATCAATTTCACTCCATTCAATTTGTAAGTTCTTTCCCTTTAAGGAACCAGGATATGAAATCCAATGTCCATGCTAAGTTTACAGAAGTTCCCGATGTATATTGTTATTACAAACCAACACTGTACTTTGGGGCAAAAGACCATAATTGGATTAAGATATATTTATACATTTTGATTTTAATGGTAAGCATGCCACTCAGTGACAGAAATCAGTACTTCAGTGAGAGTCTGCCGCTGTTACACATTAAATTATTCAAACACTGCTATGTTATTGATTGTTACACAAGCATACGGTAAACTGGAAGATTGTGCAAGAAACATATCATCACTCTGTGAAGTAGTTGAATTGATTTATCTTACCAATTCGGTACCAGTGTAAACAGGAATAATGCAGAGAAATGTCCCCTAGTTATCGTAATTTAAGTGTTCTTATTAATTAAATATCTCTCGATTATAAATATTTACAAATAACTGTAACAAACTAATTAGAACAGATTACACTGATTGCACTTTTAACTAGAAAACTTAAGCAATATTCTTATGAATCTGATTTAGAAGCAATTAGATCTTTAGTAAAACCCAAAAGTGCAAAACATAGTTTAGTTTATAATAGTGAAACAATAAAATACCTGCGAAGTTAAGCTGCTTAGTCTCGTATTTCAGACTTCAGATTAAACATATCCTCAATATGGGACCGGGTCATATATTGGCTAAGGTGTTATTGATGGAGGGCTTTTAGAGGAGAAAGGATTTTGATATTTATATAAATTTGTTTCAATACTTTAAATTTAAACCTCATCTTTATGTTCAGTAATCTTAAATTTTATAACAAAAAACAATTACTAGCGTTTTTGTATTGACTGTTTTATATACTACGTTTATAAATAAACTAAATCAATTAAAGTAAAACAAATTAAACAAAAAATAATGGAAACACTGGCGAAAACAATTATTTATATTTCAATACCTGGTTGGTACATCCGGTGAACTGAAACCCATCCCTATTGGGATGCTATTATTATATAGCATCAGATCTTGAAGTATTCGTTTGTACTAAAAATAATTAAAGTACATTTTAAACGAATTTTTGTAAACAATATCTATATTAATAGGTAAATCTGCGTTTGGATCCAACCGTTATTCATTGCAGTTATTTGCAGAGCGTAAGCAAAGCCAATGACTCAGGGATGGCAAATTTTCTCTTACACCTGTTTGTCCGCACGTATATGAAATCTCATGAACATACTGGAATATGGACTTGAATTTGACTTAAACATTCATTTTCAAGCAACATAGAGTTAGGTTTTGGTGTATGTAACTTAATGGGATTTGGTCGTGCGTTAGTGAACCTTTTTACATTGTTCATGTGGGTAGCTATGATGGAAACGTGATCATTTTAGTACAAACAAATTTTTAAATAAAATGACTACTGGAACAGGGACTTCAACATGTGTCATGGTAACATATGTAGCCTAAACATGAGCAAGATATCTCGATAAAGATTTCATTTATGGACTTTAAATTGGTAAACTGGTTATATAAAGTAAATTTATACCGACTAAAAATCTCTTAAGCTAAATATAGCTGATTATTTCTACATAAATATTCCTAGAATATATTACTTTTACAGCACTATAAACTCGAGACAAACCTCTACCGGAACCTAACAATACCGGATGTAACTGTTTACTCTCGTCTTTACGTGTAATAACATTATTTTGTAAAATTAAATGTCTGTGCTTTGCAAATGTCAAATTCATCTTAGCTAATATTATCTAAGCTCATTTAATTAATTTATTTACAGTCACGATAAGGTAGATCAGCAAAAATTGAGTTAACACGGAAAATTTTCAAAAGCCTGATATCATACAATACTCACATACATCGTAGCATGTACACCCATAAGCTGGTCCATAGTCTAAAAAATTTTGTTCTTAATTCACTGTTTACAGGCAAGCTTGTGTATCCAGATGACAGAGAATAACTCGTTTACTTTAATAATGTTGGTGTATTATATTGTTTATGTAAATATATTAACAGTAAAATGATACTACCAGGATGATACTAAAGATAACAATTATATAGCGTTGTGCTTTACGGATGTAAGAGTTTTTATTTATGCTCATAACATACGCGGAAGAAGAATAAGTGAATTGGGCTGTAAGAGGTTACGTTTTGTAATAAGCACGGGAAGTGAAAATTACACTTCGTAGAACGTTCATTAAAATTGGTAAATAGGACTTTTTGGTTTAGTCATATTATTAGTACTATATGTTCCAATACTTTTATGGAATGCCTATTCATATTACCTGTGTTACATCGGTGACGTCCACCAGCTGTAAAGTAGATTGAGCCCAACAAGTAACGGTCTAATTAAGAGCAGTGGACGTACCGCAAACTTTGCAGAAACTTTTCCTCTCTATCACTTCAACACTTTTTGGCTCCTTGAGATTTATTTCCGGGACGTAACTGATATATAACAAAATATATGACCAAACAGTTTTGATTCATTCTAGTTTTTGAATAACAATTTTAAATTTAAGTATTATTAGGTTCATAAAAACCTCTACGCTTTTCAAAGAGATGCTTTAAACTACAGTAATAAATATAAAATGAACTATATTTATCGTTGGTAAAAGAAATGTTATTAAGGTGGGTCAAAAACGTGTTACTCATATAGACTTCTTCTTTCTCAATTACTGACTCGGGAATGATAGGAAAAATCTTACCATGGAGGGAAAATATTGAACACCAGTAGGTAGTTTTCGTTGAAAGGCACTTTCATGACAGTAAAATGGGCTATGTTATAGTGGCGGTTATTATTTTATTGACCACCACTAAAGCCAGGACTGTGTATGAAAATATCGGAATCCAATAAGGGTAGGCTACACCATAAACCTGCCACTTGCTTCCAGACCTGTTGCTTTAAAATGGAATATGACGGTGTCCTTACCGTCAGCTCATATTCCCTTCCTCCTCTTTCTCCCAGCAGCATGGCGATGGTGGCAGTTGTCATCGTCGTGGTGATTCATTATTACGGATTTATTTTTATCGTGATAAGGGTGCACAATGATGCCTTTATTGGGTTTTGAGTTACTGACAAACGTTGATCCTCCTAGCTTTTATATTTTTGTATAAATTTAAAGTTATATATGTGGTCATTACGTACTAAGAAAAATTCTAAGATATTTTAGAACATTAAATACTTATTTACATAGTAAAAGTAAAAAATATAAAACTCACACATATTCAATGAAGCATTCCACTGCCAAAATACTATATTCTAAGGCATTCTTTTTTCTACAAGACCGTTCACTGCATAGTGGGGTTATTGTACTATTATACAACACATATTTCCTTATCATCCGAATAAACTTTTAATTTGATTCCCACAAATTATTGAGAATTCAGTTAAATTTATATCAATAAAGAACAAAGCATAACAAGTGAAATGTAAATAAAAAATAAATGGAAGGTTTAACAAAATTTTCCTTCCACCGTAAGACTTAATTAAAGCAGAAGCCTTAACACTCTATAAACTCTCACAGTGATACTGATTAAACAGAAGAACTCTTTATACACTTTAAATGCTAGACCCAAACCTAAGCTTGTATGTTCTTCGCTAAGACAAACAAGCAGCCTACTCGGGCAGTCGTAGTCTTTGTTGGTATTGTTCTAATTATAACATTTTAAATAATTTATTGTTCAGTTAAAAAAATCGATACTTATTTTTTTATTTCATTGTTTGTTTATATATATTATTTCAGAGCTGATATAAGCAAACCTAAATTCATTAGTAGTTTTTTAAGCCACATATGCAACGCATACAAACAAGTGGCTGCTTAATCCATAGAAGCTCCTGGTCTCCAGTGAGATTATGTTTCGCTTAATAGTTTTAGACTTTTGATTGGTACTTTTTGTTCAGTTTATTTTAAGATTATGCACACAAAAACCTATATATATATATATATATATATATATATATATATATATATGTATATATATATATATATATATATATATATATATATATATATATATATAGTCAATAATATTTCAAATTGTAAACTTACTCACCAGCACTGCAAAATATAATTTTCCGTATTATACAGGGTTTTAAATTTCTTCGTGCCACCATTTTTATCTAAAAAATATAGAGAACATTTGTAACGGGAGAGTATTTGGAGCCAAATCTCTAGTGACAGTAATAAATTTAATTTTTATATTTGGCAGTGGTGAAAGTTTACAAACGTGGGCGAGTTGTAAATGGGTTTTTGACTTTCTTTAACTAATTATATTTGTAAAATACCGATAATTAACACTTCATATAAGGAATATAAGACACTATTTTATATAGATTAAATGGTTTGAAGTCGGTTTATGGCATTGCGTTCTTCGAATTTGATATACTACACGATCAATGCTTTCATTTAAAATTTTCTTCTAACTTCTTGGGAGCCCTTAATTTTATGAAAAAGTGGATATCAAATATTAGAACGTCGATATTAATATACAGTATTGATATTTGACTTTTTAACGCTTTATCTACAATGTAGTCCAAACATAATAAAGCCGTCCACTTATACCTGAATTAGTTTATTGTCGTGGTTATTAGTTGCGTAATATAATACTTATACACATATTGGCTACGTATTATCGCACTACAGTTGTTTAAATGAATGGAAAAATGATAATAATAGTCCACTTAACAATAAAGACATTCGATGTTCTATTTTGTTCGAAACTACTCGCAAAACAGTTCTTAAAGTTGTCAGAATAAGTTTTTTTTTTTGTTATGATCTTTAGTATCCAAACAAATAGGTTAAAAAATTCTACAAACACAAAGGCTCTACATTATTATTTTAAAGTCAGAAGTACAAGAAACGTTTGTTGCATGACATGGTAGCAAACCTTTGAAGATTTAAAACAAACTATCAATAAAATGTAGATACAGTCAAATTTCAAGCATTCTTGCAAATTAATTCATTTTAAGAAATGTAACAATTTTAAACATATTTTCTGTTTTTATATTACCATTAGAAATGTTTTTTTTAATGTTGTCATTACAACGATAAGTGAAAATATAATTAATTAAAGGTTTATTAAAACAATATACTCGACATTACCTCAAGGCCTGTATGGGTGTTCACTTTAAATCTAGGTGTACTATGTAACCATTACAAAAACAAAACAAAGTAAACAAGCGTGTACATTAGTGATAAATGGCTTGTTGACAAGATACAATCAGCAGCAACTTGGACGTAAATTATTGCTGTGAGCGATCGCCATGAATATTTGATGTATAATGGAACCATTACATAGATAAGTGGAATTAAGTGATAAATCGTTTGGTGTGAGAAATCGAAAACAAGGCAACCGTAAATTATTGCTTCGGGAGATAATTTGGTGTAACGAAAACATTACACCAAACAAAGTAAAATACTCTTACACGGAAACTATCACAGAGTACTGCTTAGGCATAAGTCTAAGACGTTACTGAAAGGACTGGTCCTAAACCTCCGTGCTCTACAGTCCATATTATGTTAATACATTTATAAATTTTACTTTAAAAGTCTTTTTAAATACATTTAAATTATAAAAAAATCAATAATGTAATACCTTAATCTATATTATAACAATTTCTTTTTATAACATAAGCACTTGGTTTTTCAACGCCATAAATTTGTGAAATTAATCTCATAATTGTTAGTTACTAATATTAATTTTCGACTTGTTTTCACTTAATTCTGAGTAAGCCTATATCTGCAGGTTTAGAATTATTACACCTATACATAACGTGAAGTATGTTCTAATTAGTTTACAATCGATTACTGAAATAAAATAACACTATTTAACAACGAAACAAGTTATTGACGTAAAGGTGCTGTAATGATTATTATTGGTTATTATATTACTATTTAAATTGGCATGCAGTTTTGGTGCAGTTAAATAAATGAGGTATACAATTAGTGTATATGAAAAAATCTCATAAATCGGCATATTGTACTTATGTGATAAAGGCTATAGAATAAACATATTTATAACGTCTAAATTATAATTAAATACTAGAGCTCGTCAAATTGAACATGAAGTAAATTATGTACTTTTACAATGTCAAAAACTTGGACTCTGTCAGTTCATCAGGGACTAATTAACTCATATGACCCCTTATGTAAACGTTAGACCTTTGACAGGAGGACATTCAGTGTACACGAGAGAGATTCTTTAATATGCTGAAGAAAACAGATGCATCCAATTAGTAAACATATACACACATGGCAAGCAAATACTTTTTATACCGAGAATATCTTATACTTCTTATAACTTCTTCAATCCCATAGATATACGAATTCTCCTGTCTTGTTTGACATGCGCGATAAGTTTTCATTAATTTACCCCTTCGAAAAGAAGTTTTATGGACTGTTTTTTTTTTAATTAGTATACATTTCCATCCAATACGATTTCAAGTATTCAAATTTTATAACAGAGTATGTCACACTAGTCTACAGTGATAAAAAAAATAAATGCCATTGTAACAATAGATGTTGTAAGGTAATAATTCCAAATTTGTATTGTCCAATATTTGAAGATAAAACACATTATTTTTACCTGCTTTAACTTCTTTTCTGGTTTTTAAGTTAGAAACTTTAAGGTTTTTAATTACTATTTTATCGCTTTGTATACTTGATTTATTTAAATTTAAAAATAATTTTTTTTTTTATTCTGGTTTATACACACAAAAGATAAACCAATAGGTAAGATATTGATTGTTTCGTTTTTATAATTACCACGATAAAACATTTATTATTACAGAATAATTTACATTTAAAAATATAGAGTCGGGGTATTAACAATATTTATTTATTGTCGGGGTACTTATAGGTGAAGACTTAATATATATTAGAAAATCAATTGACTTAATTTGTATCGCATGTTACAGATTATTGATACTGTAACAATGTACACTATCAATTAGTTATTAAACTAACTGACAATACTAACTACCTTAACTAACCTAATACTAACTAGCTGTTAGTTAGTTAACTAAAGCTTAAAAGTGTTCACCTTTATAAAGACAATTATTATTATTACTTATACTTTAAAACCAGCAATATTTAAGACATAAACTGTATAAAAAGACAGTTCAATATTTGTATTTGAACATTTATCGCTTTGCAGCACTTTGCTTTATATTAATGGTTTTATATCTTTATATGTTTAATATCTTTTTACAATACAGACTTATTTATTGGGATACGATTACATAACTAATTTGTTAAATTTAGTAAACAATTTTAAAACTCTGTACTAAAGGGTTATAACATTCTCACCTACACATTGTGTCACAAATAAGCCAAACATTGTGCGAAGCAAGTGTGTTTTGATCCTGTGAAAAATGTCCTGAGAAGGGATAAAGTGTTTCAACTTTAGAGGTTCTTAAGAAAGTTAGCAAGTAAATGTTTGAAAGTGAACGTAGATTTGTGAAGCATTTGTGTGTTAAGTTACAGCAAAACACCCCAAACTGTTATTCTAACAAGTTTTCCATTATGTAAGTGTTACTTCTGAAAATTAATTATTAAAAAGGACGTTAAAAGTGGTCTTAAAGGATCAAATTATTTACCCTGTAGGTTTATAGTTTAAAATGTGATCAAAGGTTTATGACAATTAAAATCTAAGGAAAAGAAGTCATTTTGGATTTTGAAATTTTTATGGGATTTGGCAACACTAAAAAGTCTACAAACAATAATCCTTGGTGATCTCCAGATGATAAATTCATTCACCTCGATATCCAAGCGTATTTAATAATTACTACCATTAATAAGGGCATGGAAGAGTAAGCCGCAGCTAATGAGAAGGTTGTGGTGTTTACGTCACACAAACAGTACGAAATTAGTTGATCTGATATTAGGAGTCGCCTTAGTTTATATAGATAGAAACATTGTGTGCTTTTTAAAATTTAAATTTAAAAAATCAGTAAAAACCTTACAAAATTGTCAATATAATTTAACTACCATTTAGTGTTAATATTTTCATAACAATAAACATAAGAAAGTGGTTTATTGATTATGTGCCATAGTAAGCAATGTAAAATACCAGCATGTAAAGAACAGCTCTAGAAGTAACACAGCCACATAGTAACCACAAGATGTTACATAACAACATTATATTACAACATATATTTATGTAAAATATAGGATTTTTTCTAAAGATAGAAGGATTAGGGTAGGGGATCAACAATTAGCCTTTCTTAAAATCATTGTCAGTTTTAGGGATGCTTACACGTATATCACCGCTCAGTCACAAAAACCGGTTTTATATATATTTTATTTATGATTGTCCTTCTGTACATCTGACCGTAGGACATTTAGATATTTACATTATCTCTGCTGTATATTTAAAATTTTATATTATTTATCAAAGAAGCTTGTTATGAAACGTAGTGTGACTAACTTCTACCATTCAGCTTAACAGGAGAGTATAATTGGCAAATAATTATCAACAGAATTTAAATTACGGCCCCCATATCGATAGGTTCACTCAATTCTGACCTGGAGTGGCCAGACTGCTCGTCAAGTAATCATCATAATATAAACACAACAGCCGCAATAATTGTATCCAATAGCATGAACTCTATCAATCTTCCTCAGCTATTGTTCAACTTTACAAAACGCTCGCTCTCAGTAGACTCATTATTCACTTGTCTTAGGAGCCACTTCGGTTGTAACTCAATGACTTTGAGCCTGTTTTGCTTTCAAGAGACAATTACTGTCAGTATTGTTCCGCATGATAATCGCTTCATTCAATTCATTTTGACGTTCTATTTTATTATTATAATGTTTAACAACATTAACACTAGCTGACACTACACGACAGTTAATGAATACGTCTTTAAGGAATGTTTGACCTCTCAATGTTTTCTGTAATAATATTTAGTAGCTCCATATAAATATTTAAAATGTTCGTTAAAGAGGAATAGCTGTTAAGAATATTATATTATTAAGACACAAATATTATGCATTATTATTAAAATGGTTTCTTAAATCAAAGAACAATAAGGTATCTAAATATTCCGTTTGAAAGTACAAAACAATTAAAATGTTCTAAAAATTTTCACCACTTTATGTATATACTACATACAAATAGTCTGCAAAGTATAAAATGACCAGTTACATAATCCAGTAATCTAAGCACAGTTTGCTTGCGGCGAAAGTAAAAAATGTTTTTACATTATAACACTGTCTCATGAAACTTTGTATTGTTAAGTGTATCAATACCATTTTATACTCTGTGACATCTGACATCTCAACACAGAAATGTGTATCGATGTGGTTAAAAAAGTTGCAAACGCAATTCTAAAAGCTCACACTCAAGATTTTCTTAACGCATTTTGTTACCGTTGCTGGCACTGGTGTAAAGATTGACAAGTACAGTTTCCGGTTTCTCACTATTAAGAAATCGCTAGCAAAGTTATAATATTGAAATATACCGTCTTTGCTGCGTATTTAGGATGTTTCCAAATCAAACTAGGGTCAATTTAGTCTTCGAAACCATGAACACAAATAATACCGACTGGCTACTGGGGTAGCTGGGAATTTGAATACAAAACATGTAATGAACTTAAACATTCTCTTGCGGTTGAGCAATGTTGAAGTGAGGTCTGGGAACTGAGCTAAGTCTGGGGCTAAGCTAAGTCTGGGGTCTAAGCTAAGTCTGGGGGCTAAACTAAGCCCTTCTTTTATGTAACCACAACTATAACTTGATTCATTACAATCGCTGTAGAAATCATTTTCTTACTTCTTCTACTCTGCTTATTAATTGAATTGCTTTACTATGTGATATACTTATTGGTAATATAGCTTAAATAAGCTTAAAAAAGTAAAACTACGAAGCAATCCCGGAAATTCGTTGATTTACCATGGTACCTACTAACATGTCTACAGTTAATAAATAAATTAATTGCTATTTTTACTGCTTGAAGGCTGAGATTAGGGAGTGTGTACTTAAATTGAATTAGTAATTTAATAACCTTGAACTCGTTTTAAGATAGCTATAATGTTTAAAAAGCACAGCCTATGAGATATAAATTACAGCAGAAAAAAATTTAAATTACCAAATTACAGATCAGTGTTTTTAGTTGGCTGGTTTCATTCGCTTTTCCATGACGTATTTATTCTTGAATATAAATTATGAGTTGTAACTTACCTATGTATATTTAGAATCAATCATAGACGTGATACACAATACCTTTTTATTCATTGAACATCATGTTATAATATGATCATAAAATAGTTTATTAAGTAAATAGAGATTATGCTGGTAGATATTAATTTCATGGTATATTCAGTGAAATATGCCAAATCGAATGCGTATGTTGAAGTTTCTGAGGTAGGGACAGCAAGTGTGCAAAAAACATTGCAGTCCAAAATTTTTGCAATTATTTAGTCTTTTATTAGAAGGTGTAGGCATTATTTGTAAAAGTTATTTCATAAATTAGTTTATTTTGTATCACAAATCTCTTTTTCCAAGACTCTTTATTATGAAATAAACTTGTAGAAAAGACAATATAAATTTTGTTCGTATACAATGATCTGGTTTTCTTGTAAGCTCAGATATAGGCAATATATATATATGCATTTTAAATGTTAGCTTGTTTTAAAGATTATATGTAGCTTGTTTAACGAATAAAAAAAATTCTGTGCTAGATAACTCTGATATAAATCTTCATAAAAATTATAGCCTTTAAATTATCTGGATAAAAATGTCAGTACATAAAATTTGAAACTTAAACTAAGAGGGACAAATATAAAATATAGTAATTATTTTATTATGTGGTAATATTATGTCGTATACAAAAATTTCCTAATATTTTATTATACAATGGACTGTTTTTGAGCATTATTGTTACAGAAACTGTATACTTTAGATCATATTTTGACTGCATATAAAATACTAATAAGACGTATTAAATAGTGTTATTAAACAATGTACTTACATTCAAATATTACTTTTAAATTTAAAAGTTATACATGCTGTTACAGGTATGTCATCATTTCAATTATTCCACCAAATACATTATAATTTAAACTTTCACTTTCAATAGCACGTTTAAAGTTGGGTAGCACGGCGGCTGCTCAACTGGACTTTTTCTGTGAGATGCCCCTCCCGTTCAAGAGGAGGGTCTCCTTGCTCACTTGAGTACCCACACCCCAGCACACTTGTAAATTTTTTAGTTGTTGTAACTTGCAGTGTTAATGTATTGTCATTATTATTTTATTATTGTTTTTGTTAGTATTGTTATTGTTATTACTATTATTATTGTTGTTATTATAATTTATTTCTTATTTATTAGTTTTGTTGCAACGTATTGTGTAATCTAGTTTTGTAATCTATTTAGTAATTTCAAGTAGCAATATATTAACTTGTATGTAACTTGTAGCATTGCTTCAGATTAATCACTTCATTATTGCTGTGCATGATGTTACCAAATATCTTTATATATTTATTAACTTGTTTAGTTGCCTACTTATTTTTGTATACTAGTGTAGTTCAGTATCACATCATCACTGTGATTTTTCAACGACTGTACCTGCCTCTTTTACATCTAGTCACTATCTAGTAATTACCATTTCTCAATCCATATTTTTGAGTCAATTACCTACTTTGCTAGCCTGAGCTTCAAATCATTGTATAATGCCATCTGTTCACATATTGTATATATCTATTGTAAAATGGTGTAATCCGTTGGGAAGTAAATAAATAAATACTATTCTACTTATTAAAAAAAATAGTATTCCTGAAGCAATAGAAGAATCAATCCATGACTTTTTCATTACATATACTAGGGATATAATTTTCTACATTGTAACACATAGGTAATATACGTTAATTCTAGTGTTTGCTTCATGTAACACAAAGGTAATAGTCATATGTTGTTAAATATTTACTATTTGTTATTATGATGTATTATTTTTAGGAAAATTACGTCAGTTTTCAGATGCGTTAGAGAAGATGCCACTTGGTGCTGGCTGATATTTCAGGGAAAATAAAAGCTGGTTTCAGGGAAAAATAAAAGGAAAACGTGCCGAGGTTTCACAATAAGACTGAAATTGAAACAAAACAGAGTTCAGATTGTTTGCTTTGGCCAGGACATTATAACTACTTTATATTGCTTGTGGTCTGACTGATGTTATTCGCTTTTCGTATCAACATGGTCGCGTCAAGGTTGAAGGCTATTTGAGATACATAAATCATATTTCAGTTATCGTGGATTACAGTGATATTACAACTATATGACTATGGCTATGAATTATATATATATATATATATATATATATATATATATATATATATATGTAATTTCAATAAACATTGAATCACAAAAAGTACTTGCTCCGCCGGGAGTCGAACCCGGATCTCTCACTTGCCGGGTGAATGTGCTACCATGGTCTTCCGATCATATGTTAGTTTGCTTATTTAAACGCATATGTGACAGATACGGCCAAATACAATATAATTGAATCAGAAAAAGTAAGCGCTCTGTGGTGTAATGGTAGCACATTCACCCGGCAAGTGAGAGATCCGGGTTCGACTCCCGGCGGAGCAAGTACTTTTTGTGATTCAATGTTTATTGAAATTAAATAAGGCTATTGCCCTATATACAATTTATATATATATATATATATATATATATATATATATATATATTATATATATATATATATATACAATATATTAATATATATATATACATATATATTAATATATATACTATATATTATTATGATATATATATTTTATATTGTCTGTCTTTCTCTGTGTGGCCAATACTATAGTCGAATTTAATTTCAATAAACATCACAATCACAATAAATGCGTATGTGACAGAATCGGCCAAGTACAATATAATTTAATTCCATAAAATGAAGAGCTCTTTGGTGTAATAGTAGCACACTCACCCGGAAAATTACAAATCCGGATTCGAGTCCAGTGTTTTAATGTTTGTTGAACTTAAATTCGGCTATTACTATAAAAAATAATTGAATGTATAAAGATTCACAAACAAAAATTAACTCATTGAATAGCTATATATATATATATATATATATATATAGCTCGATTCTGCCACATATGCATTTATTGTAATTTGATGGTTATTGATATTAAATTCGACTATTTTATTGCCCACACAGCGAAAGCCAGACCATATAAAGTCACAGATTCTCCTGACAGCGCTGTATTATATTTTAATAAGGGAGACCATACATTGGCCACTCAGAAGAAGCAAGGCAGAATGTAAATACAGATTCAGAGTGAGGATGGCAACTCTCCTCTGAGCACGTATTTTACTGTAATGTTGTGGGAACATATATTGCCCACACAGAAGAAGCCAGGCAGAATTCAATCAGAGATTCACAGTGAGGATAGCTACTCTCCTCTCAGCAGGTGTTTCACTGTAATGTTGTGAGAACATATGTTGCCCACACTGAAGAAGCCAGGCAGAATGCAATTACAGATTCACAGTGAGGATGGCTACTCTCCTCTCAGCACGTGTTTCACTGTAATGTTGTGGGAACATATATTGCCCACACAGAAGAAGCCAGGCAGAATTCAATCAGAGATTCACAGTGAGGATAGCTACTCTCCTCTCAGCAGGTGTTTCACTGTAATGTTGTGAGAACATATGTTGCCCACACTGAAGAAGCCAGGCAGAATGCAATCACAGATTCAGAGTGAGGATGGCTACGCTCCTCTCAGTATCGTTTTTTATTGAGGACGGCGCTGTGGTCGCCACGGTAGAGTATTAATGTTAAATCTGGCCTTATTACTTTTTTCATTACACTTTTAATTAGAATACATCAAAATATTGGCTACATAGTGTGAACACTGCCTTATCAACTTGAACGTGTTGGACGATAAGTAACTCCTTTTGGAACGCTAGTGTGAGAAACAATTACTTTTATAATTCATAACTTCAACTACGAGCTAACATTCAAACACTAGTCAGTGAGGTACATGCCGGCGTTTGTCATTTCTTCACAACACGCAAATCTTATACTAGTGCCTTCACGTTTAGTGATAAGCACTGATAGCTCAGTGGTAAAGAGCGATAAAATCACTTAAGAGATAGCGAGTTCGATCCCAGGAACTGACAAGAACTTTTTCCTGCATTTAGACAATTATTGTTATTTGGCCGCTCTTTTCCTGGTAGTTCCTTTTATCATCCACAGATAGAGCAAGGGCCTGGAAATCATTAAAGCAGAGTGAACTTTTATATGATTGGCATGTTAAGAAATCGCTGTGGTAGCATAATAATGACTAATAATCTTTTGTGTTGTTTGTTTTAATGTGTTCTTCTGTGCGAACTGCGTATTCCTATTCATAATCGTTAGTTAGAAATTATATAGTTAAATATATACGAAAGCTGAACTTAATAAACTCTATTAAAATTGAATTTACGTTTGAAAACACACAAAAAGGATGGCCTTGCCTAATTAAAAAAAAATATAAATTCAGATTAAAAAGAGCTTTAGTAAATGGTGATTTATCATGGTGTTGTTTGGGAAAAAATTTTGGAGCCTCTGTATAAACTGATTCTCAAAAAATTGTTTTAACTATATGTAATGAGAAACACAGTAGACCTCATCCCGTCACTATGCGTTCCCTGACTCCCGATTGTAAAAGACCTGAGAGTGGTTCTGCTGGCATATCTCTTTTGAACCATTCTGTCGATAGAAGTCCATATATCTCACCTCTATTGTCACAACTCTACCACAGAAAGTCATTTTCTGACTCTGCTAGTCACACTGAAGACGGCCACATGAAGACCAAGGATGAACTGATTGAACGTATTGATCAGCTAACCCATCAGCAGTCCTGCTTAGTCCTTCAATGCCAAACTATGCACGTGCATCTTGAGGAAAAAGAAATCCGGAACTTAAAAAATGCATGTTCAGATACTCCAAAATTGGCTGAAAGTACCATGGCACTCCACCAAAACGATAAAGAAAGAAACGAATCTTGTCAACGTTGCGTAATTCTCAGAGAAGAGGCACAAAACATGGTCCAAGCCATCAGAACTTTAGAGAGTGAGAACTCGCGACTCCAGAACACACTACAAGAGCGTATCATGACTGAACGCTGTTTGGCTGTGGACAGCTCGATTGACGACAGCGAGGGCTCGCAACGACGCTCGTCGCTGCCTTTAAGCAATTCCTCTCCGTTTCTTTCTGAGAAACAAAGTCAAATTTCTGACTGTCGGGATTTTTTAAAAATTAAAAAAAGAAATATAAGGAAAAAAACACAATACAAAAATAATTACAAACAAAAACATCTAATCCATCACAAAGAAAAAAATATTAATGTGAAAGAGAATATTGAAACAGAGCAGAAACTTCATGTCTTTACTGACAGCCACGGGAAAAAATATTTATAATCTATTGGCAAATAAAGTTCCACCAAAGTGTGAAGTGTTCGTTAATGCATGCTCAGGAGCGCCTTTGAACCATGTCTTGAACAATGCCCACAGTATGACGGAAAAATTCATGAACGACGATACAGTAGTTATTATTGCTGGTGCCAACGACCTCTCAGACATTACTCCGAGAGATAACCGGCCAGCCAGACTTAGAGTTGACCAAGTGAAGAGGTTTCTTATGAAGCATTACCACACTAACTTCATAGTGGTATCCATGTTCCACCGCCATCATGATCACTGGAATTCTTTTGCCAACAGAGAAGTGAGACGAATTAACATGGAGCTTCAAGAGAGTCTCGAAGAGTTAGGTGGGGCAATGGTGGATGTAACTAGGTTTGGAAGGAGACTGTTTAAACTGCAAGGCCAACATCTTAATGTATTCGGTAAACGGGTGCTCTGCGGTATGATCGCTGCATCTGCAAGACGACTCCGTATATCCACTATTCGACGTCCAGCCTTTGTACTCGATATGCAAGTGCTGCCGGATGTGTCAGATTACGCCCCTTCAATGACCGCTTCGACTTCAAATTTGCAAAAAGATGATGCTCATCAAATATCTTCTTCACCCATAAATCTTCAGCTTGTGAGCTACGCTGACGCTGTCAAGTCGCCTCCCCGCACTGTATCAAGGCCGTCAACGGAAGAGAGCGCCCGAGGCAGAGACACGGATGTTGCCGAGACCGTCGATGCTCCGTCCAACTATCGTCTCTTCATATCTCCTGACGATATATATCTC
The DNA here is from genome assembly GCF_021130785.1 of Homalodisca vitripennis. Lineage (NCBI taxonomy): Eukaryota > Metazoa > Arthropoda > Insecta > Hemiptera > Cicadellidae > Homalodisca > Homalodisca vitripennis. Next base: position 194,539 of record NW_025776581.1, read on the forward strand.
CGATATCGTCACTTCACTTTATGGATAAGAGTAATCATGTTTTTAATTCCAAAACTTTTTTAGACCTAAACCAAATACCATCTCATGTGAAGTAGAAAATGATCGCTCTCCCTCTAGCTCTCTACAAGATAAAGGCTTTAAAAATATTTTAAATGATATAACAATACTGCACCAAAACACTCCGATTGCAAGTAATAAAATTATAGAAATCGAAATTTTGTGTGATGAGCTAAGTCCAGATATATTAGTAATATCTGAACACGGGTTTACCATCGATTCACTGCATGCATTTAGACTAAGAAATTATGTTTTAGGAAATTCTGTCAGTAGAAATAATTTAAAGGTGGAGTTGTCGCTCTATTTCTGAAACCCTCATTGCAATTCGAACGTATTAGTTTGAAATTCAGCTCTGATAAGGACTTTGAAATTTCTGGATTAAAAGTCTTTACTGCAGTAAAAAGTACTTACATAAGTATTTATACCGATCTCCCACAGGAAATGTTGAACACTTTTTTTAATAATTTCAAATTTTATTAAACTCAAAATTTAAAAGATTTATTCTTATGGGTGATTTTAATATCGATGTACTGAATGACGAGCTACACTGCACACAGAGATTTCTGACGTGGTCCTTCAACTCGCCAACACGGGTTACAGCTCACTCAGAGTCAGCCATCGACAATCTCGTCACCAACATACCAGACGTCTCTGTGTCAGGTGTATCGACGGCTATCGCTGACCACTACGGACAACTCGCTGTTGTGCTGAGGTGTCCCGCGACTCGATGTCCACCGGTGGTAGATTTGGTGAGGGACACTCGACCTTTGAATGTCAAAACATTGATTAGGTTTTTACAAAATGAAGACTGGGAACCTGTTAATAATTCTATGTCTGCCGAGGAAAGGTTTGCAACATTCTATGATACTTTTAAATTTAATTTAAATATTTCGTGTCCATTAAAAGAAATAAAAATTATTCAAAAACCAAAAAGAAATAACTGCATTACAAAAGTAATTTTAGTGTCCACAGAACATTTAAAAAGACTGTCAAAATTTACCAAGTACTCGAAAAATAACGACGATCTTGAATTTTATAAACGTTACAGGATAATTTATCGTAAAGTAATAAAAGCGGCAAAATCTTACAACAACCAAAAACGTATTGAAAATTCGGATAATATTTCTAAAACGGCATGGAAAATTATAAATGACAAAAATAAAACTAAGTCCCATCAACATCAGATTGAACTGAAAAAAGGAATTAAATTATATAGTAAGCCGACCGACGTGGCTAACATGTTTTGTGAGTACTTCGAAACAACTGTCGGAAGTACTGACGCCTTAACGAAACCGCGCTCACACATGGTTAACAGCGGTCCTATATTTTCTATGGCATAAAATGTCTTAAAACTAAGAGGTCTGCAGATGTTGATGGTGTATCAGTGTGGCTGTTGAAACAATGCTATGATACATTTTTAGAACCTCTTACAGCAGCCATAAATCTATCCTTTGCTAAAGGAAAATTTCCATCACAATTGAAACTAGCTAAAATGATTCCTCTGTTCAAAACCGGTGATTTGTCAAAATCAAGTAACTACAGACCTATATCTATTTTGCCACCTTTAAGTAAAGTTTTTGAAAAGTTGTTTTTGAATCAGTTAATAAATTTTTTGGATAAAAATAACATATTATCTAAAAAGCAATTCGGTTTTAGAAAAGGATTTTCTACCGTTGACGCAATTAATAGTCTAATTGAATTTGTAACTGAAGGCTTGGAGGCACGTGATACAGTAATTGGTATATTTCTGGACATGTCAAGGGCTTTAGATTATGCAATTCTAGTTGATAAGCTGTATAATTATGGAATTAGAGGAATACTTCTAAGTTGGCTGCAATCCTATCTCTCTGGTCGTAGTCAGCAAGTACAGGTTTTGGGCGAATTGTCCCGGTAATCCAAATTAAAGTATGGGGTTCCGCAAGGTTCACTCATTGGACCTATTTTATTTTTGCTGTACGTGAATGACGTTAAAGATGTTGTACATACCGGTAATCTTGTGCAGTATGCCGATGATACAAGCCTCACCTTCAAGGCTAAATCAAAAGCTCTAGTAGAATTATCAGCCTACACGGAATTAAATAGTTGTATTCAGTATCTTCAAGAAATGAATTTAGTAACCAACGAATCTAAATCAAACTACATGGTATTTAGTAGCCAGAGAATTTTAAATCAATCCTCACCATCGGTAATGATTGGTGAAAAATCATTGATCGAAACATATACAGTTAAATTCCTCGGTATCAACATAAATTGCTGTCTCACCTGGAGTACGCATTTTGAAAATATTTGTAAAAGAATTTCGTCTAATATATATTTGTTAAGACAATTATTACATCATTGTCCTACGCCCTTATTGAGAATTGCCTACTATGGACTAATTTCTTCACACATATCTTGTGGAATTACACTGTGGGGTACTTGTCCAAATTCGTATTTTCAAAGATTATTTATATTTTTTAAAAATCTGTTCGCATAGTCAATAACTTAACTTCCCGAGAGTCGTGTAGTGAATCCTTTAAGGAGCTCAAATTAGTGACATTGCCTGCGCTGTACGTGCTTGAGACGAACATGTTCTGTCGTTTCAGGTGTACGTTGGTGCAAGGTAGGGATGTCCATGGCTATAATACAAGAGCTGGAGAAAACTACAGAGTTGCTCAACACAGATTAAAGCTTCATGGCCATCTCTCGTGTCAGATGGGTGTCAGATTTATTAATTGTTTACCAGAAAATATCAAGTCTATCACAAATCAATCAAAATTCAAAAAGACGTTGAAACAATATTTAATAGAAAACACATTTTATTCCGTGGGCGAGTTCCTGGAACTCAGCAACCAACGTCAGAGCTGAAAGATGTGGGGAGCTGAAGGGTGTGTAAATGAGTTAATATGACAGATTTTATAATATGTGTATATGTGTAGTTATTTATTGGATGTATTTTTATAATTATTACTATTAGTGTTACTTATTTGAAATGTTTATTTAATTTTAATTTTTAATGTTTTATACATGACGAAGCTTATTGGCTGAAAAATAGGATTAGTGACGGATGTCATACAATTTTGTATAATTGTTAAATAATGACAATAAAGAATTATTGAATTGAATTGTAATGTGTGAGACTATACAGGGGAAACAACAATCATAGATTCAGTTCAAGTGAGGATAGCCACGCTTCTGTCAGCACCGTGTTTGCAATCTAAATCTCTTGCAACATTTTATAAGCAGAGACACGGATTTAAAGATAAAATTGTATAAATCTTAAACAACACAAAATGAGCCAACGTGTTTTAAGAAGAGGATATTTACATGTCAATACCTTATATTACTTCCATTGTTAAGTTCTTGTGCCCTTTTATTACTTAAAAATGTTTTTGGCAGTCTTAAATATTGCAAAGTATTTGATACCTTTTAATCTATAAAGATAATGTCTCAATAACGAAAGGAAACATTCATGTTCAATGAATATATCACTTATTAAATGCTAAGTTAATGACCTTCAAAAGTCCGGTCTTTTCAAATTATTTAATAAAGTGTAAATAAAATGTAGTATTAATTATAAACATTGTAGTTGGTTGTAGTTTATTTTCAGCTAAGCTAAATATAGTATAAAAATGACTATGTAAATGTCTATGACTAGGTGCCATAATGAATGCGATAAGAGATTAGATATACCTGCATGGTAAGGTCTTATGCTAGAATATAAATGTAATATCTTGGTAAACTTTAAACTCCCAGCTCTGCTTATATAACCGTAACACTAAGCTGTGCTACTAATATCTAAAACTACTTCTATAAAGTAAACAAAACGCCTTCATTAGACATGTGGTTTAATTATATTTCGCTGCTTTGTTATTTGTAATGAGTGAATATGAAAATATCCTTTGATAATTAATCGGAAGAAAATTAGATCATATAGCAATATAATCCGAAGATGAGGTTGTCGGATCACGAAATGTGAAACTAATATGCACGATTAATAATTAAATGAACTATTTTTTTGTCATAAAATGAAAACTATGAAAAATATGTCAAGTTCACACAGAACGATTACAGTAATCTTCATTATTGGCATATTATTATAATCTTCACATTTTCTACATTTAGAAAGTACATCATTTTGAAATCCTCGAAAATCATAATAACTATTTATATTTATTCGTAAAAACCATTCACTTGAATTAGTTATAAGTATGTATTTATTATGTTTGCAAACGTATTCAATTATAACTGTTTGATTGAATACTTATATCCTTTTAAACGGTCACCATCTCTAAGTCTAAACCTTAACAGCAATCGAAAAATACATATTATAAAAGTTACTTTAAATTATAGTACAGTTTGATATGCAATATCAAATTTGATTTATACCGAGAAATACTCTAGGTAAAGTTTTTTCCAATGCGGATAATCGCCATCCTGAAATATTTTATCGCATAGTACTAGCTAACGATCTCACCCAAACTATATAAAAAATAGTGCCTCTGCATGACGATTCGTCTGTATATATTAAGAACTACGGCAGTTATCGTGTTCACAATTATCACCGGGATGTTGTGTACTAGTTAATACTGTGTACGCTCGCCATCTGGTGAATGATATAATATCACATGATATCAAAAACTTACAATGGAACAAAACAATTTTTTGCGTCGTACTATAATACATATTAACTTCTACCTAAACCTTTCTGCAAGACAATTTAATTATGATACAATATGTTGGTAAAGAACTTCACTAATTTAATTATTCAGTTTTATTGGATATAAACTATAGTTCAACAAATGAGATGAAATAATAATTTTTAAGCTATCTCTCTTGTTTGCAATGTTTCGTAACATACGAGGTTAATGGAACGTGTAAAATAACATAATTAACCATACATTATTTAAAAAGTATCGATGAAATAAGAAATATAATATGGGGAAACACTTTAAAACCACTGACATAAAAAATGTATATATATATATATATAAGTAGATAATGAATATGGCGGTTCTAGCTCACTTTTGGGACAGACAGAAATTCCATACAAAATACTGTTTAAAGGACAATAAACGAATCTGTAAAATCAAACAGTAAGGCGGTTTCTAGCTCACTTTTGGGACAGTCAGAAAATCAACGTAAAATACTGTTTAAAGGACAATAAACTAATCTGTAACTCACGAATGAAAAATTAACCGAATCTATAGCTGTTTTTACTGTTCATTGTAGGCTTCTACATTTATAAGCTGTTTTAATGAAAAAAATCCAGAAATCTTAATAAAAAATCTATAAACGGAAAAAATGAAATTTGCTAACAATCACTCGAGAAGTCGGGGGAGAATGTGAGTAAAACCGCATTCTTTTCAAGAGGTTCTTCATTTACTTTCTCCAAATGTACTATAAAATCATCAAAGATTTCAGGTTTAAAATCGTAGTCAAATTCAATGTCTAAATAGTGAAAGATTATAGGTAAAATCTTTCTCATAATAAACGTGTGTATTTAAACCTACAAACCTAATGTATTCTTTGAAAAGGAAAATAATTTTGTCAACGGTTCCAAGAGATAAGTAAAAATTTTTGTTCTTTTTTCTAAATTCTGAGACAAATTTTGTTTGCTTCTTATCTCCATATTGTAATTTTTCTAAGCAGATTATTCAAATGTGTTAGCTTATTTCGAAATTTCTTAGGTTTAGGTCTTTCATACAAAATTAAAATTACAATCTCTACAAACTAATCTTTTATCAATAATTTCTTTCTCCTCTATTATAACACTTGTAACAGTTGGCATTATACTCTTCCATTTACAAAAAGAATAAATGGAAGCTATGGAACTAAGTCTGCCGAGATATAAATTTTTCAGCGCAAATGTTTATGTTTATATTTCAACTACCGAATAAAAAAGAAATGATTTTATTTTATTATTCAACTATTTAGGATATTTTGTCTATGATTACAAAGATTATTACGGAAGAAAATCGAGATTTTTCATCAGCGAAAGAGTATATTTTTGAAGTTTTAGAAGGAATGAAAGAGAACAATATGAAACATCATTAACTACTGAATTTCTCTAATATCGTTCTTAATCACGTCATAGGCTAAAAATTTCTCAGAAACCACAACCACATAACAAATCGCGTTTGTAACAGCATTTTGAAAATCTAGAAATATTTGTCAAACTCTTTGTTGTAATCAATGACATAAATGGGTCTATTTGCTATAAATTCTTTGGGGTTGTAATACATTTCCATATTTTTTTGTAGTAAACTTTCTTAAAATCTTGATACATCTGATACATGATTCTGAAAAGACCACCGGAAATGTTTAAATTTTGTAATTCATCTGGATAATAAGAACCATTCAATTTTACTCTGATATTTTTTACATCCAAACTATCGAACTTTGAAGGATTTTTTTTCTTGATTATTCTGTCTATCTGTTTGAAAACCAATGATAACGAACTTGGGATTGAAGATATTTCTATAATATATTTGTGATATCGAACGAATAAGTTGTTCCGGAAAAATACCTTTTTGTTCAATACATTGCCAATCTAGAAAATTAAACGTGATGGTTTTGAGATTTTATAATTTCATCAATCAACTGAATTTTAACTCGTGGTTTTATAATCAATCATTGGAACTCTAATGAAAAACTCGTTAATTGTAATTTTGCCATCAACAGGCATAACATTTCCAGTTGCAGTCTTCAGAATCACATCATCGTCTTCTGCTCTTATAAAACTTAGATAAAATCCTCCTTTATAGATCGGAATAGTAACATTTTCAAAAAATCCTAAAGCCGAAATGTGCTAAATCACCGACCGCTTCAAATTGTCCAAATTTAAAAGTTGATTTCAAAACTGTTTGAAAATACATCACTTTTGGAATAACAAATGGTTCCTTTAATAGTGCTTAATTGGCCACAGTTTTCGACTTCTTCTATCAATTTATTGTGTTTTTCTTACTTCAATCTTAGAAAATAAAAACGGTATAAAATTATCGATTAATCTAACATTATCAGTTCCAAGATATGCTTGACCATCTTGTTTTGTTAAAGTTCCAGAAATATAAAACTGGAAGTTAGACGAGCAAAAGTTATCTCCAAAATCAATATTAAACTCAGTTCTTTTATTCGGTTCATTCAAATGTTGTTTACTAATTGGATAGAAAATTTTTAAACTCCGCCCTTTCAATATCACTAGCATACTTTCTGTAGTCCACCATTTAATAAGAGAAAATTTAAACATCATGTATAAGAAAGATATCATTTTTTCATCGATCTAATGTACGTTTTTATAAGAAAAGATATAAATTAGAGTCATTTTTTAATGATCTACTTCGTCATATTCAGGATTCTCTTCCTTAAATTTTGCAATTTCGGCCACATATTTCAATAAAATCTGCACAGGATAGTAACCGCTATCTATAATATTGTTTCCAATCAACTGTATCTTTATTTTCAATCCAAAAAACTTTAGACTCAAGTGTTGATAGAGACAAAGAACAGACATATGATCTTTTAATTGATAATGTATATTTTCTTGAATGAACTCTGGGGACAGAGTTTGATATTTAGCAATGTTATACCAATTCAATTTGTTTACGTATAATCTCATCATATCTTCGGATAATTCATATTTTTGAGAAATGTCATCCCAATGTTCTTTTTTCAAATCTCTTTCGTGTTGCATTATAAAAAGATCGAAAGCACTGTAATGTCCGCCATCTCTATTTATTAAGAAAAAAATTTCAAGTTTTTATAAATTGACTCTTTTTTGAGTTACATTCAGCACATTTTCCCGAAATTCTTTTAACTCCATTGATGTTTGCATAGTATTTTATATCATTTGTTGCAGTTTTTTCTTTACATCTCACACAATATATGAGCGCCATTTATATAAGGAAATTTTATCATGCATAAAACCCTACGCGAATACCTATTTCAGTAAGATCTTCCTCCATATTATTAAGTTTTTTTTCTAATTTTTGAAATTTGACAGCATAAGAATCATTGTATTCAACAAATTTATGACCAATATTCTCAAAAGTTTTTCGTAGCATCTAAACTAAACTTATCAAAAGACTCTTTAAAATTAGTAAGTTTTTCATTAATTTCACCAACATCGTCTACTGATCTTCTATTTCTGGCTTCTAACTTGTCATAGACTTCTGTTGTGTAAAATCTTTAACATGCTGTTTATGATTCTCATCATAATTTTGTTTTAGTTCATTAAACATTTTAATAGGATCTTCTAATTGAATCATTACAACAACATCAAATGGATTAATTCCTTTACTAACACCGCCTAATTCTTTTTTCCTTTAAAATCTAAGGCATTTTTTAACATTCGGATCATGTAAATCAACAATATCGATGTTTTTCTGATAATTTTAGAGGTTTTAAAATTTGTTCTTTAACAACAACATCATGTTTGTCAATACCAGGTCGAACACCGACAATTCTTTTCTTATTAGCCAAACTAACATAATTCTTTTCAACTTTGATCGCTTCAGTAATTTTATCAGCTTTTTCGATATGAGACAATTAAATTGGTAAATAATTTTTTTTACACCATCATCAACTTCTTTTTCCAAATGTTTTTTATTTTATCAGCAACTTCATTTGAACTCATGAAATTTGCAAGTTTGTTATCATATTCTGCTTTAAAAATCTTCAATCTCGACAGCAAACATATCTGAATCTGGAAGGTTTTGTAATACATTTTCTAACTTGTTATCAAACTCATTTCTCAAACTATCAAAATTGACATTATTTCGAATATTTTCAGTTCTAATTTGCGTTCCGAACACATCAAAAATATTTTGCGAATCCATATTTATTAAGCAATAATTTGTTGACAACTTCTTTAAAATCTTTACCATCAGTCAGTTCATTCAAAACAAAAACACATAAATGACCACAAATTGGGGGATCTTTATAGTCTTGAATCTGAGAATCATTGTAGTAGACGCTTGATTTTTTCAAATATTTAATCAATTCTATAGGTGGTTTGTCCTCAATTCTTCCATACGAATCAAAATAACATGCATTCTTATCATTTTTATAATAACAAACCCAATGCGTTCCACTCCCCAAAATCGAGTCTAAATTCACAATTCCACATTCGAATTTCTTAACTTTTTCAGGTAATGTATCTCTCATGAAAATTTCCTCTAAAATGTTTAATGTTTTTGCAGAGTTCTTCCAATTCTCCGGAATGTTAAGGGTTCAAATTTTTTTTTCCGATGTTTGATTTCACGTAATTCAAAGTTTTTTTTCATCTAATCCAGATCCTGTAACATCTTCCAACTCTTTATCTAACCAATTTAAAATGTTCGAACAATAGGAATCACATCTTTTTTAACGATTGGAGCAGCTTTACGAACATAAGGAACAACATTTTTAACAACTGGAATATTTTCTCCAAAATCTAATAAATCTTTCAAAAGTCCACCATTTTTAAGTTCTTTCAAATGATTATAAGAAAATTCTATTTCTGGTTCCTTTATTGTTTTTCTTATGTTTTTCGAGTTTATTGTATTGTCTATTTGTTAAAAATATCTTATCTTCGCCATTTTTTAGTTGATCTATTTTAAATTGAATACTAACGGGTATTTTTTTCTTAAAAAGCGGATTTTATTTTTTCTTTCTGATTTTTGCTGAAATTTACGTTCAACCTCCATTTATATAGTTAAAAATTTCAAGTTCTCTTCAATTCCCATTCCTAGTTTTCTCTTCAAAAACATTGCTCCAACTGTTGGAAGTGCAACAAATCTTTCACCTAAACTAGCATCTTTTGATAAAAATCTATCCATTGCCTTATCTTGCAAAACTTTATCTGCTATATGTCTGGGAATTTTGTGTCACTATGTTTTGCATAAAAAATATCGTGTTCCATAGCAGCTTGATCTAATTTATTTATACCAGGATCTCCTCTTTGTAGTCTTTTTTCGAGTTTTGTGCCAGGCCCCAGATACTGATAAGTTGGTACGTGTAATTCAAAAGGTAAATTGTTGATAAAATCATTCAAAAGTCCGCTACCTTCAATCATAGATGAACTTATTGCTGGCAAAACTCGCTTTAAATATTTAATTCCATCAGGTTTTTCAATCAATTCATCAAGTTTGTTCGAAATAAAATCTTTAATCGCTTTCTTTTCGTTCAAAAAATTGTTGTTTCCAGCCTTCTCTTGAGCATAAATATAATTTATAATTCCAATCGAGTTTTGTCAAATCGTCGATATATCTGTACTCAATCTTATTATCATTGTATTTTCTTACACCTGATCCTTCGATTCGTTTTTCCCAAATTGGTTTAATCAAATTGATATATTTTTTACCTCTACTTGACTTAGGCTTCTTAGTAATGGATCATTATTTTTGTAAATTGAGTCAGATTCCCATAAAATTTCTGTATACTTTTTCAAATCTTCTTCAGAATATAAATTATCTTTTGGAACGTCATTGTCTGTTAATAATCTCCATAAAACCTTGAGTACCTTCGTACATTTTTTCATTAATTAATTATATTCATTTTGTTCAAAATTCACGGGCAAATTTCCAATCATAAAACTTTTCTTTTTTTCTATCCAATACAAACCAAATTTATCATCTTTTACTCTAGGAAGGAATTTTTTTACCAATTTCACCAATTATTATATCCGTTGTTCCAGGACTTATTGGTTCAACTATGGTAGAGTCTTCAATGATTCGAGGTCTAAATGGTGTTGAAGATGGTAATTTTGGCAATTCAAACTCAGATTTCTGGAATCGAAATATCGGCAAATTGTCGTACAACTGGAACCAAATTCATTAAATTTTGATTATCGCTTAAAAACATTTTCAATTTTGCCCTCAACATTTTTTATTGCAGAAGTTACAGGGTTGATTAATTTTTTGAATAAGTTCTTGTTCTTCTTTCATCAATTCGAATCTGTTCTTTAAATTCTTTGATTAATTTCTTTTCGATTTGATCAAGTTTTTTCGCTTCTTCAGAAGTTACGTTCACCATTTATTTAGGAAAATTTTGGAAACGTGGAACACGAAACGTGGAACGTAAAACGTGAACGTGGAACGTAAAAACGTGAACGTGGAACGTGAACGTGGAACGTAAAACGTGAACAGATTTACCGTTTTTCAGTTGTTTTCATAATGTAAATAAAAAGTAAAGATAATGTAAAAATAATTGTAACAAATATTTTTATCAAGTAGATTTGCCAGACCACTGAGCAGCATTTATATTAGAAAAATTTATTTAGATATTTACCATTTTTAGGCTTCAAAGTTTAGATTAATAGTTAAAAATCCGTAGTCTTCTTTCCAAATTTTATCACACAATTCATTAAAGTGGTTTAAAACCTCATATCAGATCCCACATAATTGTTGTAAATCTTTCTCGAATAGTGATCATCTTGCTTAAAAATACACAACATATTCAGGTTATTTCTTATAACTTGTTTATCAACCTTTGAAAAGCATTGGGAAAAGATAGATACAAGAGATATTTTTGTGACGAGACATTACGAAATATTCCTTAATAACGTCTTGATTTTCTAAAATACAGTCATCGAAAACGATTAACGAATTGGGTTTACACTCGCTTAATGGAACTATGTCCTCAGAAGCATTATAAAAATGTGATATTTTTTTGTTTAAGTTTTTCTCAATATTTTCAAATCTTTCTTGTAATTTTTTATAGGCGTCTTGTTCTAAAGATTTACTAAAAACATACAAATTGGAATAAGGAATCAACCTATTGTAGATAAAATTCAATAATAAAGTTGTTTTTCCACATCCACTTGAAACCAACAATTAACAATCTGATTGGTTGATCTTTCTTATTTTTCTTCAAACGTTTGAAGTTTTATCTGATCTTTTTGCTTTAAAAATTTCTTCTCCATTTAAATAGAAGATTTTCATCTTGAAGCAACGCTTGCGAAAATGAAGCTGTTCAAGTTGACTTCAGAAAGCTCTAAATTAGTTTTAAACTTGGAACATCCTATACACTTAGAGGAAGAATCAAATTATTTTTATCGGTTTAAGCGGCTTTTATTCTGATAATTTTGTAATAAATATTAGTGAAAGTTCTCCTTATTGTATAGGATTTAGTGAGAAGAACATAACAAAATACTATGGTTTAAACAAAGGATATTATACTTTCGATCAAATTAAAAATTCCCTTAAAAAATTATCTAAAAACATTCAAACAATCAGATAAATCTTTAAACTTTGACGAAAACAAGTTTGAAATGCAAAAAAATTATCTCTCTAATAAAATTCAAATAAAATCACCAGTAAGAATAATGTTTTTTCAGCAATTATTGTAGATTTATTAGGGTTTGTTCAAGAAACTATTGAGCCAAATCAGGTTATATTTAGGAAATAATAACGCCAAAAATTTAGACCGTTTGATGTAATTGAAATACATTGTAATCTCGTTGAACCTAGTTTTGAAAATCATACCGAACATCTTCACAAAGAATCGGAAATTTTGTACACTTTCTTTCCAAATGTTGCTTATGGATCAAAAATCAGTGAAAAAACCGAATGAAATCGATTATATTCCAATTAGAAAAAATATTAAAAGAATTCAAAAAATCGTTTCTAACTATACAAGACTCTGAGGGAAATTTAATAAATAATGAGAGTAAAACAACAATATATTTAAGATTGTCGAAAGAATGATGAATCAAGGGGGGAACGAATCGTTCTTACCTTCAAACTTTCAAAACGAGTTGATAATGATGATAAATACCAATACTTTTATCTAAAAGATAAGGTAGCCCTCGAGGGCCACCTCACAAATATTCACAAAAAATAACGAATAAAGACAATGTTAAAGAAAAATACAAAAAAGCTTTGAAAACATAGATTCTGACAAGGGTATCGAATCGCGACTCTTTCAAAATCTTCATCCTGACCCTGTTTTCCATCAATGAATCAGGACTTTATACTCAAAATAAAAATTGCTTGTTAAATTTTATTTCTATCTAAATGGAGTCAGTTGTAGACCTACTTAATAATCAACTAAAATTCAATAACAAACATATCTTTACGATTGTTGACGAAAACAATGTGATCTGGTTTAAGGCTAAAGACGTAGCAAAAATTCTAGAATATGAAAAATACTATGCAAACGATCAGAATAAACGTTGACGAAGATGATAAAAACTTCTATTTTAATCTAAATATAAGGGGGGCTATAAATAGCTTACCTTCAAAACTTCCAAAATAACACTGTTTTCGTTAATGAATCTGGGCTTTATTCTCAAAATAAAAATTACTAGTTAAATTTTTTTTCTATCTAAATGGAGTCAGTTGTGAATCTACTCAAATTCAATAATAAAGAAATTTTAACATTTGTTGACGAAAATAATGAATTTTGGTTTAAGGCGAAAGATGTTGCAGAGGTGTTAGAATATAAAGATACGAAGAAAGCAATTAAAGAACATGTCAAAGAAAAATATAAAAAAAGCTTCGAAAACATACATTCTGAAGGTAGGGGTGATTCGCCCCCGCCTTCAAACTTTCAAAAAAACACTGTTTTCATCAATGAAGCAGGCATATATTCTTTAATCTTGAAAATCTAAAATGAAAATAGCAGAAATGTTTCAAGATTGGGTTTTAGAAGAAGTTTACCAAGTATTCGTAAATTTGGTGTGTACAAACTTGAAAACAAGATTAAATATTTTAGAGGACGAAGTTAAACACTTGCAAATTAAAGATGAAATAAAAACGGAAATAATCGCAAAACAAAGTGTAAAAATTGACTTAATGAAACCAGACCTTGTTTGTAAAGATTTTGCTAAGAAAAAACACCATGTTTTTGTATTAATTAAGAAGAATCACATGTGGGAATATCCCTTATTACGTTATCAGAGCTCAAAAGAGAGAAATACCGAAAAGATTGAAAGAACATGAAATTGATTACCCAGAAATGGAAATTTTATTAAGACAAGGAGATCCAAATTCTATCAATCTGTATAACCAAATGAAAAGAATCTTTGAATATTTTATACAACGGAAATCATTTTACTACAAATATGGCAGAATCTCGACTGATTTATAGAATATCTAAATTACACGATGAAAATGTTACTCAATTTTACTAAAAACTCTTGAATTATGATGATATTTTGTTTGTAAATGTTTTTGATAATTATTTAACCATTTTATAGTTCTTCCACATTCACATTGAGTATCTTCATAATATAATCTATGGTGATTCTTCTTTACACAATCTTTACAATATGAGTCTTTTCTTATCTCTACTATAGGGATGACTAATTAAACTCTGAAATTTTTTTAGTTTCTTTACATTTAAGACATTCTTTCTCTTCCAAAGTTAATTTTTCTATTTTATCATACAGCTCTTTATGATACTTCCTATAACAATCTTTACAATTATAAATAATTCCATCTTTTCTACTTTTATCTTTATAAAAAGCTTCAAAACCTTTTTATTTCTTTGCACATTGAACATTTCTTTTGAGCCTCCATTTATATAGAAAAAAATCTTTGACTTTCTCAATTCATATTCATAAAACTTTCCGGTTATTTCTTCATTATTTAAATCTTTTATACTATAAGTTACAGGATCTGTGTTATTAATTTGATAAATCACAAAGATTTCTCTTGACCAATTGTTCTTATATTTGTTCGAAAATGTTTGTTTTTTTACTAACAATTCTTACATGATCATTGACTTTAAATTTAGTTTTCGTGTGAATTTCTGGTGGAACATACTTAAAAACCGACTCTAATAACTCTTTTTCTGCATCTTTATCTACGTCTTTAGGCTTCATTTTGATTGTGCTATGAACAGTATCGTTATAATTTCTTTACGATTTCTTGAAGAATATCGATCCATTTAAAGTTTTTATTAATCTCAAAAATTACTTTCATTCCTCTCATTTTGAGTTCTGTTATATCTCTCTACAATACTTGATTTCTCTTCGTTTCAGTATGATAAATCTTAATGTTGTATTTCCTCAAAAACATCGTTAAATTCTTTATTTTTAAACTCTAAACCCTTATCTGTATGAAGTAAGTTAGGAGGTTTGTGTGATTGATCCTTATGGCATCTTTTACTATATCTTCGAAGGCTTTTTGAAACATCTTTACCGTTTTTTTTCTTTTGATAGCTCTTTGACCAAGCATATTTTGAGAAAGTATCAATAACATTTAACATATACTTAAATCCATCATTTTGATCTGAAATAGTTAGACATTATAACTAAATCTGCTGCCCATAAATCGTCAATTCCTAAAGTTATAATTTTTCTCTTTTTAAACTTTTTTCGTACTGGTGCATGAATTTCTCTAGCTTCAATCTCGATTTCTTCCTTATTCTTAGATTCTTTCTTTACTTGTTTTTCATTTGGATTCTTTATAAATTTACTCTTATTTGTCTTACATTTTGAACATTTTGCTGCAATTCTATACAACCCGTTTTGAGTTTGAACGATTTTAGAATCTATATTTTTCGTTTTTTTTTTTCTTGCATTTGTGGCAGTGAATCAAATCATCTTCCATTTACATGTCAAAGTTTCCAAGTTTATTTAACTCATCTAATATATTAGATTTTGCTTCGCCTTTATATCCATACGGTACTGTATCGATCTTATTTTCTAGGACATTTCTCTTATCATCTTTAGCGTTCAGTGCCAGCTTGTTTATGGTGATGGTATACAATTCATGTTTATAGCTTTTTATTACAGTCATCTCCCTAAATTCTTCTTTATCTTCGAACAAACATCTCTTTAAGTTTTCGATATTTATTGTTTTATTTACAACGCTTCTCTTAATTCCTTTACACCTAACTGGGTTTTTATCTAGATATTTGTACGAGTACATCTTAGACCTTAAACCACAAAATTCTTCTAAAACTTCGCTATTTAACTCATCTTTGAATTTCCCTATTACCTTCTTATTTTTAGTCGTGAAAACATTCATGATCTTTTTGGATAATCACTTGTAATCAAAGTCCATCTATAATTTTCTTTAATAATTTTAAAAGGATCTCGTTTCAATTCTAGAAAATAACTGTCTGTATCCATGTAACACAGATTCAAATCTGGATCAAACTTCTTTAATTTGTTGTAATAAAACTCGTACATTAGCAATTTTGAGAGGTCGAGAACTGAAAATCCTATGTAAATCGGTTTGTTAAATTTTAACCTTTTGTTTGTACATGTGACTCGCTATACAGTTGTCGTCAAAGATGTTAAAGCATTTGAAGTTCGTTTTCTTGGCCTGTTTCATTGAAAATTCTTCATTTCCTAGTCTAATATCACATCTGTTTCTCACATTTTCCCATAGATTTTCCAAAAAACTGAGTTGTTCATCAGCTTATAAAAGTCCTTTTCAAAGTCACTTGTAGCTTTGGTTCTCATGTTTGTGTTAAAATCAATGTAATCTTTCATAAAAGGCTTTCTGATCGAATGCAATAACTCTATTCACATGTTTCAAAATCATACCTTGTTCCAGATAGTAATTTCAAATTTCTAGAATGAACAACATATTCAGTTTTATCCAGTAGAGTTGTGCAAAGTTTGTTGTTATAATGTTCTGGAGCAAGAGGCAAATCTTTATGATTTTCATGTAAATTCTTCGGATATTCTAGATCGACTTCGAGAATATAGCCATAATCTTCGTCGCCAGTGAGTTCCAAAAATTGTTTTCTTTCCAATCTGCTGTTGTATACGTTTTAGGATCCATCCACTTGATTTCGTTATATGGTAAATTTTGCATTAGGCCATACCCATAAAGGTTTATTAGCATCGACGTACAACAAATAGGTTTTCAGGCTTTGTCTTATCAAAATCTTTTTAAATATTTGTTATTTGCTTTCACATATCGTTTAATACATTGAGAAATGCCTCCGCGAATACCTTTTTCGATCATCAAATACATATTATAATCACTAATTAATTGTAATTCTATATTCGTTAATTTTAACATAGCATCCCATGCAAGACTGGGAGCTGTTAGATAGTGTGCTGGATCAAGTTTATAGCAATTCAAACAATATTCCTAAAATTTTCAAAGATATCAGCGAGCAATAGAACATCTTGAATGTTTATAGAGATCAGAGTAATTTCCTAGATTTTTCTCTTTTAATTTGTTCCATACATTTAAGTAGTGTTGAAAATCTTTCTCAGATATGCTCTCATCTGTCAAAAAGTGAATAGATAATCTTGAATTCTCAATTCTTCTGTGTAATCAAGTTTTTCAATACTGTCGATAAATTCGTAAGGAAATATGCCTTTTCCAGATAGAATTTTAAAGATTTCTTCTTCGTCATTTGGTTGTCTATCTAGAATTGCGTTCAGACCATCTTGTATAAAATGATTTGTATGTTTGAAGTCTTCTCTCTTTAGATTTTTAGCTAACTTTTCTATAGACGATGCCATAAATCTGAACGTGTCTACGAAAGAAAACTTGATGAACTTTCTTGGTTTATCATCTTCAAAACTCATACCCATATCCTGAATTTACTGAATAATTTATGTATTTTTCATCGGTTGTTTGCGATCAAATCAACGTTTCCATATTGTTTAGCCAATTCTTTTATGTACAAATGAGTGTCGTAACATGACATATTGTGACAGAAAACTGGAATATTCTGAGGAAATTTGAGATTCAAGTTACAAGATAAATGAGCTGAACCTCTAAATTTACCTGTTAAATGACAATGATCTCGTACTTTTTTTCTGTGTTTGATTATCAAAACCCTCACATTCACAAATATGGCAAAGATTTGAATTTTGATATGCAATTTTCTTCTTCTTCGGTCAATTTCATAGGTATTTTATTCTTAGAATTATACTTTTTAGCTATGTATTTCGATAATTTTATTAAGTTCTTCAAACAATTTTGCAGGAACATTTGGCAAAATCTTCTTCATTTTTGGCTCGATAAACATATCGGCTTGTACATACGATTGGTCCACATTAGACACTAAGTATAGAGTAAAACCATATGGAATGTGCTTCTGAATCTTGGTTGTGATCGATTTTTGCGGATTGTTTTTGCATGTGGGAATCTTCTCTAATATGCTTTCAAAATCCATATAAATAACGTAAGGATGAGAAAATTTCTTTTGATAATTAATAAATGTTGTTGTTTTTGACCTGGAAACGGCATAATTGGCTTACAAACTTCGTGATTTTTACAAATTTCTAATATGGTCTGTTAAATCTCCAGATTTGTAGAAATGGCTTAAACATCTTCTGCATAGAAATTTTTTGTGTTCATGCTTAGATAACTGAGAGAAAACGAGCTTATTTAAATCTGTTATCAAAACATAATGAGATTTGTCTTCTTGTTTAACATACAATAAGTCAATGTTTAACTCAGCGTCGTATTTTTCAGAAATTTGTAATGGAACAATATTGAGTTTCTCATCATAACTGTAGATATTTTATAGACATTTTTGGATATTTGTACTTGGAATTGTGACTTCGTTTTTCAAATAATTGTATATCTTTTAAGGACATTGGATACTCGAAACCTGAAAATATCTCGTCATTTACAAATTTCTCGTATTGCTTTGCTCTGTCAGCATTCTTTTTCGGGTTTTTTCAATAGCGCATCGGATAGAATAAACAAAACAGAAATCATCTTTATTTTTGATATTTACACAAGCTTTCTTATCTTTGATTTTCTTTGGCAAATCGATATATATGATCCTGCGTTCATTATTTCGGTGTTTATTAATGCTCAAAACTAGTTGTTTACACCTTTTAAATGTCCATCCAGAACCCTTATTTGGATGATTCGTTTGTTCTCGATGTGTTAATTTATTAAATTGCTTAGTAATTAAAGTCGTTTATGTCAAAGATCTCGTCTGCTTTTATAGTAAAAGTACATTGGACACGTTTGTGTTTCACCGTTCACTAAAGTTTCTTTCGTATTCGCATTCCAAAGAGAGATATCCTTTACTATTTTTAACATTTTCTTGAAATTTTTCGATATTAAACTTTTAATTTCCGGGCGCAAAATAGAAAGATATTTGTAAAATTGACATGAAATTTTCATTTAAATATTCGTTAAAATGTATTGCTTTGAAAAGACCATGGATAGAGGATAAAACTTCGACATCAATGATATTTTCTGGTTTCTCATTAAGCGTTTTGTCAATTTCTTCTTCGATCATTTCAGACTTAGTTTTATTTCGTTTGTTTCAATGGACAATTTCTCAGCGATTGATTGAATTTTTTCATCTTTAAATAGATTGAGATCTTTTTTTACTTTCCTTAAAATTTTTCTTTAGTTCACGCAATTTTTCTATATTATACATCTTCTCGTGACCATCGATTTGATTCTCTTTAGCCCAAGTCTTCAAATAATTTAATTCTTTTTCATAAATATCTTTATTTTTCAGATGATTCTTTGACTTATAATGTCGGGTAAAATGATGTTCAAAAACATCTTTTTTGCAGTATGGGCACTCTATCTTTTTCCCGCTCCATATTTAAAGAGCAAAAAATTTGTAAACTAAAATTTTGAGAAGTGGTGATTTTTGACACAAATCAGCACAAATTGTAGTAAAAACAGCTGTAGATTCTTCTATTTATTATAGAAAAATCTGTAAACTAAGACTTAAAATTATTGAAAAAATAGTATAGTTATAGTAATAAAAGTACTTTTATTACTATATTGGTTTGTAGGGGTAATTTAAATTCTATAATACTATTTTTTCAATATTTTTTTCTTTAACTTTTCCAAGATTTTTCATTAAGATTTTAATATATTTACAACAGAATTTTCGAGAAATATCGTTCACATTATCAACTTTAAAGCTAAAAATTCGCAATAATTAGAGAAATTCAGTAGATTTTCAGGATTTTTCAAAAAAACTCTAGTATATATGCACCTTAAGAGCTGTGGTTTTGACCCTAAAAACACGTTTTAGGGCCAAAACCCCGGTTTTTTGTGTATTTTGGAAGTATAGTGTTGATTTTTCACCTTAAAAGTGTAGAAGTATTAATTTTTTTCTATGTAAATGGCGCTGTTACAAGAGTTGAATAAGGTTGGTGATTTAAAGTTCAAAGAATACAAGAGATTAATAGAATTAGAAGAAAATAAGAAATACAAAATTGTGAATCTGGAGAAAAATAAAAGATAAATTCGGGTTTACAATAATTGCCGAGTTGGAAGATTATAAAGTACACTTACCGAAACAGATTTTTGACTGTTTTGGATGAAAAAAAGATTAAAGAATTTAAACAAAAATGAAAAATTACACTTGGTTGTTACTGGAAAGAAGACTATTAAAGATAAAGACTGTGTTACAATTAACTTTGTAGAATAAAGATTTCGAAGATTTCTGGATTTTTTCATTAAAACAGCTTAAGAAATTAAAGCCTACAATGAGCAGTAAAACGGCTATAGATTCGGTTAATTTTTCATTCGTGAGTTACAGATTAGTTTATTGTCCTTTAAACAGTATTTTACGTTGATTTTCTGACTGTCCCAAAAGTGAGCTAGAACCCGCCTTACTGTTTGATTTTACAGATTCGTTTATTGTCCTTTAAACAGTATTTTGTATGGAATTTCTGTCTGTCCCAAAAAGTGAGCTAGAACCGCCATATTTCATATCTACTTATATATATATATATATATCAAATGCCAAGTCCTACCTATTTGTATACATTTTTTTAAACAAACCAGAATTTGTTTCCAAGTTAGTGTGTATGTGTAGTTTTTATGACAATAAAAAGTCAATTTAACACAAGAATGAGCAGGTTAAATATACGATTTATGTACGTCTTATGATTTTGTATTTGACTTTTCTCGTAAACTTACAGTTTACCGTTCTTATACAATCATAATGTCACAAGTGAGAACAACTCTTCGATTACAAATAATTCTTAGTTGTAATTAACTTCGGTTCGAGGAAGCCTGATAAAGACAAGAAACCGAAACAATAAGCCGCCAACGCCAGAGAGATTTTGTCCTGATAACATTGTACAGGACAAGCTTGTGTCCGACATCTAAAGATTGTCTCAAAAAGTAAGACCACAGAAATTCTTCTTTCTTCAAATATCCAGTTAATTAGTTTTGTATTGTTACTCCGTGTGAGATAATAGGATTTCTCGCCTTATACAGTTTTATGCGAAAACGTTCTGGCTGAACATAGCCTTTCCTTCCTGGTATGAGGACTAAACAAAAGCCCAGACCCAAAGGGGTTACAGCTTCCCATCAATCAACAGTTCAGAGCACTCTGTGTAGCGTTACCTAGTGAGCCTAAGATTTCTAATGAACGGATCTATTCACGGTACAATATCGGTTTGACAGTTGAAACTAAAATATGCTTATCCCAATTGTTAACGACGTTCACCCAACCTTTAACTTTCAATGAGATCCCAATCTAAATAATTAGTAATTTTATTCAACGAGGCGTCCTGTATCTAAATGACTTTTTAAAATAATAGATTACTTATCCTGCTATACAAATGTATAATGTATATAGAAATGAGACATACTGAAGTTTTATTTTTACGTTTGTAAAGAAACACTGCATTTGGATATTTTATACTATAAACCATACAAAATTTACAAAATTCCGCTAGACCACGTGATGCCTAACATGCTTTGCTGAAAATGCATATACAATTTGAAATCTGTTGTTTTTTCTTATGATTTACGTTTAAGAAGATGTACAGATATAAGAAGTAAGACAGATAGATAAACAGATAAACATGCAAAAAATATTGTCATCCCCCGCCAAACTAAAGAAAAGTTGTGTCAGCATACTGAGTGGCTCTAATGACGCCTAAAAGTTTTAAATACAAATTTGAAACATATTGAATATAATTGTACAAATACTTTTAAGGGCTTAATAATCTGATTTTCAATAATATTAAATATGTTGAGGTTTGTTTGTCACGCTTGTAAATGTAAAATATTAAACCGATTGTACCGAGATTTTACTTAGTCCTGGCATGAATAAAGGCTTATTTTCATTTAGATAATCCCTCCGAACTATGCTGTAATGGTCTCGAAATTTTTAAGAAATATCGTTTTGTTCTCTAAAGTTGCATTATAGCAAATAATTATTATTAATTGAAATGGTCTGTTAAATTTTATCATATTTATTGAGTAAATATTTTTGCTTACAGCATAACTATATTTTCAATTGATTTAGTAAACGTTTCCAATTTATTAACACTTATAGTCTTGAAATCATAAAGTAATTAGTGAGCATAGTTTAGTAGTAATACCTTTTATTTCAACCATTTCTTCACCCGATGTTAAACATAGGGTAAGAAAATATTCGATACATTATATTACAGATTCCATCATTATAATTGCAAGTATTTATATAATTTTAACACTAAATTTTAGCAAATATTAAGTAAGAAGAACTTGGTCAGTTCTATATTTCAAATATAGAAGGGAAAATTATTATCAAATTTTTACTATAAACTTAAAGATTTTAATAAGGGGTTTTATCCATATTAGTTGTATTATGACGGAAGAAGTTTTCTCAGATGGCGTGTGCGTGTGTGTGTTTGCGTGTTCTTCATGGTGAAAAACACTATATTAAACATGGAACAAATAATACTTATATCACAGTAAAATACGACAGGCACAAATGTACACTCTTTAAACGATTGTCTCAATCGTAGCAACAAGGCAAATTCAACATTTTGTGTCAAACATATTATTCCTTCTAATCAGAGATGCTTATACAAACCTACAAACTTGCGTGCGAGGATGCGAGTAACTGCTAATATAATATATTTCTGAAATATTATACACGGTTTGTAGTTTCAGTAATTTAAGGATGTTAAGATTGTATTTAATAATTTGGAAATCTCATAGTCGGATCTTATCTAGTCTTAAACAATAGTAGTTTAATAAATATTTGTTATATATAACTTTGTTAGTTCAACGTTATTTTTATAAGTTTTACAATCACTCACTTTTTTGTGTTATTAAAACAATTTTCATTAATACATATTTATAACTTATTGTTATTAATTTATTGCAATACGCCTAAAATCAGTTGGACCGAGAAATGCTCCAAATAAAGTGGTATTTTGGTAGATTATTTATTTTGTTAAGAATCATAAAAAGGCTTTAATTTAACAAAAATGATTTATAGAATGTAACTTTATATTTCATAAAGCATTCCAAAACACGTGTTGCATAGTAGGCTATGCTCAAGTTTGATTAAATTTTCAAGTCTGTAACTCAATTCCTCTTCATATTTCCTTGCAACAAAACGGACGAAAATTGTATAGAGCGATTCCTTATCGAGATATCCTGCGGACAATTAGACCACGTCATACATGGATCATAATGGACCTGATCCTTGTCTGTCCAGGTTTATATAATTTTTTCTGTAAAATTATTTCATGATATCCAGAGGGAAGACAAACAAACAGAAGAAGAAGTTCTACAGCTCTCAGAATAGTAGCAAAGTTTGAAAATTATCCGATTGTAAGCTACACTACTGATTAGGCACATCCCATTCAGGGACATGGTCAATCATCAAACTTGGTGTTATCTGTATGTAAATATAGTTTCAAGTAAAATTTCTAGTCAAGTCTATAGCTGACAACGTTATTATTTACTTTACATTAACAAACAATGTTTTCATGATTATTAATTACATAACAATGATATTAAAACTTGAATTATTATTTTAGTTTGTTATTTGTAAAAAGAATAAATTCATTGTCAATAAATGTCTCTAAAGAAAAGAAATTTGCATAATAACTAACCTTCCTTTATAACGAAAGATGGAGAAAGACCAAAAGCAATTATAAAATAACAGTGAAGGATAATTCAGAACAGTTGCAAGTCGGGGACGACAAAGAGAGGTTAATGAGAGTCTATAACTACACAGAGCCGCTAACTTTCAACTCTCAAAGTTTCTTCTAAACATTTGTGTCATTCTTAAATAGAGGGGTACATAATTGATAATTAATGCGTACCACAAAAAATATTTGAATATGATTTAAATCTTAAATAGTCCATTTTATCACTGTATAAAGGAGTATTAAAGATGAACTATGTATGGTACTTAAAGTAATACGATCAATTAAAATCTAAATTTAACAATAATTAATTAGATTAGATTGGATTGATTAGATTTATATATTCTTTAGATTAATTAATTAGTCTTTAAATTTAAATGCACTAAAATGTATCGATATTTTTATCTATATAAGACTGATTTTATCTATATAAGACTGAATAATATCCCTCAACATTAGCAAGGTGTTTACGAGTCACCCATAATTACAGGTAAATGAGAATATGGAAACTATAGTGGTACTGATCTAATAACATACTCTACTGTTATTTAATTCTATTACGTCACGGCGTGGGTTGTGCTGGCTATGATAAATGATAACTAATGCAGTGGAATGTTAATGCTATTGGATAAAAAAACATCATTGGATTCTATAAAACAAAAACATCAGTAAACGCCTGATTCTCTTAATGGGTTGCAATAATAAACCAAAACTGTGTTGAATACAATCGGTAAATATTGTTTTTTATGTTGATTTACGTATTTTTCCAGGTATTAAACATTTTTGTAAACTAAAGCCCTGTTATATTGTGTTGCCGATATTTCTGGCCATTAAAAGTTGGCTGAGTTATATTTATTTAGTGTTAGTCACAGCTATGAATTTGAAACGTTTTAATTTTGAAATCACAGATCTAGCCAGGGATTGTATAGGTTTGTCTAGATAGTAAAAAGAGGTAAATTTTTATTTTATTGTGGAAATAAATACAAGACAATACCATTTTAAATTTCTAGCTTTGATAATCACTTGACATATTGTACCAAAAACCCATTGGAATAAACAGTCCTATTAAATACATCTCTCAAGAAAAGCACAAATTAATTTGAGTTAGGCAGGATTATAAATCAGCTTGTTTTCTTTTTGTAATTGTCTTGCATTTTAGCCACTGTTATAATCCATAACACTAATAAATGAATAAACCACTCGCTAAATGTGGTTTGTCATATTAGGAGAATTGAGAACATCCATTCTACAGCGTTTGTAAACAATAGTGCCGTGATCAAGTTATGGAATTTACAACATATAATTTTATAACAGTTAGAAAAAGTATAAGGGTATTAAATTCACGTAACGTAACTATGGTGGGACGGACTTATTCGGTGTGAATGTTGACTCTAGCCTAGTTCACGTTGCTTTGAACGCAGCATGATAAATATGACATTGTCAGAGACTTGACTCCTGACATCCGGAATCAAGTTCGTATGAAGAGATCCAAAAATAGTCGGCGTATAGAAGCTCAAAATAAACTCTTTGAAACGTTTCGATATCAGAGACACCTAAACTAAACAATGCAGTGCAATCTAGGTAAAGAGGTATTCCCATTGTCTTCTGATGAGAATTGTCTCATTGTCTCCAACTGTGCACCTGGTCAGTTTACATTATTTTATTTTCTGTTATAAAAGTAATACACTTCAGTTTTTTACGTACTACTTTTCAGTAAAAAGGTCTATTCTGACAAATAAACGATACTTACCATAAGGCAGCAAGCGCTCTATAGTATCTACCACAGTGAGCGTGTTAATGAAGCACTCGCCAAACGTACATATTGTGTTAAATATTAACTGCTACAGGAGAGAGTGTATCGGTAACCTAATAACAATAGAAGTTGAAGTAGAGCGCGGATATTGACAGGTGTCAGTTGAGTCTGACATGGCGCGGGGCTGTGATGAACGTTTGACAAATAAACATCAGAACATAAAACAACAGTTGCAATTATTGTTTTCGACAGCACGAACTCTATCAATCTTTCACGACGTTGTTCAAAATGACATCCTCTTGTTGGACTCATTACTCACTAGTCTCACTGCTGCTGAGCATCCTCTTCGATTATTTTGGCGCTGTTCTGAATTTAGAGACACTGTCTGTATATTAGTGTGCATAAGAGTTTGCTTCAGGTTTATTTCACCATAGATCAATTCTACCTTATTCAGAATATATTAAATCAGTGTATATTATAAATTACCTTAACAATATTTTATATCACAAGTTTTAATAACAAATTGATTGGCTTAACAGTTGGAATCAGTGTGGTCAAACTTAAAATGTGCGTCACTTTAATGATTTTTTTTAAACGTCTAGGTTGAATACTGATATTGGTAATATTATTGTTCTCACAGGCTACCAAAAGAAGGGTCTAATTATTTAAGATTTATAAAATGTTTAAACATATATGAATTAGAGACTCCTGTCAGCCTACGTAGTGTGCTTTACGTAGACACTTACTGCCTGATGGTGTAAAGACCTAAAATTATAACACACAATATGGGCATTACAGCACTAATGTCAACCACGAAACGGTGAGTGAGAAGACCAAGGCGGCAGTCAAAGGTTGAACAGTTTTATCCAAATCGTCCCATAATAAGTAAAAGATGAGTGTCGATCTGGCCGTTACGGGAGCACGCTATCCTTGAATTGTGCGTGGCTTTTAAAGACAGTGGGAGACGATGATAGCAACACAACACCAACTTGAAGAGAATAAACGATCTGTTTGATGAAATGTTATACTATTATTTTATCTTTTTTTGAGGTAGGATCAGTTTTACACTGGATTAACTAGTCTGGACTTGTTATGATAAATATTTACTTGCATGGAAATTCTAAACAATGTAATATAAGACTGTCAAGAAGACTGTTATTGATTGTTAATTATCAATTTGATAAACATCCTACGTTTCCAGGTATATAGTAATAGTTGATACCTAATTTCAGCTCAATCGGTTCGTACTGTTTGTGTGACGTAAAGATAAACATCACAACAACCTCATTAGCTGCTGCTAAACACTACCAAGCCGATAACTGCATACACCCTGTTATATATGCGAATTAAATTACCGTTGCAAGATTACAAAATGGTTACATATTTAGGAATATACAGGTCATATAGGAAACATATTAAATATTGAATACATAATACCAGTGCAATATATGTGTGGGCACTACAGAGATATCACTCTATTATGTACTAGATTTAGTCAAATGAGGAGCGCCACTAAGATGTTAGGTATTTATTTTAATTATATGAACTAACGATGCCTGCAACTGTGGATATGCCCTTATTTATGTACTCATTCTAGGGCTAAATCCAAATTATGAGAGAAACGAAGTGATCCGCCATTTTGAGTGCATATTGGTAAACTCAGCATGAGATAAGGGATATAAAGATGCAAATTTAACTGGTTATATATGAATAGTATGGTAAAGGAAAACGGGGGATAAAGTTTTACCACAGTATAAGCTATTTGTACGAGCGTATCTGCTGAACATAAACAAATTTCAAAACTTAAAATATGTGGCAATTGTATATGTTGCATAAAATTGTCCTCGGTTATTCGTTGTATATTTACACGCAAATTATTTACCATATATGTTTTTATATATTCAATCACTGTATTATATATAAATGTTATGTTTGAGGGTATTAACTTTTTTCATAGATAAAACATATTAAACCATAGAACTAAATATGTATTGGAATAATTTAATTCACAGTTGAAAAATTTAACAATCACTTGCAATGGCTTTTGTGATAGTTTTGGGTTAATTTACAGATTGGCATCTTATAATAAATTAAAAAGCATGTGGATGATGCTAGATAACATATATAGTACCATTAATTAAATACATCAGATCAAAATTTTAAATACAAACTTTTTATTTTAGTTTGCCTAGAAGAAAAAGTGACGTATAAAACAAGTGCCTAATGTTCGATTCATCTTAATAAGGGGTGCAAGAACTCTTGCTTCTCCTTCATCCATGTTGGCAATGGCTAGTATTACTACCTGGTACTCCAATCTCAATGGATCCTCTTTCATATGACCTCAGAAGGAGAAGGGCTCAACATCCCTGTACATCCGGAACACTTCCTCACTTCATAGGGAAGGAAAGAAAAGTGACATAAATTTCAAGTTTACGATTCAAGGAGGATTTCAAGGATCTTAAAGCTTCATGTCTGCAAAGAAAACGAAATAACGATAAAATTCACACAATATATATATTTTAGTTGTACGGGAAACATAAATATACAATGTCTTCGTTCAATCACAACGGTATTCAATAACCACTCAATCTAAAACATATCAGATATATTTGAAAGTAGCTGGTAACAATTAGTTTGCTCATTTAGTGTTTTTGGCGTAATGGAATCCAGTATAGTAAAAATGGCAATATTTACGTTCGTAGTTTTAATTGATAGTATTTAAACAACGAACTCTACAAAATCCATACCATATTTTTCGTATAAATACACGTGATATCTAAATATGGATCAAAAGAATAAATGTTAAAATTAAATCAGACTAGGGACATGCAATGAATGTTGTTTTATTATAAAAAAGGAAACAGTGAGATATGTTTAAGACGTAGGACGGCGTGGAAGATTTTGTGTGTGGGAGGATTAGATTGAATGTTTACTTCTTAGGATTGTTTGTGGTCATACATTTCCTGTTTCTTCTGAGTCAGAGAAGTACACAGACAAGGAGACACCATAACCTGATATACTGGATAAGATATCCTGGAAACTTCTAAACGCAGTTAATTTTTAATTATAGAAATCAAGAGACTAGGAAACCCAATATCATGAAACTTTTTAATAAATCATGTTATTCTATAGTGGTCTTCTTCTAATTAAACAACAGCCGATAGCCGAGCGGTCTAAGACGTTGGACTTCGAGTCTGAGTTAGAGATAGCGCAGGTTCGAATCCTGTCTGTGACCTTGCACTTTTTATCAGTACCATCGAACTTGTACTGTATCGACTCTCCCTCTTATTCTGCTTGATAATATCCTCGCACAGGCCAGTGGCCCATGAGGACTGGCAGAGTAAGGACTATAAGGGGATCGGCCTCTCCTTTTTTTTTAAAAAAAAAAAAAAATGTACGTTGATAAAATAACAGTATTTCAGTTGATCATCATTATTTTATGGTACAAGCGTAAACACTATGGTCGTATAATTTGAATCTATCCTATTCCCCAGATTTCAGAAACCCTAATAAGGAAATTGTAAAGTAAAACAAAATAATATGATTAATAACTCACCAAAGTAAAAAGATACAACATAACAAGTCGTAAGAAAAGACATTTAATACTTCGTCAGGTTCACAGTATTTAGAGAGACCAAACAAACGAGACTACAAACAGTAATAATCACTTATGTGTGATATGGTTATTTCTTATAACTAAAACAATGGTGACATATTTCCACCATTTATGTCTGTTCATCGTTTAAGTCGAGATCTCATACAACTTCTCATTCGTCCAAATAATCCCGGTTTCTATCTATAGGTATTATAGCCATGCACTATTCTTTCCCTTATCACTTTAATATTTTTCAAAGGTGTTTAGTACAGCTATGTAAAAAAAAGGCAACTTCAATATAACAGGATGGTTGAAATCAGCCAAAATTGATTACTATGTAATTGAAAATACTAACTCTCAAAAATCGTTCCTCTTCAGTAAAGAATAAATATTGGAATACATTTTCTCAAAGCCATTGGTAGAGATAATCATTCTGGCTGTATGCCTGTTTGAGTAACACTTTTGACTCTTTGAATATGATATAGATATAATGTTTTACATTTAAAAATACGCTCATCAGAGGTTTTTAATATTCCTTCCTCCTGTGACAAATTTGCCACTCTTATTTGTGTCTTCTTCAACGGTATTTTATATTATTTCTTGAGATTTTAATCATTGAAATTATATGGCCCAACTTTTCAGCTTTTGTAGCATTTCCAGGTCCCCTCTGAGTCATATAAGTATTTTCAAATTTTTCTCTGTACGAAATTCTTCTGTAAGTAAATCTTTCTCCATAAATTCGATCTGCCTCTCTTGAGTTTTCATAAGTAATTTTACGAATAAAATGAACGTCTGTTAACTCTGTATTCGAATAAATGAGCGTTTTGGTGTATTAAGAAATTAAATAATATGATAGACAAGCGTAACAAAAAAAAACAATAATTAATTTGTTTGATAATGAAATCTAATCAATAAGAAATTAAACCCTGTATTTTTAAACAATGAACGTTTAATATTACAGTCATCTGATGATACATGACTGTACAGTACTGTTTATACCCCATTTTTGCAGGTTCAAGTCCACATATCTAATAAATGTTATTATTTTCTTAATTAATTATCTCATTATCAGGTAGTTTTGAAAGTAAGGTTTTAAATAAAAAACAAATGTTTCTTGACAAGACAGGTTTTATTTGATTACAATTTCAATTCCATAGTTATACCACATAGTATAAATAAAATCATTAAAATTTTGGGTTTTGTGATGTTTAACATTAGTCATTTAACAATACCCTCTATTTAAAAAATAAACTTTTAAGATACATGTAATTTACAAGGTCAAAATTACCTTGTTTTATGGTTTTGTCCTAAGCAACTTCGGAGATATTAATCTTTTTATAACAATAACAAATAGATGGATGGACGGAAAACGGATATACATCATAGGTGCATATGAAATTTTTTTGTCTCGACCCTTGGAATAACCTCCTGAAGGTTTTATGCCTTCATACTGGATACCCTGTATACTATAGAAACCCAGAAATTCACATCGCCGCAAAGGCTTTTTCCTACTGGCCACAAAATGTATAATTAAAAATTAACCTCTATTTAATTCAATCGTCATGTACATTTTAATTTACATGAATATTACTTCATGAACCTTCGGTACAAATTAATGCACTCTATTAATTAAAAACCTTATTTACTTGCAATATAAATTATACTAAAAGGCTCGGAAATCATCTCGAATTTATGTCTTCTAGTTGCATTCTTTAAGAATGTTTAACGGCTTTTGGAATATTCAAGATGCCGTTTTCTGAGATTGGTACATATAAGAGTTACAAGGGTAGAAAATATGCGTGAAACTGTAGATAACATCATATTTTTAATTATATTTGGTAGCCTAAAAACTTTAGCCGACCGCCAAGTCAGCTAGTGTACAGAGAGGACCAGCGAGCCGTGCGATCCTTTGACCACATTCAGATATGTTCGGGAACTGAAAACATCAAAGGAACATAAATCGAAGGAGAAAACTTTATGCTTAGTTAATCATAAAACCTTAACTATCTTACTTGTACATTATAATAACTAGTTTCTTTATGTGTTTCATCCAAACTAAATATAATATATTGTCTTATGGATTAAATTGTCAGGAAGTGCCGAAATAATTGTACTGTTTTCTCTATAAGAGATTCAGAAATTTTGTTTTGTATGTGTAGTGGAGTATGATTTCTTTCTCCAGAACGTTAAAAATAAATCCGTGTATATAAAATATAATTATTGGCCTATGAGCACATTGATATAGAGTATAAAACTATTTATTTCTGATTTTATATATCTAGAACTAGATTATTATTTTCTAAATAACAATTTTTCTTGGACTTGACTAAACTTAAGAAGACACACAGGTAAGCATTTGAAGCTACCTCGCATCTGAAGCTCCGATTTTAGCATATAGCTAAAACTATGTTTTAAGTAGTATCTATTATGATGTACATACAGGTTTCCCTTTATAAAATTAAACTTAAATGTTTAACGCTAATGAATATTTCCACAAAATAAAATTACTGCGAACTGTACAATCATCTATTTATAATAATGGCTATGATTAAATTTATTTATTTACTATCTTATAGGACAAACAATAGCTTTTGATTTCACTCCTTCACTAAAATTTTATGACAGTTAAACTGTACCATTCGCAATAACAGAATGTACATTTAAGCAAATACTGATAGTACAGTACTCTAGGTCAATAATCCCAAATAATCTTTTATTCACAGAGTTTGATAATACTCCGATAGTGCTAAGCTACATTGTTCTTTTTAGTCCAAATATATTGAAATAAATTGCTACTTCTTATTTTGTTTAAAATATTTGTAATGTGTTTGTTACGGATTAAATAAATTGAAAGAAATAATATTGCTTCTGAGAAAAATGCGAAGATCTGGTTTTGTGGTAGTTATCCAAGTTAAAGTTGCAGGGCATGTTGTCGGGTAAGATAGTGTCGCAGACAAGTTAATCAAGTATCTAACTTGGGTACTCGGGCGGGGTTGTGGTGTAGGAGGTTGGGGAGGGAAGGGAGTGAGAGGAATGTTAACACCAAGTGTAGTCATTACTTCTCATGCTAGTCCCAGTGTTAGTTTCTGTAATAAATATTATTACATCTCCCAACAACAAACATTGGAGAAAACTAAAGAATTAAGAGTATTGATAG
The DNA here is from genome assembly GCF_021130785.1 of Homalodisca vitripennis. NCBI lineage: Eukaryota > Metazoa > Arthropoda > Insecta > Hemiptera > Cicadellidae > Homalodisca > Homalodisca vitripennis. Next base: position 226,856 of record NW_025776581.1, read on the forward strand.
AATCAACCGAATAGGTGAATAGTATTATAGTGTAACTAAAATATTAAGTAAATGAATTAATTAGTTTGTTTCAATAACAACAATTTACAATATTTAAAGAAACAGAAAAGATGCACATTACAGTCATTATTATATTACAAACCAAATTAAAATAAATAAACTTGTTTCCTTTAATAATTTATTGTCTTATCTGCGTGAGTAAAATCTTACTCTAAGGAAATGGAAGTACGTAGGCAATAGAAACCTGAGTTAAACAAAATAAAATTAAGAATTACAACCATTATTCTAAATAAGATACTATGACTTTATTACTATTATTTGTAATTAATATTTCATCAACTCTATCAAAGCCAAAACCTTAAACTATACGCTGCCAACATTGATGGAGTGGTTGGTGGGCTGGGGGTGGAGAGGCAGCGGTCTAATACATCCAGGTCGCTATCAGTTACTCCGCCTCTGATACAGTTCAGTTCAAAATAAAATTACTTCCTTTATGCGTTTTAAAATGAAAATTGTAGTTGCAGAAAAATCTCTAAAAGCTTTTACTTGAATGTCTTTGTATGCTTTTGTTCGTATAAATAGTAGTATCAAGTACATATGTGAAAAGGTTAATCGTTATTTTAGTTTATATATATATATATATATTATAATGTATATTTAAAATTAAATTGTCCTTAGAGTACTCTCATGTACTAGGCCGTAATTAAGGTAAAGAGGTTCCGTACACATTATGACATTATATATTTCTTCAATAACTTCCGATAGGGCATCTAAGACGTTTTTGTCCCGTTGAAACTCATATTGACACCCACATACAATGTTTTTATCCTGAATAAATTTTAAAATTTGGCATTTAAAATATTCTCTCTAGCACTTACGAGATTACAGTTAAAAGATTTATATGACCGTAATTATGCGTGTCTTTATGATCGTTTGATTAAAAAGGAAATACTTAGAAAATTTTAAAATTGACTAGATAAATTTTTTTTTAATTTTTACAGATACTTTAAAATTAATATAATTAAATTTTCATCGTACGATAGAACACCGCAAAATTTATAACTCAAGTTAATATTAAAAATGTGCTTGTAATAACAATATTATAGCTTAGTTTACGCTAAAGAAAAAACTCTTTAAATGATATTTAAAATATGTATTGTATTTGTTGATACTTATTAGTATTGTATTTGTAGGAGCGCTAGATTAATGTAATTTACTTACACTCATGTAAAAATATATAACAATGTCAATGTAAAAGAGTACTGCATTACCGTAGGGTGAATAACTGTTTATAGTCTGTATACATATACGACTTAGTTAATTAAAGTATCTTACTTTATTAGTCTACAATCTTTAACTAATGAATAATTGACCTTTGTAGAAATGGTTGTTTTATTCCCAATTTAGTTCTGTTTATGTTATAGAATATCACAGGTATGCGTAGGTAGGCATAATATTATAATTATTATAGATATAATGAAATATTGGGGAAAGTAAACTAATGACTCGAACACTGACGTTCGGCCCATCGGGAAAACAGGAACTGGAGGTAACATGTTGGAACTGGGCAGGGAAACCACAAACCGTGACCTCTTCAGTGCATCAATGGAGGATGCAATCTGGGGTCGAAGGCTAGAGCCGATGGCTGTCTTAGAAATTCAAGATCTCAACAATATCACCACTGTCGAGGAGGTCAAAGCCGCCATCATTAGAGATTGGAATCTGGCACGGTCAGCCCTAAGATCTCCGTGACCTAGCCTAATAACCGGGAGCAGTGATTTGCGACGGAGTATCTAACGGAGTAACGGAGTAAGTTGCCGGAGCAAGCGACAAAGAAGCTTCTAAGTACGGTTCGGGTATTAGTAGGTAATTATTAATTGCAGGATCCATCGGAGGTTTAAATTGACGAAGTGCTTCCGTTTGTTCAGCTTTGACCACCTCCAGGCGAACTGCAGAGTGCCCGACAGAAGAGGTAAAGTCCTCTGTTGTAAGTGTGGGAAAGTGGGGCACAGGCGGAGTGGCCCTAAGGCGAAAGCCCGGCGTTGTCTTTCTCCGGGGCTGAAAGTATTCCCCAAACATATATCTGGCACTAGGGCCTGTTCTGTCTTCCAAAAGGCTCTGGAAAAAAGTCATTAAAGACATAACATGTAAAAATCAACCAAGGATATCTACATCAAGTAGACTTACGGACGATCTTCTCTCGCAGCTCGTTCAAGAACATGAAAACTATATTTTCATAATAAGCGAGCAGTAACGTAACAGAGATGTGCCGTAATGGTTCCGTTATACCGTTAGTTGGCACCATTGCCACATGGGTGCCAAACACGAACGTGTTCGTTAAGTCACAGTACCGGTCGAGACTTCGTTTACATTAACAACAATGAGGTCACTCGTGTCAGCTGCTATTTCACATCCAATGAAAGTTTGGCCGATTTTAGGACATGCTGGAGGACGTACTTCCTCCTTTAGATACTTTGGTGGACATCTGACAGTTACCGTCGATTTTAACGCAAAGGCTGCCGTACTAAGATACTTTAGGAGCCCTATCATCCCCTAACTAGGCACTCTCTTTATGTAATGTAGAAACCAATCCTGTGAAGGAGTTTGCCTGGGTTGGCGAGGTTTTTAATGGATTGGAATTTTACTAACCGGCGGAATACGCCGACGGTTTATTAGAATTTTTTCCCTCGTCACAAAAATAACCAGTAATAGTTACATTTACAATAGTAGTGAATGTCCATGTTCTATAACAAACGTATTTTGTTATCTTCATATTGCCAAAATCACTTGTGAATATGGAATTCTTTGGTTAAGGTTTTTCGACTCCAATATCTATACTACCACTAGTTAGTGATAGCCAAATGCACATGCATGTGATAGTTAGTGTGCATATGTTGTGGGATTACTCTAATTTTAGCATATATTATTGTAAATTAGTTATTACTCCATCAATTTAAATTGCAGTAGTTACTGAACAGAAATTAAATAAAGAAGGTAACAGACATCGCTTATTGGCTGAGCTTCAGTGAAGCCTATCACTCGTAGGGCTGAAAGAATGTCATTACTCTCTGCCTATTTGTCCATCTATTCAATAGGTCAACAACCAACTGAACTATACGAGTACACTTTAAATTGTGTATTAAGCTTCATTTATATATGAAGAACACTGAGTTCGAAGATGGTACATTTTTCATCATGGGATTCGTGTAAAAGTTAATATATTTGTACGTTGGTCTTGTGGTTAACTATGATTTCTACGAGAACATTGCAAAATGAATAAATATGTAAACAAACTTAATACACTCATAAAAGATGGAAAACACATATAACTGTTTATAGTGACTTGTTGTTTACACCTTCATTATTTAAATGTATTAAAACTTTTAATCACTATTTTATAGTTAAACTTATACATCACTATTTCTAAGCACACAATAATTCTCTTCTGAGAAATTACACGGCAGGAATACGAACACCACGTCTTGAGTCATTTTGAGTCTATAGCTCATTTCCATGTAGTGCAGACAGATATACAGACAATCATACCAAAACTTTCTTCATTTTTTAAATAGACTCTGTCTTAGACCACTCAGAGATAGGCTTCATAGCCAATCAGCCAAATTTAAATGTCGGACATGCACCGTCATATAATCAGTTTTGTAGTGATAACCATGTTTCCCGCTGTCAGTTGAGTAGTAAATGTTTTTTATCCTTGTACAGTGACTTTTGAATTTATTGCACAGTTACTTTAAATTCAACAGTGTTCTAATTTTATGCAAGTTGCGTCTTGCAGTTAGCGTTTGATAGCCGTTCAAACAGAAAATCACGTGAATTTCGTGTGCTAATTGAGCATTACTTTTTACGTAAAAGATCCATCACTGAGACTAAGGAAAGACTTGACAAATACTACATGAACTCGGCACCTTTAATGTCAATGGTTAATAAGTGGTTTACAGAGTTCCCGTAGTCTTACCAGCACTAGTGATAACGGACGTTCAGGTCTCCCAAAAAGAAGTGATCACGCCGGAAACCCGATAAAATGCATAACATGCATGATAATGGACGATCGGAGAATTAATGTTCACTTCAAAATAGTGTTTAACGATTTTCAGCCCTAATCCGGACGACTTTTGGTGGCGATTTGTAAGTATGGACGAAACATGGATCCATAAAGCCACGACTGGGACCGAGGAACAATCGAAATAGTAGGTTACTCGGGATGAACGTTGTCCATAGAAGGCCAAGGTGAGTCTGTCAACCAACAAGGACACAGTTTTTGGGATTGCACGGGGTGGCATTCACATCGATTACCTTGGGAAGAGTAAAGCGATCACTGGCGAATATTATTCAGAGCTTTTGCACAGATCCGACTGATTTAAAGCAAACCACGGCCGCATTTATCGTAGAAGAAAGTGCTGTTGCATCAATACTGCACGTAAGCACACTTGTCTAGTCACAATGGCAACAATCCATGAATTGGGCAACGAACTGCTACCCCAACCATAGTATTATTCAGGTCTAGCCCCCTGCAACTATTTCCTGTTTTCAAACCCAAAGAAATGGATGTACGATAGGAGATTTGGGTGGAATAAAGAAGTCATTACTAAAACAAACGTCTATTTTGATAGCCTTGAGAAAATCTATTATTTAGAACGAATAAAAATTTTGGAAAAAAGATGGACTACATGTATCTAGCTAAAAGGTAATTATTTGTAAAAATAAAATTTAATATACCGAAAAATGTTGTTTTACGCAAAAGGTCACTTACTTATCAAACCGCGCACGTATGTGCAATTATTTTTTACAATAGTCAAGCAAATACAGCATATATTTTACAATTTATAGTTTACATACATTTATGTATTACATTTTAATGGTCAAATTTGGCCTAAATTTGTGATGTTTTGTAAGATTTGTAAGATTGTTTTAAAGCGGATTCAGTATAATCTTGTTTTACTTTTAAAGAACATGTATGCACTAACATACGTACATGCGCCCTTTGAAGTTAATAAGACGCAGCTCTAAAATTCTTAAAAGTATAAAATTTGTATTAATAATATTAATATACAATACCCTGTACTAATTCTAATTGCCTATTTACATTCGAAACAAATAGCGAGCAGCACTTTACATAATTTAGACGGAAAACTTGAACAGCAGTTTGACGTGTTTTGCTGTAAAGTCACTCTTTCATGCTTGACAAATCTATGTTCATTTTGAAACATTCACTTTCTAACTTTCTTAATCACATTCAAAGTTGCAAATCTTTATTCTTTTCTCAGACATATCTTACAGGCTCAAAAACGCCTTTCAAAGAGGACTTTCTCATATTTGCAAAATAACTGTAAACATATCGGGTATAGTATTTTCATTAACAATAATCTTTTTAAGATAAAATTATTTAGAATTTTATTGACGTGACAACGTCTTAAATTAGGTTGCGGCTCGGAGTCACTCATGAAAAAGTGTAAAGCAGGGTCCACACTATGCCGGGGTAGGCCGGGCGGGCTGACCCGGGTGGGCTAAGCCGGGCGGGTACGTTCTACACCGAAAACGAAACCGACCGGGTTATTTCTACCTACATAGTTTCAACACCCAAACTGGTGACTTCGTTGAAGAGTACTTTTTAGAAGCTTTTTTTTTAAAGTGTCCTTAAAGTGTTTTTAGTGTTTTCAAAATGATTACCGACTATGACGTCGCTATGTCAGCCATGGCTGTGGTGATACTCGCTTTAAATCAGGGCCCAAAAAGACGTCAAAGAAGATTTTGGAATCGCCCGAGCCTTAGGAGAGGACGGCAGCTGTACAGGGCTAGCGAATTAATGAAAGATTTAATGTTGGATGAAGAAGACCCGTTGAATTTGGAATACCGAAATGACGTTGGTTTCACCAACTTTTTCCGAATGCAGCGATCGGACTTTCAAATGCTACTCAACAAGGTTGGACCCAAAATATAAAAAAAGAATACCTCTTATAGAGATGCTATTCCAGCAAGCGAACGATTAGCTGTCACTCTGCGCTTCATTGCGACTGGTGATTCGTACCACTCACTAATGTATGTTTTGAAGATCTCCAAACAATGTATCTCTAAAATCGTACCTGAAGTTTGTGACGCCATTGTAGAGGCCCTTCAAGACTACATTAAGGTAAGGAAAATTGAACAAAATTAATTTAAAACAGTACTTTTATTGACATAATTAAAAATAATTTAGTACAAAAGTTAAAAACTATTGAGGGAAGGGGTCCATATTGGACAGTTCTGAATTAGTGGATGCCGGGGATGCCGATTGCGAATACGATGAAATTGACGACGGTAATGAGGAATATCAAGACGTCGAAAACCATTGAGATGTTGAATTGGTCATGTTGTCAGTGAAGAATGGTGGTTGCGTTTGAGTGGGCGTCTGGGGGAATGAAGGCACCATTGGATTGGCCGGTCCAGAGCTTTGCCGTGTATTAACTTGTGGCACATTGTACCCATGCTGATGTTCAAGATATCCCATTTCAGCTTCAAATAATAATTGGTTGAACTTATTCTGCACAACTAACCTGGTTCGGGGCGAACGAAGCTTTCTCAGTTTAATTGCTATCTGTTCACCGTACAATGAATATTCATCATCGATGTTCGCTCTTTTTGATTGAAGAGATCTCATGACGTTCAGAGCCTCATCCAGTGCATTGGAAGAACCGGGACTATCCACTAATCGACGTCTTGCAGATTTGCTTTTTGGTGCCTTTGGAGATTTGAATGGTTTTTTGGTTCCGGCAACCTCTGAAGGGGAAAGCGTTGATGCTTGTTTGTCTTCAGAATTTTGGGGATGAACAACTTGGCTGTCATCGTTAATGCCTTCTTCTTGACTGTCTTGTGGTCCATCTTCCTGAAAATATAAATACTAAAATAAATACTAAAAAAAGGCATACCGGCAGCTAGCTGTCGGAAAAAGTGCATTTCTTTTAGTGCATAATTTGAGCCGTTGATTTTGAAAGTGGGACAACTCCATTTTTTGTTATTGCTGGATATTTCTTAATGATTTGCATTTGATGGGCATTAAACTATTCACAAGCACTAATAGACTTATTTTCTATTTTTTGAGGTTTTTTGAGGTGCACTAATAAATAAATATACAAAGAAAAAATTCGCTAAAAAATATGACTAATTTTTCTTTTACTTTCATTTTTCAGATGCCTCAGAGTGAAGCTGAGTGGAATGAAATCGCCCAGGTATTTGAGGAAAAGTGGAACTTTCCAAACTGCATCGGTGCTATCGACGGCAAACATATCGCTTTAGTAGCACCTTTTCATTCAGGCTCTGAGTTTTTTAACTACAAGAGATTTTTTAGCATAGTTTTGATGGCTGTGGTGGACGCCAATTACAATTTTATATATGTAAATGTGGGTTGTCAAGGGAGAATCTCCGATGGAGGCGTTTTCAATAATACATTTTTCAAGAAAGCTCTAGAAGAAAACTCTCTACATTTATCTCCCCCACGGGCATTGCCAGGAAGGACAACCCTAACCCCATTTGAGTTAGTTGCAGACGACGCGTTCCCTCTTTCACCAAATATTATGAAACCGTACTCTGGAATACATGACAAAGGATCTAAGAAAAGGATATTTGGTTATAGACTCAGCAGGGCTCGAAGAGTTTCTGAGAATGCCTTTGGAGTGCTGTCTGCTTGCTTTCGTGTATTCCGATCTCCAATGGCATTACAACCTGAAGCTGAAGCTGCAACGAAAGTTACTCTGGTTGCTGTTTACCTACATAATTTTTTACGCAAAACCTCCTCAAAATCAGTTTATAACCCTAGAGGAATGTCCGATAGCGAATCTACGGAAGATGGGGAAGTTACGTTAGGATTATGGAGGCGTGATGCTTCTTCATCTTTACGTTCCCTTTCTGGAGTCCCCAGAAGAAGCACAACTTTGGCTCAATCAGTAAGAGATGAATTTGCCGATTTTTTTATTTCTCCACAGGGTGAAGTGACATTCCAACACAACCATTAAAACATATTATGTTGGAAAGTGAACTTAGTTTTTAGCATAGTTGTTAAAAAAATTAAATAAATAGAAATTACAAACTTACCTCTTCTTTTCTTTGTGTGCTATCCTGAGTATTCCTCGGTTTATTTTTATCGCCCAAAAAATTCATCGGTTGGTAAGCGAACCATTTACTAACGTACGGCTCATCAGCGCCACCCCCTGTTTTTTTCGTTTCAGCTTCTTTCTTTTTTCCCTCCAAAAATGGCTGGTTAAATTTTTCCATTTGCGCTCTATTTCATTTTTATCCACTCCAAAAGACACAGCAATCTCTGTGAGACTGTCGTGTCTTTGGTTTTTTAATTTATGTTGGGAATCTGAACTATCCCATAGAAGACGACGTTCTCTATATAAGTCTATTAACACTAAAACTTGTTCGTCATTCCACTCCATCACTTAAAATGAACAATAAAAAATCCTACTTAAACAAACTGAGTCGAAAATAAAATAATTCGTCTAGTTCGGTCGGAGGTTTAATTGTAACTGAAGCCGCTCGGCACGTCCCCACTCTATCTTTTTGTTCGGCTCGGCTCGGCTTCCTTTGATCTGTACCTACTTTATGCGGGTTGGGATCGGCACGGCCCGGGCCGGCATTTTCTAACCCGGCAAAGCCGCCCGGGGCGTCTACATCAACGCGGCTTAGGCCGCCCGGGTCAGCCCGCCCGGCCTACCCCGGCATAGTGTGGACCCTGCTTAACGCCCGGTAACGTTACGATGCCCGTCCAGTGGGTCCGCCGCACGGGATCCGCACGGGATAAAGCAGATAACTGTGGGTCCGCCGCACGGGATAAAGCAGATAACTATGTTTATTCGTGAAAATGTGGAGTGCTTAGATTCGTCATTTACAACAACTACAACAATAAAGGTAAATAATTGTACACTGATATTTCATTATCGTGAACTATGATTGATTGATTAATTGTTAGATTGATACAAAAGTTGAGAAACTGAGTTTATAGGTTATGTCATACTATTGACAAATGTACAACAATAAAGGTAAATAATTGTACACTGATATTTCATTATCGTAAACTATGATTGATTGATTAATTGTAAGATTGACACAAAAGTTGAGAAACTGAGTTTATAGGTTATTTCATACTATTGACAAATGTTGATAGTGTTAAGTAAATTATTAGTTTAAATCACTCTGCAATCAATCGTAATTCAGTCGATTGAGAAGAAACAGCGCGTATTGCTAGTCAAACATTTAAAATAACAAATTATAACCTCTAACCTGTCATAACAGTGCGACCAAACAAACGAACTAAACCGACCAATCACCACGCGCGGAGTTAGAATTTAACTGTGTTTAGCAAGAATTTCAAATTCCAATTTTAGTAAATGTTTTATTCAACTTTACCATTTACAATAACAAATTTTAATTAATTTCAAATTATGTACAATGTTTTAGTAAACAAAATATATTTCTATAGTTAAAATTTGTGCAGTTCTTATTTTCATTCAATTCCTTGTTCCTATTGTGCAATTTAATAATATTCATATCAATAAATATTCTACCGAGAAAAAGACGTCGTCACGTAAAATCTTCGCCCGTAAAGCCGACTTTACAGGCAACCATAATTTTTTTTTTACATTCGTTATTTAGACAACTTTAGAGTTACATTTCAGAATAAAAAATATTCATCCGTATATAAACATAGTAAACTTATTATTACTAGCCATATTCTGTTTTATGAACTTGTAGTCTTCACATAACGTGTCTGTAATGGAAAGTCTTGATCGATGTGAATATGAGTTTAGCTTCGGTTCACCTACCACTTAAGTGTAGCATCTAAAATCTGATTCTATCGCAGACTTGACTTCAGAAATCTGGAGCCTTTTATCGTAAACATTTAAAATTTTTCAAATTATTTCTATGTAGTTAAATGCACATATTCATAAGTAAAATTGTTAAAATTATAAACACAGCTAGAATGCACATGTACCCATGAAATTGTACCCCTATATAATATAATAAGTTTGGAAATTACTATCCAGGATTTTACGAAATAACACTTTATTTGTAGCATTGAAAAAATTAGATCACTCTTTTTTATCTCAGTCTTAATCTTTGTGTACATTATCTCAATTATGTAATAATCAATAGCATGTAAAAATTTAACATTAGTTTGGCTCAAAATATAATTAAATCAATTCATTTGGCGGGACAAAAGATAGTAGATAAATACATAAAAGTTGTGACATTTGTCAAGGTTAAAGGCAAACCCGTGACAGTTTGTTGTGAAACCCTTTAGTAGCGGAATACTGTATCCCCCTGAAAAAATCATTTAGTCTCATAGACTTCCAAATTAATCGTTGAATTATGTTATTATAGGTTAAATTCAAAGTTGAAATTTATGAATGCATTACATTAAATGTTTATTATATATAACAAATATATAAATAAGTTAAAAATAAACTTTAACAGTTGGCAGACTCAGATATTTGTAGTTATTATTAGTAATGTCAGTTTAAGGGTTTTAATAGAAATAAAAAAAAGAAATTATTTAGAATTATATATTTAGAACAGAATGTTAAATACACCAATGTGTGATGAGTATAAAACTATAGAAATTTAAATAATAAGATACCTAGCTGTCACAAATGGATATCAACCCCATATTATAGACAAAATGATTAAGAATAAAACAAGAAAAATTTATAAAACCAACACAATACTACCTAATCATAATACTAAAGAAATTCAAAAATATATATAAGAAATTCAATATTAAGTTGAAAAAAGCTGTTCAAAAAACCTTTCAAAATGCAAAATTGTCCATCAGTTACCAAACAAGAAATAACACATTTCAACTTATTGAAAACAGAGTGGACCAAAATTATGACAAACAAGAATTATAAAAACAATCTGGAATATGTAAAATTAACTGTAGTTACTGTGAAAGCTATTATATTGGGCAAACTGGTACAATTGTTAACAAAAGGTTTAAAGAACACATACAAGCTTTGAAAACAAATAAAATGTCTACAATAAAATCAAATTTTGCTCAACACTTATTGGAAATTGACCATAACTACACAAATATTGGAAAGAACTTGGAAATTTTTTATATCGAAACGAAAGGAGAGAAATTGAACACAAAAGAAGAATTTCACATCTATCTAAATTATAATAAAGATCCTCATAGCATTTTAAATAGTAATCTGAAAAATAAGACAAACCCAATTAAAAAATAAAAATATTAAATACAGATTACTAATCAAAAATTACAACTGCGTCATATAAATTTAATATATGTTTAAAAGGTCCACATGTGTATATTTAATTGTTGATTATTTATTTATTTAGAGGTTAATTACTGTATGAGGTAATGTTGTTTAAAAACCGAAACACGCGAATGTCAATAAAAACATTTTTATTTTTACATTTATAATACAAGCTTAAAAAATGCACAGGTTTATTTGTTTCGAAATAAGTTCAGCAAAGTACCTGATGAAAAATAACAAAACATTGCGTATTTATGGATATAAATAAGTAAGGGTAGTTTTCCCCCGTAGAAAGAACAAGTTTCTGTCTGGTAATTGATTGTCCTGTCACAAGTAAGTGCTTTAGTACAAAAATATGTGGGTGCACTTGATCCCTTATCACTTAAACGTGCAGACAATGAATCAATTTAGGAACATGAATGTAGCATGGAAAATTTAAAAATTGTATATAAATAAAAATACAAACAAGGAATAGAAAAAAAATTTAAATTATATACATATACATATTACATATTTACTACAGATATATCTATATATATATTTTACAATTAAAAGAACTTTTTACAATTCACGTGAAATATAGTTCAATTCAGATGTAATCCACCGTATAAATCATTACCATCTTCATATTATTACCACCATGTTTCATATTATTGCAGTATCAATACAAAAAGACAATATTACAGAAACACTATAGAAAATTAGGCTTTCTAGCCCGGGTAGGGCCTCTATCAAAATTCGTTAAATAAATATTTAAGCAGAGAAATATCAGATATTTAGGGTCAGGCTAATAATAGCTTACGCAATGCCTTAATAAAAGATTATTGACGTTACATTTATAAAAAACAATGATTACCCACAACACAAATATACGATTGACTTTACTTCAATATCCCACCAACAAACCATTCATCACTTAACTCCACCTATGTAATGGTTCCATTATACAGCGAATTTTCCATAGCGATCGTTCACAGCACAAATCTACGTCCGAGTTGCTGTTGATTTTATCTTGTAAACAAACAATAAATTAAATACGTTAGTGCTATTGCTTATTTTGTTTGTACCTTTCTAATAGTTTAATTGTACTGAAAGCTTACATTCATCATTCAGAGCACTAATATAAGCTCAAGATGATGCCAATTGAGTCTTATTAGCAAACAAATTATCATTTATAATTTATACATTTATTTTCTTAGTAATTGCTGCACTATATGATAAATATTTACATTTAATCCACTCTGCTCTAGACACACTAAACAAACTTAACAAGTAGAGCATACTTATGATTACGATGAATACTTATATTTGTGGGGAGTTTTCACCAGTGATAGAAAGTCCTCGTTAGAGTAATAGTTTAATTAACACGAACGGCTTAGTCTACAATGAGCTGGACAATTTCCAAGGTCCTATAGATTACAGGTAAAAATAAGATAAAATAGTAGGTGCTTTCGATATGATACGTTTTGGGTTGTTGGTTATACAAACGCACCCTGAACCAAGTTTACTACGATCCTGAGCAATAACCTAAAAGGGGCAGAGTACAGGAGCAGACTAATCGACCGGCAAATCAACTGAGTGACCTATCCTGCATGGGAGATCCTATATTATTAAAGCTCGTGATAAGCTCTAAACTGAGATTATATTTTTAGAAGGCCACGCAAACGCTTGCATGTGGAAAATCAGGGTTATTTAAAAAATCTATCAGAGTGGAGCCATAACAAAATGAATTGTGAGTATACTTTCATTTATTCATTAATTAATAAGGGTTGGAAGATTTTCAAACTATATAACACAACATTAAATTCCTTCTCGAGAAAATCCCGAATGAGACGAAAGTTTATAAAAAGAACACTATGCATTATTTATTTATTTATTTATTTATTTCCAACGGACACACTCCATTTTTACATTCAAGTTCCATAATTCAAGATCAATAATTACGACTTAACCTAAACAAAAAAGTTTCCTCAACTAAACATGTGAAAGACTGAAGGGAAATATTATACTCTATTGCAAGGCATGATATATGCTAGAATAAATACGTATATAAATGTTTTAAAACTATAACAATACCATAATGAAAGAACGCAACAATAAATAAACTATAACAATAGAGATAACATAATAACAGAAATAACTTAATAACAGTAATAACAGAAAAAACATAATAAACTATACAATAATATAACAGGGATATTCATAACAGTGTTTCAAAACAGCAGACAGTAAAAATAACAATAGTAAATAGACAAACTATGACATACAATTAACAGAGAAAATGAACAAACATAGACATTAAAGTGGAGGCATTTACGTTGGCAGCACTGCACCTTTCACTTTCCGCTTCAATGATCTCACGCCATCATGGAACAGGTCGGCAGTTATAGGCAGGTTGTTGCCGGCCCTCTGCAGGCGAGCCACCGTGCTGTTTGCTGCATAGTTTGTGCCATAGTGTTGCCTGATGAAGAGGTCATTGGAACGAGTGCTGGATGGTGTCTTGAAATTGAGGAGTTGAAGGACGTCCGGGCAAACCATCTCACCGTTCACCAACTTATGGAGAACCACTAAGTCGGCTACAGTCCTGCGAGTATCAAGATGTTCCAGTTCAAGTCTGGCGTACATATCATCAATTGGAACTTGTTGGTATTGGTATCCATTTCTGACACCCACCAAACGGATGAAACGACGCTGAACTCGTTCAAGATCATCACAAAGGTATTTTTGGTGTGGATTCCAAACAGTCGATCCATATTCCAGAATCTGGCGTACCAGGGCACAGCATATGCATATGCGAGGCAGATGGAGGATTAAATTATTTTTTACCACAGTATTGTATTTATAACGTCATTTAATGTTCTCTATTTCAAATTAGTGGGTTCTTTACATTTTCTAAGTTTGGTAAACAACATTTGGCCGTATTCGAGAACGACAAAGGACACCTTACATTAGTGTCGAAAATATTTTAAGAAGACTCTTGGATCAATTGGAAAAACTTAATATAGTAGTAGTTGTTATTGAAACAACACTCTTCCAATGTAATTTATGTTTTGGAAATAAATTACATTAAACCTTTCGACACCAAAGGTTTCATCGTCAGACGACTCCATATTTATTTAGACAGTAAAACATAAATTACATTGGAAAAGTGTTGTTTCAATAAATTTACTAATATTTTAAACAGTGAATTGCTACAACAAAATCAACTAACTTATGATTATAAAATATTGTATTCATACGTATTTTTCAATTTGAAATACGTTATTCATACTAAGAAATTCGTTTAGATAATTATTGCGCAATATGCCCGATTGAAACCTTTCTTGGTATATGCAAAATGTTAAAGTTTGAATTAAAATTATATTAGTTGTTTTCTATCATAATTGATTGAATGTTTGTGTAGACTAGAATAGCTGCAGCGTGCACATAATATTGTTATATTGCCAGTGACACAGGGTTTCTATAAATGTTTTACATTGTTAAAAACAATTAAGTTTTGCTTTCGAAGTACGCATGACTCGTTTCTCAAAGTAGCCTCGATTAACCCTAGAAAGGTATCGTGTTACAGAATGGCGCTAAGGATATCGATACGTAAATTTGACGTATTTATTTTAATTTTTTTTATTATACAATTACAAAATAAAAAGTTATTTTAATAGTTTTTAGATATAATAGATGTTCAAAATGTTTTAAGAAAGTTAATTGCCAAAATATAGTCCTTTGAATATGTTATACTCATTTCTAAATATTCAATTATTCAATTTTTAGGCAATGAATATTGAATGTGCCAAACTATTATTGTTGCAATAAGGCATTATTACTGCACACTTGTTTAAATATTTCGTGAAAGATGTATGTTTTTTGGTATATTTACCTTGCAAGTTGTTGTGTGTTTTATTTTTACCCAAGTGTAAGGCAATTCAAAGAAAATTCATGGAAAAATCATACAGTCATATATTTTACAGCGAATATAATTGAATAATATAATAATAATTGAATAATATAATATAAGTGAACAATCGAATAACATCAAACAGAAGTTTACTTTTAGCATTTAGTAAATGTTTGTAAACGTAAAAATGTTCTTGTTGTTTGCTTCTTTCGCTCTAACCACAATCAGGGCAAAGTTTCTTCTGGTGCTCTCCACAGATTGTATTCCCACAAGCACAGTAGGTGGTTGTCATTCTTTTCTGTTTTGTGTCACAAAAAGAACAATATTTCCGTCTCCCTTGCTGATCTGGCTGATCTGGTATGGTATGTTGCACTGGCCCGTCAGAACTGTTTGAATTGTTCGTTTCAATGATCGGCTCATGTTCCTTTGGTTCAACCTAACCTCTTGCCAAGGTTTAGTTAGCTCTTTGTGTAGTTCGAACATAAATTCTTGTCTTGGCATGGGCTTAGCTGTACCTCCACTACGTCTAACAGTGTTGTGCGCATATATTACATAAGCGTTGACAACAGCAATATTCATCTTGTTTGTAGAAAATGCAAAGTGGCCATCGCTGGGTTTTCCTGTTACAGTTCATGTGACCACACATTTGATCAAATGTGTCAACTGCTCCTTTGGTTGCATTATAAACCATTGTCATTTCTGGTTTTCCATTTTCATGAAATTGTATTATCATCATGCATTGATGAGACCAACGTAACTACCTTCTTATCATTAGGTTTGTATGATACAGCTGTCATTTCATCTCTGAATAAAAAACACTAAGGAACCAACTTTGCGCTTTTTGTACTTTTTGTCAGAAAATTCTGGTGGAAATTCTGGTTTGTTTCTTTTTATTGTTCCTTACTACTGTCAAAACCCTTCTCAAACAATAATTTTTGAACAAGTGAAACACTGGTAAACCAGTTGTCCATGGTTATGTTTTCTGTTGGTATTTTCTACCGAAGTCACTAACTCTCCAACGAAAGAACTCTGCTGCTGATCTATTTCCAGGTACTGATCCTTTTCCTAAGTACACCAACGAGCATCCACCATGTATTTAGTCGAATTGTCACAAATCATAATGATTTTTATTCCATACTTATTTGGTTTGGAGGGCATATACATTCTAAATGGACACCGCCCGCGGAACCCGACTAATTGTTCATCTATAGCCAGATATGTGCCGGGCTTGTATAGAGATCTACAGTTTTCTAACAGCATATGCCAAATGTTTCTGATAGGAGCAAAACTTGTCTGTCTTTTTATGCTCATCTCTAGTAGCCCTATCGTCAAATCTTAGACAGTTGATCAAAAATTTGAAACGCCTCTCACTCATAGTGGCTTTATATCACTCGCCACAGTATGTAATATCGAACATAATATTTGTGCTTAAATGATTGTCTTTTAGCGCAAGCAGCTAAAATGATCAAGCAAGGCATATAGCTCTTCTAAGCACAAATCTCTGACTGTGCCATCGGTATTGTTTTTCATTGTAATTTCTTTTTTGTTTTTTGTATTTATTCATTTGTATGTTGAGAAGAACTTGTTCAACAAGATTAGGACTAAAAAAATAATTTGAAGCATTCCGATGGAATATACTTCTCCCTTGCAGGTTGACTAGGACCGGGTCGTATGTGAACAACATTTTTTGTTTGAAGTTTTCCCAACTGATGTTTCGCATTCGGACCCCCAAAGAAAAACCCATTTTCTGAAACCACAATTCCGTCTTCCGAGTCCATTGTAAGCACAAGATCCAGTAATATCTGTGTGGGTTCCTAAGTTTGGAGGAGTTTGTCTATTAGGCCTAACTGTTGGAGAAAGTTGCCTGCGCAATTGACCAGGTCGCTTTTTTTCGGTTCTAGTGGTAGTTGGTTGCTCAACTTCCTGGAGATGTTCGATTTCTGCTGATTGCATCTATGTTGTCATTTTCTAGCCGAAGTAAGTCCTCTTCGTCAGGAATGTACTCTGGATCCGCATCGCTGTCATACTCGTCTGAAAGCTCATCGTATTCGACGTTGTCCTCTTCTTCCAGACACTCACCTTCGGCATCGGCTTCAGACCGATCGTTTAGTGCATTCAAAATATCATCGTCTGTTAGCAAATGATCCGCCATTGTTGAAAAACACTCGATATTACAACATATAACAACACTATTTACTTATATTACAAAACCTTTGCATATCTCATAAAGGTATTGACACGTAAACGTTACGTCTACTGAAGTTTACACAAAGGGTATTGACACGTAAGTTTGACGTACGGGTTCCAAGAAACCGGCTAGTAGGGCCACAAAGTAACGCACTCCGATCTAACCAGGGCAGCCGTCACGCGGCAAACTGACTGCCAAGTGCCAAGAGCACTGCTGGAAGGAGGAGAGCCTCGATGGAGGGGTAAAGGAGTGGGGCGCCAAAAATAAACCGGTTATACGTCAAATTTACGTGCGATACCCATCTAGGGTTAACAAGGCAGTCATATCGAAGTGCCTGCGGGTAATAATTTATTTGTGTTCTTTGTTTTGGAAAATTAAAGCTGCAGGTCAACTTGACGGAACCTGGGCAAACATTGTTGTTTAGATTATAATACTATCCTGAATAAAAACTTTAAAGAGATTAACTTCCAAATAAAGTTTACACAGTATCGTAAATTAGTTTTAAATTTTGTCATACACTGTACAATTATTCAACTCTTACAATATTTCAACTCCTTAGAATTTGAAGGTAAATTATTTTTAAGATATCGTAAAAATAAAAGAATTCAATAGGCATCTAAATTTAATTTAATGCACAATAGAGGGTACAGAATGTAAATAAATTGTAGTTGATAAATTTATTATATATAATGCTAGTTTATTAACATGTAAAAGCTGATATGTAAAACAATTAATACCAACTAAATATTATATTTAATATAATATTATTTTGCTTTTCCATAATTACTTTCACAAACTCGGAAGTATTATATTAGTAGTAACTATAGTAAAGGGTATCGTTGAAATCATTTGTAAAGTTATTATGTCATAAACATTGGGTGTAAAAAATAAAAGTGTAAAAACGTAACGTATAATACACTTTAAAATTGTTCAATTCCTGATTGTAGAAAATTAAAAACCAATATGGCAACATGTGACCTGACGTAAGCTCGGCCTAGGGCAGATGAGGTACAACATATTTCCTCAATATTGAAAAGCTTCCCTGTGGATAAATTTTGCTTCTGAACCTTGTATCAGATAGTGAATTTGACTTAATGCTACTGTTTAGTATTAAAGTTGTTTACAAATAGTAATGATTAATCTTTTAGTTGTTTATATTCTATTGGAAGATGTTGTAATACAGTTAAATCAGGAAGACAATATTTAAAACAATATTTAAACGGTCTCATCCTTTACAGTTTTGCTTATACATCTGTTCACTGTAGATGGCCCTCTTCAGCGAGACAAAATACATCAAGAAGTTAACTTTGTAAACAATGATTTAACTCAATGTGAATTAGAAGATTTGTATGTTAAATATCACACCGGTCGTATAATCCCAAGAATTAAATGATTATTTTTAATTAATCTGACAGAATTTAGTTAGTAAACTAACTGAAACGGTACGCGTTAAACTGAATTGTGTTAAACAGGTTGCGAGGTGATACGAATATGAATATTTAATAATAGTCATTAAAAGTATAATATTATATTATATACTGACAATAATCACTGACTCAATACACTTAGAAAATTACAAGGATAATGCACAAATAATACTATAAAAAGTTATTATGAGGTTATAACCGTATTTCTACTGCAGTAGTCGTTGCATTAACACTGAGAGAGAACGGTTTCTTATATTAAATGTTGTGCTTTTCTTGAAATGTTTATTGTTTGAACTAATAGTAAGAACTGGTACAACTATTACGTATATAGCTGCTAGAGACATTGTTTTCTTTACAATCTACAAAAATTTTGGAATTTTCCGGAATATTTCCTCCTTTACTAAAATAGTATACACAATTTCCATGGCTGCAAATTGGTTCTGTAACAATAACAAAAAATGTTTACAAACTAACTTCTGTTCCAAAATAACCCAATCCCAGACTATCTATTTCTATGATCTATTTTATTTAATGATAATTTGAGTTTTACTTCATTATTTATCCTTTAAACTTTATTTCTACCATATTCAGATAGAGTTTATTTTGGGCTATGATAATTTCTTGTTATTATGCATAATTTTAAAATTTTGTATTAAACCTAAGTAAAGAATTTAAATGGAGCACTACAAGGTAATTCAAATGTATTGATGATAATAGTTTTAAATAATAGAGAAAGTTACAAAATAATTTGTGTCTCTTGATCTATTTTTCAGAATTACCCATGAAGAACGGACCATTTCAAGGTTCTAAAAGAAATTATACAATCTATTCTAATCTTTTCATTTAGTAATCTGGGGTGTGTTCGGGAGAGATGACTCAAGATATGGTACTTGACATGATAGCGATTTCTACAGACAGATTTTTAAGAAATCTACTAAAATGATTTAGAAACCCACTTGGGGATAAAACTCTGTTTTCACAACAGGCAATCGAAATACAGGCATATAATTTAAAATGTGTATTTTTGGCTTGGGATAAGAAAGGCATTCAAGCATCAGGAAAATTTGGCTCAGAGCGTACTAACCTGTAAATAACTTAACTAATGATTTAGTAAAAATTGTATTGTATTTTGTGTTTGAGCAAGGATCTTCAAACACAGTGCTTTGAATAAATTGGTTAACTGGTAATAAATTGGTAAAGAACTTTTTAAGTTTTACAGTCTCTCATTCCTATGAATCTACTGGTATATTTTAGTAAAAGATGCCTATAAATGTACAATTTGTTTTGTTCAAGAGTCATTATGAGACAATTCATAAATAGTTTTGGTATTTTTAAATACTAATCATTTACTTTTGTTTATATAAAATGATTTTAGTTATAACAAATTATGACCCATTCCTAGGTATGCTCAGCACTCATCTTATGGTAGCAGTATTAGTAAGTACACCTGATAACATTCCCTAAGCTTGGTATGGTAATGTTACTAACTTATGCATGGAATAATTTTGTTTAGCTGCTATATTTAGTAAAGGTTTGGAGGTGGTAGCCATTTGAAACTCATACATATTTGATATCTTGCGTATGTCTATTTCTATTCTTTAGTGACACGTTATTGAAAAACTAGTTAGCTATCACGTACATATTCTGGGGTTACTATTGTTTTCACTTTTTTATGTTGAATAGTGAAATGGTCCGTAAGAGGGTGTCATTCATTACCCTTATACTGACTATCCCCTAATTATTTACTCATTTAATATAAAATTGGTAAAAGATATACAGTTCGTTGTAAATGCATGTACTTTTTATGATGAAATAACATTTTTTATTTAATTTGACAATAGTTAATACTCAGGAGCCTATATATTTGATGACAATTGGGGCTTAGTAATTTAATAAATGTAATAAATTGTTAACAAAATACTTTGAAATAACTGAAATAATGTAAAATATAAGACAAAAAGTCGACCGAATGATTGCTATACTAAACTGAGGAAATTACCCTATGCTGAGGTCAGGCTGCAGCAATGGGAGAACAGAAAGTTATAAGCACAAGTCATACAGCAGTGAGATTCCTGTTTACAGTGATGAACATTAACTTAATTCTAGACAACAGGCTACATACATTATACAAAACGACTTACTCAACAAAGGAGATCACATTGTGCTGACGTCAGGCTGAAGCAAAGAAAAGATATGAATTGTATGGAGGTAGATATTTATTGCTTCAGTTTACAAGAAATTATTTTTAGTCATTTATTGAATGCTTATAATAATGAACAACAATTTAATTGTGGACAATATACTGAATGGATTCTAAACTGAAGTTATCCCGCTGTGCTAAGGTCAGGCCGTGACAAACAGAAGATAGACAGTTATCGGCGGAAGGGATTTACTGCCAGATTTTAGGAGTTGGCTCAATCCGTATCTGCTTATAGTAAAGAGCTATATAGGTTGAATCTTCACCATTACTTTTTTTCCATCCACGTCATAAAATGTACACAATAACAAGTTCTTAAGTTACTAAATAAAATTTTCTTTCAATCCGAAAACACTGTTAATGCTTAAAATTATCATTTAAGAAAATTAGGTAAACGTTTATTAATTATTCAAAGCATCCTAATTCATTGTTATAGTTGGTTTATTTATTGTTGTGTTATATTGAGTTTAAAGGCTTAGTGCTAAACATTAAAAATTCAAGGCGACCATTAAAGACAAATCTGTAAACGGGTTGCAATATCAAGAATAAACTCTATTGAGATATGAGTTGAAGTATGGCTGAGAAGCTTATGCAGTTCGTGCTATCCGGGATAAAGTGAAAAAGTCTATTATTTAGTTTTAAAGTTGCAAAGAGTGTATTGAGGCAACTTTAATTGCACTAACATTGGGTAAAGTTTGTGCTATCGATGGTGAAGTGGTATCAGTTCGGGTTGTTGGAGTTTTTTATACTCTTTAATGATGGTTGAAGGAATGTTATGGAATAATTATTGGTATAATATTTATTTAAATTTAAAAATATTTCACTTTTGTGTGTTACCCTGGATCGTTCAACCTGCTATGGATTCAGGATGAATTTATATGATTAAAAAATCCAGTAAATTCCTAAACATTTTAACGTACTCAACTTTTATTTTAATGTAAAATTTTGCATTGCGATATTTTATTCAAAACTTGAACCGTGTAGAGCAGTGTTTGAAGGTAATAACGATGGACAGTGGATAACAAAATGAAATAATAAAATGTATTAAGAATACTATTTATACATTGCTATTTACATTAGTTTATTCAGAACAGCATTGTCTACATTGCAGTATACATATATAACATTTTTATTATATTTCTAATAATTGTATAGGTTTTTTTTAAATATATCTAACCCTCTAGCATTGCTAATTAAGGGAGAAACGTTTTTTTAAGATTTTGGATTAAATTAAACATACATATATTCATAATAATATTCATTACATAATTTCAGCAATAAATATTCTTGTAACAATGAAAAAGTTAAGGTAATTTTTAGATATAAAAATACCCCTTCTTATAATAACAAATAGAGAAATTCTTTTTGTTTGAAAAGCAACAATTCGAGAAGATTTATATTAAAAACCTATACAATTATTAGAAATATAATAAAAATGTTATATTTAATAGAGCGGAAATTAATTCTCAAACCCATTATGAGTAACCTTTGCTTGCCTGTACTTTGAAAGAGAAAGTAGCCTAACGTGCTGGGTTGTTTAACTGTAATGATATTTCCAAAAGAATGGGAAGCTAATGTGATGGGTCATAAACATGAATCGGAAGATATTATGTCTTGTATATTGTTTTTTTCTTTAATATTTCCAGTCATTATGAAATCAAATCAAATAATAATTATGAAATATTTAATATATTTAATATTAAATCAGATTTAAAAATAACTATTCATATATACAGATGAGCTACTTCTGTATCCCCTAAATTGGGGCATGGACTAGAAGGGAGTATAGGAAGAATGAACGGAGGTGTCACACAAAATATATTAAAGACATTATTAGCAAACACAATGAACCCGTATTTATTGCAAAAGGTGTTTTTTCCATAAAAGTATTTTTCCATTATTTTTATGTCAATTTTCAGAAATATAGAGTGGTTTAAAGTTATAAATTATATTTTTATATTCATTTGTGAGAAGCGTAGTTAGTGTTACCTTATATAAGGAAAGCCACGAAAGATTGTTGCAAATTTTGTTTTACAGACGTTGTGAAAGAGGAAGCGTTTAATCAACGTAAAAGGCACCAACAATAAAACACGGTTTATAGTTTTGTTTACTACAGCGGTCAGACAAATATGGCTGGATGCTATCTTTGACTCCGTATATGGACTAATTCTGTATCCTTAACATGTATTTCATATGTTCATGATTTGTTATTTAACTATGTTTAATGTATAGTCACGAGATAAGCAACACAGCTCTAGCCACTAACATAATAAAATTATGTGTCTCAATAGATACACCATGCATTGTTTATGTTCTAAACAAGTGATCAAGAGTTTATTTATAAAGGTGTGGACCAGTTCTGTTTGCACTTCCTAGCCGCCTTGATTTGTGTGTGTGCGTGCGTCGGCGCGTGCGCGCGCTTGTGTGTGTAGTAAAATATCAACTTAAGGGAAATAATACTTAATTTGGTATATGCACCCGTTATTTATGGCCCTGAAAAGTTTCTATTTTTCCAAGTTTTACCAGCAGCACAAATGAAAACAAACTGTTTAAGAGATGAAATAAAAGTGAAATGGAAACATTATGAGGTTGGTGATGGCCTTATTACTCAACCCTTAAAATTACTTAGTCTCTTTTTAAACAATTTCTAACGTGAAACATTGATTTTCATTTGTCCATGGTCTACTCAATAAAACATATGTATTTGTGGCGTGTAACACTCAATACAAATATTCTCATTCTTTGCAAGATGACTTTACCAGTATTGTTCTAAGTTTACTATACTATAAACTGAAGCAAGTTCTCGTGTGATATGCTAATAAGCCATATCATACTTCACAGCATAGTGTTCTTGGAATATAAAGGAGTATCACGACCTGGAAGATGTCAAACTTTCATGCAAATCCCTAATAAGAACTTCAGAGCACTTTCTAAGTTTAGTATTTCGTGCTTTTGTTGCACACGTTTAGATGGGTGAACATTCATCACTAATGTTTAAAGAAAAAAAACACTATTGTCTCCAATTTAAAACGGTTGATTTAATTCGGAAAGTTTGCCCATTTCTAATAATATTTTTATTTTATAACGAGGGCTTTCAAAATTAACGATTTCGCTATAAAGTAAATTAAATACAATATATTGTTAACTGAGCGCTCGCGAAGCCTGTAACTCGAGGTGCTGGAAAATTTCCATTTCTGGCTATCTTCAAGGCATCTCTAAATGAAAAACCTATAAAATTAAAGTTTTGCATAAAACCTTAGACCATTTAGTTTCTATGTAGGCAACCAAGCCTAGCCTACGTTTTATGTTAGCAATGTTGAGTTAGTAATTGTAAATGTTACTTCATGGTTTTAGTTTAGCGTTATCAAACTTGTTACTTTGTTCTAATGGATGACCATGATGGTAACGATAAAATCGCACGTAAATCACATTTATAAACACACTCGATAAATTAAATAAATTTTAACATGACACAGTAACACATGCAGTCTAATATTAAAAACATATCTGGATGTTTTTATCTGTATATTGTAAATTTAACATGAAACATTTCTATTTGGACAAGAATGAAATGTATGAAATGTAATGATAATGGTGCATGGCTACCTGTAGGGTTTTACTGAGCATCTCTTAGTAAGGTGGACCAATTAAGTACGCGAAACTGCAATTTGTAGAAATTTTAGAACTATAAATTTTCATCATTATCTAACTGTGAACAGTGACGTGATCTGGTGTATCTTCTTCTAAAAAACTAATGTTTAAGAATGTAAAAGTATATTGGTCATCAGTTTTGAAACTATGTATGTACATTATACTATATATATATATATATATATATATATATATATATATGTGTGTGTGTGTGTGTGTGTGTGTGTGTGTGTGTGTGTGTGTGTGTGTGTGTGTGTGTATGTGTGTGTGTGTGTGTGTGTGTGTGTGTGTGTGTGTGTGTGTGTGTGTGTGTGTGTGTGTGTGTGTGTGTGTGTGTGTGTGTGTGTGTGTGTGTGTGTGTGTGTGTGTGTGTGTGTGTGTGTGTACAATGTACTAATTTAATAAATGCCACAAGTCATTTGACAGGTATTTGGCCTTCCGAGCATATGTTGGTTATGCTCATTTAAACACATATGTAACCGAATCGGTGAAACACTAATCAGTTGAATCGTAATACACGTTTTATTAAATAATATGTTTTAATTTTAGAAAAAAAAACTACAACGTGTTAATTAAAAGATTTTATCTATGATCATTCTCTGCTACAGACGTATGTTCCACACAGCTAAACATATATTTTATAACTACTGTTTAGATAATTTTTTTAAACCTCATACGTTATGTAATTTTATATGTATTTATTATGCCTTATAAGTACTTTTGTTATTCCATATTACATGATAAGAAAATATAGCAAAGAACGTTAAAACGATACTTTTCTGTATTGAGTAAATAAAAATGTGTTTGTACTGCTACAGCAAGTCACACAAGACTAACAGTAGATTAAGCAATG
Organism: Homalodisca vitripennis; assembly: GCF_021130785.1. Classification (NCBI taxonomy): domain Eukaryota; kingdom Metazoa; phylum Arthropoda; class Insecta; order Hemiptera; family Cicadellidae; genus Homalodisca; species Homalodisca vitripennis. The sequence goes on from NW_025776581.1 coordinate 252,331, forward strand.
GCTTTACAGATATAGGACGACTACCTTAGGAAATTAATTTGAGACTTATATATTGCACTAAAACAAGACTATTTAAGGATTATAATTGTTACATTATTCTTCAAATAACCGTTTTACTATATTTTCATTGCTATTCTTAGTTGAAACATTAAAAATAATTTCAAGCCGTTAATATGTTAATCCGCAAGTTTCAAAATAATTTAGATATTTCTTTGAGTAGTTTGATAGTGTCAATTCAGTTATTCATAAGTTAATCCAGGTTAAAGCGTGCGTTGGTCAACCCATGTTTGCCCGATTCTGCTTAAAACCTAAATCTAACAAAATCTTTCATCTAAAAATGACGGCAAAAAGATCTACTATTTTCTTTCAAGTATTTCTCGTTTTATGACACTTTATGAGCTCGATTATAGTTATAAGCATTAGTTTAAGTGTTCCAAACGTTCCCCAGTATACCCAAATATACCCTAAGGGCGTTCGTTTACATGTTTTGAGCTATCAGTGATCAGCACATAATTGAATCATTGAGACATAGACGTATTTTGGTCATTGCACATTTTACAGATTATGGTTGTATCAGCAGCAGTGTATCCAGCGGTAAATAATTATACAGCGATATGAGATAAGAGATAGTTTTGCTTTATCACTGTTTTTTATTTGAGTCGCTTTGAGGCATAAAACCATAAGCACTTTTCTCTTAACAAACATTTCTCACACTTTTCTTTACAGATCCTTCATAAAGATGTTTCTCCACCTCCAACACATTTATGTGAGACTAGAAATAAAACGAACAGGTACATTAATGTGTCACAAAGTGGAAGTGTCAAATTACATGTAATTTAAAAAATATCATCGCGAATAAGAGAAAAACGCATGCTCAAACTTAGTATAGCAAATCATGTAACAGTATTTAGGTAGTACATAATAGTAGTTTTCATCAGTAAGAGCAAAAGTAGTTGTTTGCAGTGCCCATACAGGTTTTACGAACGAGGCCAAACCGAGGTCGGAAATGTAAGTTATGGCCGAAATACACTTTTGTTCCATTTGGTGAACAACGTTTATTTATCGTACGAAAAACAAAATTGATTCATTACAACTTATTAATTTTATTACCCTATATCCCAAACATAGTAATACTGTTAGATTTAAGTATCAAAAACAGCGTTCAAGGGATTGAAAAACGTACATTGCTTACAGCTAATTTAAAAACCGTTGTTTTGATGTAACACAAAACATCAACTTTATGGAATATGTTGAGGTATAAAAAACATCTATATTTACAACATTATTTACATACATACTATTACATAAAAATCTGACAATGGTTTTTTACTCAATCACATAAAAACTACTGAGCCTACTGTACTGACCTTTTACATAGACATTCTTAGAATCCCCGATTAAAGTATGTGTGTATTTAAATTTCGAAATTCTCTTTGGGCCAAATCCCACTACTGGTACGTAAAGTTGGGACAACAATCTAGTAAAACGTATTGCAACAAGAAAATGTATTCATTGAAAGAGCCTATTAAATATAATCAACTGTGTAAATCGTTATGACGACACAGTTAGAGGTTTTTGGTTTAACTAATTTGAATATTTAATTATTTAACTATTTGTAAATTTGTTGACATTATATTCGTGGAAGTAAATAGTAAGCTATCCTTGGTAGTAACAAGATTTCTCATTCCAATTTTTCTTGGAACCACTGTAGAACACAGCGTTTATTCAAATAGGAAAATTATAAGCTGTACTTGGATGGATATAATTTTATGGTTTTGCACTCTAGGCTTTCAAATATATAATATAATAGTTATGGCAATATTCATTTACATTAAATTGTATAAATGGCAATTGCCTTATTTAATTTCAATAAACACTGAATCGCAAAAAGTACTTGCTCCCGGCGGATTCAGTGTTTATTGAAATTAGTTATGGCAATATTATATATATATATATATATATATATATATATATATATATATATATATATGTATATATATATATATATATATACACACACACACACACACACACACACATATAAGTTAGTACATTTTAAAACTAGACTAGTATTGGTATTTGGGTTTCATATAACTTTTATTATTTTTGCTTAAAATATATAAATTACATGTAAAATTAACACAAAAATTAAATCAGTATAAAGTGCCCAACAATTGATTAAATTAGGTACCTTAATACTCATATTATTTGTTGTTTCTAGAAATAAACAGGGGTGTGAAAGTAATAACTGGTACCTTATGGAGTATAATCCCTTTTCAGTGGCTCCCTGAACTAAGCAATATAGCATCTCCGACATGAGGCGAAAGCTAGTTTTGCTATAAGATATTCACAAAAACCTGTCCGTTTCTCCTCAAAACAACTCTTCCTCGTCCCTTCAATACTACAATATATACAACTAAAATATGTATATCAGACTATTTTAGTAACACATATTACAAATATAACTACAAAAATATTTTTTAATATTTTGAATCATTTGAACGTTTTCAAATTATGGAATCCATTCGAACATTCAACTTTATTTAATGCCATTTGGCAGTATTTACTATTACTGAACACTCTAGCATATTAAATCCATGTGTTGTATATACCATATTAAATTGGCATTTAAAACTTTACCGTAATTCCAAATAAAGATTGCCGTATTCCTCTGATAGTTACAGCAGTTATAGAGGTTTTAAATCCGGCTATCGAGAGTAGTCAGGGTTCCAAGTTTTTGTTAGATGTGAAAAGTTTGGCTGCTGTCGAGAATAAGTGGTTTCAGCTATTTCTTAACAGCTACTTAAATATCAATGATTGGTTCACAGCATTATTAACGTAAGTCATTTAAGTAAGCAAGATGCAGTCTTGATTGTCCTACTGTATCAGAAGAAATTTATTTAAAAATATAAGGCAATAGTTTTGTAATGCTTAGTTATCTTTTGATCCTTATTTCCTATTAGGATATTAAATATGAAAGAGATTTACTACATTTTAAATTAGTATTCTTACTATTAGAGGCTATTTCATATTATTAAAATGTTAAATGGAAGTACGTTTTTGACGTAATAATATGTTAAATCATATCAAACATATGATTACAATTTAATATGTACAAATGTTATATGTTATATGACGTTATGTACTACAAAGACCTTAAAACCTAATAAAGGTTTTACCTAAAATGTCAATTCAAATAATGTTAAGTGCCTTGTAGCGTAAATTAGTTAATTAAATTTCATATAATGTAAATTTCGCAACCTAGTCAGCCAGTATAATATAATATTATTTTACATCCAATATTCCGGAACTAAATTATTGGGCGGAGTAACTACTTAATTGGCACGCGTATGAATATTTTCTTGTAACCCTTTGTAGCAGCCCAACTACGTGACCGATCAGACCTCGCGCGCTTTGTCCGTAAGTAAAATTTATCTTTTCGTATTATTAAATTAGCCCTTTGATACCAAACGTATACAAATGAATGGAACGTAAAGTAAAGTTGTAAATAGTAAAGTAACGTACCCTTGAAGATCTTTTATTTGCTTGATTGAGATAGATAAAAGTTGTGGCGTCATCCTTATGGCGAACACGTTTTTATAATAAGTAATATTGTATCATTAAATGGCTAATACCGTCGCGAATTTGTTTTAGGCGAGTTCAAGTAGCTGATGTATCTCACGTGTTGTTTGAGTAGATGGCTACCACTTTCCCAACTTCTACTCCTCTTCTAGGAATAACCATTCTTAGACTACAGCTTCAATGTCTCGTGCCAAGACGCCGACACCCGGGTTGTGAGTCTACATATTGCGAAGGGAAGTGAAATCTTATTGCTTTATAAAGTAAAACATCGTAGGCACAATTCCACAGAACATTGGATATTTTAGGCCCACCTAGAAGATATACATTTTTAGTTCTTATATTCTAATTGGCAGCAACGTGGCATTACATACTTTTCCTTTACCATCTAAAAGTGGTGCTTGTAAGTATTCATAATTAAACTGAACTTATAAGTAAACTTTGCAATTCGAGTATTTAATACTACGACCTCAGAAGTCACCACCCCCATGTGTTATCGTCATACGGTACAGCCTATTGTTTCTCTCAATGTTATTTTAAAATATTAAAAAATTAATTTACCCATACGAAATATAATTATGAAAAAATTATAACTGATTGCTAATACTTCTTTAGTATTCATTCTTTTTCACTTCTTGGAGTGATCGTATTTCTTTTACAGTCAGAAAGTATTTAAAAATATGTATTAAAAGTATTAAAAAAAAAGGGGTCTCCAGATTCTTTTAAAGCTAGTTTTTTGAAATTTCGAAATGGCGTTCAGGACTCATAGACTCCTGCAGAATAAACTAAGCATATCTAAAGTTGTTTTAGTTCATCTACATATATTTAAATTTATTATAAGACACTTAGATTAATCCAATATGGGCTTTAATATTTACAAATCAATATATAATATATAACTTTTGTTTTTAAAATACTGTGTATTTTATATGTTATGTAATTTTGTCATCGTTTCACGTCAAGAAGTACGCAAATTTAAAATTACCGGACATACATCTATTTCCTAGCTGTAGTTTTTTAAATATAAGTATTCATAATCAATATAGTTGTGATAATTTTTATAACAGATGATGGAACTTTTTTTGTATAATAATAGAGTTTTCGTACATATTTATTGAATACTTCGTTTTACAAAAGATCCAAAATCACAGCAGAACAATCCAGTTTTCTACACATAACGCTACGATGGAACGGGTTGATTAAATTATAAAATTGAGTTTTGCTCAATTTCACCTTCCGCTTAGTGCAACGTCTGAAATCTGATACTGTCAAACACTGTCTCTGTGTGCCATCTGGCGTCCAATTCCGTCAGAAGAAACCTAGCAAAGACTGATACGCTTGAGTACCTTGGCAATACTACCCAGCAGGCTGCTCTTGCCATAGTTTTAGTATTAACCAACGTAGTGACGTATTCTTACCACCACGATGTAGTAACATTGTATCTTATTTTACCAGACAAAGTTAGGGTACCATGAAATCATACACACACACAATGAATTCTTAGTTGTTTTATTACGATATTTTAGACACATCAGCTGTTTTATTCCGCTTAATTTTGTACCTGATGAGTCAGTAAGAACAACTCTTCGTCTATGTAACAATGGATTCTGCTTGGAGTAACAGACAGAGTTCTTATGTAGCCTCTGCCTCTGTGAAAACAAAATCATAGTGTCTCCAAAAAGTGTTTTAATTCGATTTTATTGTAGACATGTTATTTGTTTTCAAAGCTTGTATGTGTTCTTTAAACCTTTTATTAAAATTCCTTGCAGTTTGCCCAATATAATAGCTTTCAAAGTCACTACAGTTAATTTTGTATACTCCAGATTGTTTGTATAATTCTTGTTTGTCATCATTTTGGTTCAATTTGTTTTCAATAAGTTTAAATGCATTATTTCTTGTTTGGTGACTGATGGAGAATTTTGAATTTTGAAACGTTTTTCGAACAGCTTTGTTTAATTAGTATTGAATGGTATACATATATATATATATATAATATATATATATATATTTGAATTTCTGTAGTATTATGATTAGGTAGTATTTTTTTGGTTTTATTGATTTTTCTGGTTTTCTTCTTAATCGTTTTGTCTACAATTTGGGGTAAATATCCATTTTTGACAGCTTATATTTTTATTTCTTTATTTTTATTCTCATCACTCATTGGTATATTTACATTCTGTAGTGACTGTGAAAGCTATTTTATTGGGCAAACTGGAATAAATTTTAATAAAAGGTTTAAAGAACACATACAAACTTTGAAAACAAATAACAAAATAACAGATATATATATATATATATATATATATATATATATATATATATATCTGTTATTTTGTTATATATACAGGGTGATTCGGTTAGTGTTACCGGCACTTTCTGAGCTGATTGTACTATAAAAAATAAAGAGAAAAAGTTTACATAAACATGGGTCCGGAAATGCTTCCTTACTGGGTTATGGCCAATTGAAGATTTCACCAAAAATTGTGTGCAGGAGGTCAAATGATGATTTGCCTCGTGTTTATGAAGAGATATTTATAGGCGAATGCAACTTTTCTAACGGATTTTTAAATGAGAAATTGAATAAAGTTCATCTCATAGCTGTATCTCATTTAGTTTTTTTGTTATACTACAAAAAACAGAAATAAAATAATTTTAAAAACACTTTTTTAAGGTTTAACGGACAATTATTTTGTTAAATAGGCATTGAAGACCCACATTTTTACAAAGAAACTTGCAGAAAATTTAATTCTGAATAAAATTATGTGCCACACGGCTATATTAACAGCGAAGTATTAGTTTCTGGAATTTAATTTTACAACAAACATTCTACCAAGCAAGAAATTCCAAAGCAAAGGAAAACCGCATTTTAATGACATAGAGTAGCCTACACATAAGATTTATTAGGATGCAATTTAAATGAAGTTTTAAAATAAATTATTGTTTTTCATCTAAAGCTTATAATACTACGTACCACTTTCATAACTGGTGTTCAAAAATCAGTCCTTGTACTTCAATACACTTAGCAGCTCGCTTTCTGATTGATCGAGTTATCCTCCGCAAACGAGTTTAAATGTCAGAAAAAATATGATATAATTATAGAAGAAATAAAAGCACTAAGGGAGGAAAATAGGGTCACCAAGAGAGAACTCAGTGAGTTAAGAAGAGGTTAGTGAGGAGGTGAAGATGATGTGAAATCCCTTACTGAGCGCCTAAATGACCTGGACCAGTATGGAGAAAGAGTTAACCTTGAGATACAGGGTGTTCCGGTCCGTGGAGAAAAGTTGGAAGAATGAGAAGACCGAAGATGTTGTTAGAGACCTGGCAGGTGAAATAAATGTTCCCTATGTTCCCGAGCAAATCCAATAAACTGCACAGACTACAAAGAAGGAATGACGACAGGCCACCCGCTATAATGATCCAGTTTATGACCAGTAACTGCTAGGGACACATGGTTACTAGCTGGCAAGAAGGCACGGTTGTCCGATAAATCGTCAGGTCAGAAGATTTATTTCAATGAAAAAACCTGACCAACTTTTTCAAGGGACTTCTGAAGGAGGCTAAATCCAGAGCAAGGATCCACAACTACAGGTTTGTTTGGTTCAAAAATGGAAAAATCATGGTTAAGAAAAAATGAGGAAGATAGAAAACATTATTGTTATAATAACATTAGATGACATTAAACAAAATTGGTTAGCTAATCTAAAACCAATGTATCTCATTGAATTTGCATCTCATCCTGGTATAGAGATTGGTTGTTTTAGGATGTATTACTCTTTTTTAAATTATAATTAGATCAAATAACATAGAATATGAGATAGACTTGCATTCTGACAGTTATCTATGTTTTGAAAGTTGGTTCATGCATTGCTCGAATGTAAATAGGTCGTTAGGCATTAATGTAATTATATTTAAATATAAGGTCAATTAGAAAAAACTGGGATACTTTTATATTACAGATATTGTGCAACATTGACAAAAATTGATATAATTGTACTTTCAGAGATAAATTGTTCTGAACATGATTTGGCCAGTTACAATATTGATGGTTTTTTTAAAGGTTTGTAAATTGTCGAATAGGTAGAGATGGTGGTGGCCTGGTATTATACTACAACATTAAAAAAGTTAAATTTACAGTTGTCAGTTTAAATGCAAAATCATTTGAATGTATATGTGGCATGGTTGTGAGCCGATTGAACCTGTGGGTCGTGCACAAATTTTGTTGTTTATCTTTATATAGACCCCCGTCTCAGAGCACTGGCTGTGGTCCGCGATCATTCTTGAAGGAAGTTGAGGATATAATAAACAGTAAAATTTTTGCACGGAAATATGATTTTGATTGGCGATACTAATATTGATATAAGAACTTCTCAGATATAATTAGCAAAGAATATGAAACATTACTGTCCTCAAAAGGTTTAACAGCGGTGATCTCGGATTACACTAGAGAGCGAGGTTCGGGATGGGGAGGTTGACTCAGACTTGTATTGATCACATTTACCGTTAGAGATTTAATTAATTCAGATGAAATACAGGGTGGTATAATAAAAACAAAAAAAATATCGGACCATTATCCTATAGCTGTTAGGATGGGGTAATGGTTTACTTCCCACCGAATGCTCAGATCGAAATCAAATCCAAAGAGAAATAATTTGACGAAAATAAACTGAAGCAAAGAATTGAAAGTTTGGATTGGGAAGAAAATGCCGTCGGTGACTAATGCCAACCTTGCTTTTAATTATTTGGTAAACCAATTTTCAACTGCAATAAATGACAGCAAAAAGACTTTCAGATTAAATAATAAACAGGTAAGAATTGAGAAAGAATGGATGACTAATAACCTAAGGGGCTATTACTAAGGAGAGGGATAGGCTGTTTAGAGTGTGGAAGGCCGATCCTGGAAATATTGCACATAAGCTAAATTACACTTCATTTAGGAACAGCGTAAACAGGGATATTAAGAAAAGAAAAGACGAATATTATAAGAACTATTTTAATACAGTGGCTAATAATAGTAGGAAAACGTGGAAAGGAGTTAATAAATTATTTGGGCCGTGCCAAAAATAGATCTATAGATGAGCAAATAATGATGTCTATGACGGGTTCGGCAAGCCAGATCTCCAATAACTTTGCTGACCAGTTTAAATATGGGGTACTAGAACTAAAACGGTACTTGCAACAATAAAGATGAAATAGTGGTAAATGGAAATAATAATAGACATGGATTTTACATACCAAATGCGACTGAAGAGTCTATAAGAAAATCATACAACAACTTTGACATAAACAAAGGTGTGGAATCGACTCTGTCAGATTTAAAGACATTAAAAATGCATCAGAAAGAATGAACCCCTGCATTAGTAAAAAGCTTATAAACTTGTCAGTTAGGACTGGGGTATTTCCCGACTGCTTAAAAACGTCCTGTTGTGAGAGCTATCTACAAGAAAGGGGAGATTGTGAAAATTATAGACCGATCGCTTTACTCCCATGCCTGGAAAAAGATTTTTGAAAATTTATGTTGCTCAGTCATTGAATAAATTCTTAGTAGAGTGTTCTGTATTAAGTGATAGCCAATTTGCATTCCAAAAAGGGAAAAGTATTGAGAGCCTATTAAAGTCTGTTGGTGAATACAATTAATATACAGATTGATAAAGGGTGTTACATTTTAGCCCTGTTTCATTGACTTAAGTAAGGCATTCGATACTATTGACCATGGGAAAATGAGTAAGGTACTTGAAGGGGTGGGTATTACTGGACCTCCACTGGCCTGGTTTAGGTCTTACCTCAGTAACAGGTCATTTAGAGTAAAAATTTTTGTAGAGCGAACATTTAGTGAAAGTCAATTTAACAACCTAGGTGTTCCACAGGGAAGTAATTTGGGGCCGAGGTACTTTTTAATCTTTATATAAAATAATATATTTAGAGTTTTAAACGATGTTAAAATATGGGGATATGCGGATGATTTACTGGTTATTGCATCTCATAAAAACTTAATTACAACTCAAAACATGCTTCAGAAGGCATTTTGACAAAATTAATAAATGGATGCATGATATGAACTCATAAATCAATCCAAACAAGACTGTCTTAATGAACATACATTTGAGAAATAAATGTATACAACAGGACCCAATCATATATACCACACATGTCCATGTTTGCATAGCCATAGTAATCTCCAATGCACATTGTGACTGCCCAAAAAATTGAACTTGTAGAAAAATGTGTATATCTGGGAATTGTTATAGATAATGGCCTTACATGGAAGGACCACATTGAAAAAAGTTATTAGAAAAAATTAATTCCTGCATTGCTGCTTTCTACAGATATAAACAATGTTATTAGTTCCCAGAATAAATTAATAATATAATAAATCTCTTATTGAATCTATTATTAGATATTGGTATAATAATTTATGGAACAGCTGGAGAGTGCCACTTAAATAAACTACAAAAGGTACAAAAGACAAGCCTTGAATTACTATTTGGTAAATATGCTAATAACTGGTTATATACTACAGCTAATACCTTAACACCTGACAACTATTATAAACTTAGCATATTCCTTAATTATTTTAACAATAACAAGAACAGGATTACAAATACAAAATATGCAGCTATTACATTGAGAAAACACACCAAGATTCAAAGTACCCCAAATAAGAACTGTGTTTGGGGAAAGATTAGCAGATTACATTGTGCCCACATTATATAACACCCTGCCCCAGTCCTTACATAATGAGGAAAATTTTAGAAAATTTAAAATTATGGTGTACGATTGGTTACTGCAGGGCTGTGGCTCATAAGATGCAGTTTCCTTCAGCACAATACAAAATCCAAAGGATGAGATAAAATAGACCTATTATTGTTATTGTTTATCATTTGAGTGCTGTTATTGTTTGTCGTTTGTAGGGATGTTTACATTTCTTAGCTGTTGGTATTTTATATAAATTTATTACATTGTTAACTAGTCTGTTAATTCTTTGTTCGTTGTTTAAAATTATTTGCTCTGTATGTGAAATCAATTGTAAAGCCATTTAGGCCTATTATTTATTTGGGAATTGGTCTTTCAACTAAGGATTTGGAAGTTGCGTAATGAGTGATTGTTTTTATATCTATTTAATGAAACAACTAGTTTATTAGGCGTATTGTAGTTGTTTAGTCAGTGATTATGAGATGGGTTCTTGTTTTGTTGTTACTGAATGTAGAAGTAGATGTTATTGGAATAATTTGGTTGATGTAGTTTTTAGTTTATTTATATGTAAGTTTGATCTGTGGTGAGGTGGAATGGCCGATACCATAATTGAGTTCGGGATATCAATTTATTGATTAGAAACTCTGTACCTGATGTGTCAAATGCTGTGATGGTGGCCGCTTATCTATACTACAAGTGTAAGCTTTATTGATATTGTTAGTTAAGAGTTCTCACTCCAACCAGATAAATGGTTAGTGTACTCTGTGTGATCTCTCAAGCGGGCAGCACCACAATTAAATCTCAGGGTATCAAATTGTCAGCTAGAATTATCTAAACTATCGAATAATGTTGTGGTGATCGCTTATTAATACTGGCATGCGTTGGGCTGCTTTCCGATTGCTGGTTGAAGGTGTCCACCTTACCAGGTTATGAATTTGCGTAGGCAATGTTGTCTTTTGTTCTATTTTAGTTACTTTAATTTATTTTGGTTTAATATTGGTTTCATATTAAATTGATTGACACAGTTTTGAAATTACTTTTTTCTCTATTAGAAATATATAATATTTTTGTCAGGGCCGCTTATTTATACTGTAGATGTAAGATTCATAGATGTTACTAATTTACTGGTATCACTAAACCAAATTACCGGTTGGGTACACCATGTGAAGTTTCAAGTAGTAGCCAACACCACAATTGAATCTAAGGGGATTAAATTATGGGTTATAAATAACTAAAGTACTGAATAATTGTGGTGTTGACCGTTTATTGTACTGCAGGTGGGTTTTGGCTGCATTGCTGTTTGAAGATACCTATTCATTCTACCTAATGGTGATTTGGTGTAAGCAGTGTGGCCTTTGTTTCTGTTAAATTCTCCTTAATGTACTTTAATGTAATATTTTGTATTTCAGCTGTTGAATTGTTTGAACATTGCCAAATTGAATGACAAGCCATTGCTGTATTATGATTAATCAGTAATAATGCTAGGCCTACATAAAAGAGCTATTTATCTGTAGTTACTTATTTTTAACGTTCTTAAGTTGTTAACTGATCCTGTTAAACAGATAATAGGAATACTCCTGGAATTATGTCTATTGAAATTGGTGGTAGTTCATTGTGTGGCAATCCAGGTTTGTGATATAGGCTAGTAGGTAAAGGCTTTCTCAATGTGTGTTAAATCAGATTAATTATAATTTAGTTAACTATTAACAAAAAAGTAGGTTATATGTTAGTTAATGTAGGCATCACACAATATTGTATTTAATTGGATATGCCTAGTTTTAGTTTAAGGTATGAATAGGATGTTATAGGGATGAACATTGTATTGCATTAAATTGGTATCTGGGTGTACGGGTGTGCATTTATATGACGGCTGCTCAATAAAGGCACCACATAAACTGTGACATTGTTGATTTTTAGTGATCTGTTTGCCATTTTCTTACTTGATTATGTGAAAAACTTTTTAATATCCCCAGTGGACTATTACAAAAACTTTCACACACAAGCTTGTGGCAGAAGTTAGTAGGCTATACTTACGTCTTCAATAATAATAATAATAATAATAATAATACATCAAATGATATGATAAGCATATCATGAGTCAATATGCCATCGACATTTTGAAGCTGCTACGATAAATAAACCTTGATGAATGCTCGGACTTAAAAATGGTAGGTAGCCCATGTACTTAAATATTGTCTCTGGATTGTGGACTGGCCGGATATAAAATCACCTGCAGTATTACTGCTGGGCTTGACCCTCAGGATAGAGAATGTACGGGTTCATAAGTTGCAATGATTAATTATTGAGATGTGTTAGGAATATATAACAGTTAATAATTTACATTAACTTCAAAGGTTTTTTCAAACATTGAGGTAAAATCAATGTGTACAAAAATTTACAATTTTGGAGCAATTCTACTATAAATCTGAGAGGATGAGATTAGAAACGGATCACGTTGTTTGCACTTATTATATATAATTGTTTTAAATAGTCTTTTTTTAAAAAGAGTGGTTAGTTGTTAAAAAATATATGAACACCAACACAAGGAGACACAAACACTAGGGAGACACAAACACACCGTAACACAAACACTTAAAGAGAAAGTAAAATCAGGTTTTCAGGGCAGGATTAAATAAATGCATCACTAGCTGCTTTTATTTACGATTGAAAGCAATCACTTTTTTATTTTGAATTGTTTAAATTACACGTGCTAATGCACTGCAAGTTTAACTTTTAGGTTATATTCGTATTCCCATAACCTTCACGAACCAGGGAATGGGTCGGAATGGAACAGTTTGTAGATGTAACTATTTAGTACGCTGTAGTTTTTGTGATTAACAGCTGGTGCACTATAGTTTTTTTTTTTTTTTTTTTTTGTTACCGGAGAGACCGGTGGGGGGGAGTAAGTTAGGAAATTCATCCCCTTTCAATGAATGCTGCATACGGTATACCCTCACGTGATTCTAAAATCAAATGACTTTAAGATAATAAAATGTATGCTATATTAATTAATCTAGAACTGTAATATAACATTGCTATGATTATCAATGATGTGTTGCTGTTCTTTGGATTGATTTGATTAAAGGCAACGGTATATATGTATTAATAAGTAGCCACTTTTTGATCGCTGTCATGGATTTTCCCACTTGTGCCACTAGTAGACTCAATAGATTGTACTTTTCTAGCACTTATGTTATATTATAATTTTATTTGTTTTCCACCAGTAACATCACAAAACTGTTATTACTGGACCCCGCTGACAAGTTCTAACTTAGCGGGGCCAAATACATGTATGATTGGTGAATAAATAAAATTCTATTCTATTCTATATATATATATATATGAACACATACAAGCTTTGAAAACAAATAATATGTATATAATATATATATATATTTATTATTTTTTTACATTTGACTATGAATTAGCTTAAACCTATTTTATATCTATAACGAATATCTTAAAATATATAATCCATGAGGTAAAATAAATTTATAATTGAAACTGGTACAAAATTAAAGTTTTCATACTAGTAGCATAATCTCAATGACACTAAGTTGATTTATTAGAATAAATCTTCTTAATGAGTACTGTGTGAACGTGAAAATTCTACGTATACTCTATAGTAACCCGCAATATGCAGTATATTAATACTAAAATATAATGATACTATATTACAATAGCTGGATATATGGCTGTAACTATAAAGAAAATTAATAAAATATTCATCAGAATCAAGAACAATAAAAAAAATAATTTTGATGGATTTTATAAAATACTACATTTATATACCTAGAACCCTTTGATTTCAAATTATAGGTCCATAAAAAGTTGGGAACTGATATTGGTTCAGCAGTGAATGCAAATTAGTTCAATCAACAAGTCTGTGATTAAAATCTGCAATTCATGAGTTTCTGCGTTGATTCATTTCTGTTTTAGAAGTTTAGAATGTGGACACTCTGGTTTAAACTGTATAAATGTCTAGATATAGTTATAGTTAAGCAGGGAGTTTGCGTAAATGTAATGAGCCCATGTTTTAATTACTGCATGATATTTTAGTTTTAAATCAAATAATTCAAATTTAATAATTTTCTGTTTATATGTCATTTACTTTGGATTATCATACAAAAACATGTGTAGCTTATCCTTCCTAAAACAATATGTTAAATGTTGCTTATATTACTGCATTGTGTGTACAATATTACACATGAAATTTGTACTGACTTTGTATGAGCATACTTACAGAGATGTTTTATTGATATTTACTGGCAACAATAACATATATTTAGTGTGTACCTTTTTTCGATGTTAAATTTAAAAGCAACCAATGTAATCATCATCCACATTTTTAATCGGTTCCACAGCTAACTGAAATTTTAATTTATATCTAAACCGTAAAATAAGTATTGACAGTTGGCTCCCTTTTCGTACGAAATGCACTATTCTATATATTTCGAGTGGTTTAACTCATATAGACAGTGTACCACTTTCATCTAATAGTTTTGATATGAAATTATAAAATGTATGCTAATTTGGAGAAAATCGTTTTTGGGAATGGTTTCAAAATTCATAATTAATTTCCCCTCAATTTGGAAATACGAAGTTCCCTTCTTTAAACACGTTTTAAGGCTGAGTCATCAATTATTTTTATAAATATTCCTCAACCCTTTCACACTAAAAGTCGTCTTCATGTTTCTTTCAAGGGTCCAAACAAAAAATTGTCACATCAAGAAATTATTGGGCCTTTAGGGTAGGTATTAACTGTCTAAATTTAAACCGCGGACTCTAGATTATCTCTGGTAAACTGCTATAAGAGACGTGGTATTGTCTTACATAAGATTATTTTATATTAGTTAGAAGTAATTCTTTTGTTTTTGTGGGAAGTCAAGATAAATTCCTTAAGAATGATTATTCTTATGCGTAGTTATTTGGATAACTTCTTTCGCCTGTGGTTGATACTCAACTCTGAAGGGAAACAATCAACAGTGAGCCAACGGTCTCACCTTCGATGAAGTCGTCGAACAAACTACTCACATGTTGTCTGTGAAGTTTACCTCGGACGTCGATATTCATGGCTTAATCTTCCACACTTTCCTCTCCTTGTACTGGCCAAAACACACCTGAGTTTGAGATAATGCATCACCTCTAAATAGAATTTTCAAGTAAAAAAACCTTATGGTAATATTTTGCGTAACATTCAATGGATAACCTCTTGCTTAACCATGTTAGAAATGGTAAAAGTACAGAAAGAAACCGATTTAGCTTCCACGTTTGACCACATTTGTTTTAAACACACCAGTCTGCCAGCCCGCTCTTTATTAATCGAGGAAATTAAACATTCAAGTCTGGCTTATATCTCACTCACCCTCGTATATAGTGTGGCACAGTGTAAAACATAGTTAAATATAATAACTTATTCAATAACTTAAAACCTAAACATTATTTCTATTCATATCGTTGTAAAACGTCAAAAAGCCCAAAAGCATACCTGCATAATTGGATAAGTTAATCCGTACTCTTGTGTTTTTTTGTAATGTCCACCACTCTTTTTCAGGTTTAATTTTACCGTCTAAATGAATCTCCTGTTGTTCAGGTTACTGTACAATTTAGTAAAATTTATCATATATAAATTATAAGAGAAATAATTAAATTTTATTTACTCTTTTTGATTTGCAATCTCTTTATTCTTCCACTGTCTTTATTGGTTCAAGTATGCGCTTTAATTGATAGCCTACTTTAAACTACTAACAATAGTTAACTGAAAGTTTTGTCACCATAAAACGCGTTAACAACATATTTAAAAGTACGGCTTAACTCAAAGTTTACTGTTTCAGCACGTTATTAATAAACTAACACAGGTCAGTATGTATGTGCCTGTAAACACGATAGCTTTGAATAATAAAATTGCGTTCTTTCGAATAATGAGTATAAGAATCATATTGTAATAAGTACCTAACTTGCATATTAATATTATGTACTGTTATCTAGCAATCGTATGACCATGTATTGCTTTCCTTAAGAAGCATAGGATTTTAACAAACGAAAAATTGTATAATAGAGAAATGTAAGTTAAATTAGTTGCGTAATATAAATTAAATTATGTTAGTTAATTTATTGACATTTATGTAAGGCAATAGGCAATCAGTACTTCCTTAATGAAATGCACAATCATAATATCTACGAGACTCATTGATGATTTTGTTTAACTGGTTGTTTTTTAATCATTGAAAGTATTTTAAAACTGGTAGAAGCAAAGTATAATAAAGAAAATACCACGTGAATATTTAACTTATATTTTAAGTGGAAAATGGTGATGGAAGTAAGAGGAGAAAGATGTCGGAACGTCGCCTTGGGGGTCATCTTCTCTGATCCAGGATTACACTCGGCAAAACTTTACTTCTGTATTCTCTACCCATTACCTGTTTTTGTAAGTTCAATAAAATAATTTTAAAACTTAATAGTTGTAAAACATGGTACTGTTTATAATGTAATTCTCAATGCTATTAAAAACTTGCTTGCATTCAAATGTATTATAGCTGATGGTAAACCTATTGTTCATATATTTGTAACAAGATATTTGAAATATACTCTCATAATTGAAATATAATATGGATTATTATTCGTTGTAGTAAAGAATTTTATTGTTGTCTAGTATGAATTGTGTTAAAGCCCAAGGGCGGAATTAATACGACAAAGTTTTCATTGGTAGATGATTGGAGTGTAAACCACTAATAAATAAAATTAAGTTTTAAAGTTTGGCAAAAATATTTGTATACGACTGTAAAACATCTAATGTAATCTTATTTGCCTCTCTGTATGGTTGCATGTCAAAACTGACAGGTGCAGTCTCAGTTTGAGCAACATTTATTTAACAATTGAGATTTCGGAATGATCCACCTTGCGTGACTTTAAATCGGTTGGTTAATTTAATATATCATGTAATAGAGACGGTTCAGAAAAGAGTAGTATGGTTTAAGTAGAAAGACACTTCAGTTTATTAAATGGAATACTGAGTACCTCGCGTAACAATGAAGTGAATGCGAGGGTATTTTTAGATCAAACAAACACTTTTATTTGCACGACAAAATTTGTCAAAATTACGAATGTGACTGGCACATTAGTAGTTAAATTAGTAGTCTATAAAAAGATGGAAATAAAATTTATGGTTTACTTGGTATCCTTTAAAATTATGTATGTTTTTTATAATATAAAAAACGAGATTTTAACAAAATCATTAGGTGCTGTCCCTCCATGAAAGCAACTGACATAATTAATAATTTGTTTCTTTTTATGTTAACATGTGAAAGAAGTAGGTGACATTTCATAACCTGATAAGCAAAGTGTTACTCAGTACATTTATAACAAAGGAAATTCAATTACTAACTAGTAAACAATGGATTTTATTAGGCGAATATGAACATACAATAAAAAATTTTTAGTTTTAAACGAGTTAATATATTACTCGTATTTACCGACAATACCCACATGGTGTTGCGAGTGTTGAAATTAATTTATGCACTAGCAACACTATGAGTATAATATCCATAAGATAACTAAAAAACTGTTGTTTTCCTCAAAGGAATAGAGTATCATGAGGGTAAACTTCTGCCTGCTTTATACCAGCCACTAGAACGCACAGCAAAATCCGATGTAATACTTAAATCCGGGCAAAACAATGGATGATCAAAGCGGCATGCCACTAACCGCAAAAGGTATTGAGGAAAAACGGGTTGGCCAATATATTTTAGTCTGACTCTGTACATCGCGTTGAGCAGTTAAGCCGCCTGCTGATAAGCTCCGCACCGAGAAGGCCGTGTCTCGACCCGCCTAAATGTCTATTAAATTATTTTATATGTTTCTTATTATTTTTGTCGTTTATATAATTATGCGATCGTTTTGTGGTATCAGTAATCAAGACATACCGGCTGGGAAGACCGATTCATATATAACATGTGTTGATGGATGCGAGAACTTGTTTCACACTCTGTGTGTTAAGAACGATTGAGAGGGTAAAAAACACGTTCTAATCGAGATTGGAAGTATAAAGAATATTGAGGTATATTTTCTGATACAAACTTTGACTTTTACGTCAAGGACTGCCTGCCTTTTCAAGTATTAAATGACATTAAAACCAATGTATTTGAGAGTTGAAATCCTTTAGATTTGAAATGAGCAATCTGAGGTCAAGTTTTCAATTGGTTTTGGACAACTTGTCGAATCTATGCGAGTCATGAAAGGGGGTGGAGACCGACTTTGCCTTTTTGAAAGAAAGAATACAAACAACTCCGCATTCAGAACGCAAGACTAACAAATAAAATAATTAAACTAAATTAGAAATCAAAAGCTTTAGAACAATATTCTAGAAAGAAAAATTACGATTTTAATGGTCTTCCAGTCACCCCGTAGGAAAATGTTGTCGATCTCGTCAAAGTCGTTGGAACATCCCTAGGGATGGAGATCGACAAAGAAGGAAAGACATCTCAGCTGCTCACAAAGTACCATGTGAAATTGTATTTATAGAGTGGAACGAAAAAATACCAGTATGGAAAGTAAATTTTTAAAGTCAATGACAATATTTGATATTAAGGTACACTTGCGTTGTGGTACTCTCTCTAGCTCACGAAAACTTTTATTATTATAAAAATTGCTATGGAACCTATTCGAACGGAAACAATTGAAATTTATCATGTTGGAGGAAACCATGATAAATATTTCATTTGACAATTAACACTGTGAATAAAACTGCAGTTTTACTTCCTTAAGAACTTGTCCTACCTTGGTGTCGTGCTTGAGATGTACGAATATACAGGTAGACAGATGGGCTAACTGAATTTGAGGATTAATTAACTTTATAGAGGACATTCAAAACTCATATTAACAAGTCAATCATAGATTTTTTCTGACAGAAACTATATACAGCTAAATGAGGAGGAACTCAATTTATATAAGGAGATACATAAATGTGTGTACATCTCGGAAATTTGAACTAAATCAGCATAGCAAGCAGATATAAGTTGGGTACTTATTACCCAACCTTATAACTTATAACCTTATTTATTAAGGTTTGATTTTTTAATATTACAGTCTTGATTGTGAAATTTTCATAGTAAAACCGTTAACTTCATATACTAAAAAAATCATTATCAACACATATCGTAATAATGAAATAAGTACAATGCATGCTAACATAGCCATTATCGTCGTCATCTCGTGAAACTATAACAGTTAGTATTAATTTTGTAATATATATATATATATATATATATATATATATATATATATAAACGTTAAATTGAATAAATGGCAATAGCCTTATTTAATTTCAATAAACATTGAATCAAAAAAAGTACTTGCTCCGCCGGGAGTCGAACCCGGATCTCTCACTTGCCGGGTGAATGTGCTACCATTACACCACAGAGCGCTTACTTTTTCCGATTCATTTATTTTGTATTTGGCCGTATCTGTACATATGTGTTTAAATAAGCAAACTAACATATGATCGGAAGACTAAATACCTGTCAAATGACTTTTATTTACGTTAAATTGTATAAATGGCAATAGCCTTATTTAATTTTATTTATATATATATATATTTTATTTATTTATTTCCATTAAATTTTCATTATAATAATTTAAAACCTATGGTAAAATTGTGTTTAGAATATTTCGTGTTTATTTAATAGTTCGGGGCAAGTAACGGAATAATATACAATTAAAGTAACTTATGTTTTGAAAATTCAGTAGAAAATGGTGGAATGAAAATGGGAGGATAGAGATTGTCGGAACGTCGCCTTGGGACCCATCTTCTCTGATCCTGGATTACACTCAGCAAAACTTCCCTTCAATTTAATCTCTACCCATTATCTATTTGTATAATTACTTTTTTAAACACGGTGAATACTTCTAAATATTGTATTACATCCAATTTATAATTTTTAGATTCGTAAAAACCTTTTGTTATTTCAAAATAATTTAATTTATACTTGGTTACAGTATTTTGACGCGTTATTTTAATAGAACCATACTATTAAAAGGTAAATAAGTGTATTATTATTATGAATACATAATTTTAAATACTCCAGAGTTCCTTTCTATTATATTTTTGTAACTCAGTATAGTTTAGAATTTAATGATTTGAAAATATTTTTATCTGTCAAGGTTTTAATTACGGCTATCACTTAGTAATCCATAAATCTTTATATTATTTTATATGTTTTAAAATTAAAACATATTATCTCCATCTGATGTGATAAGTTATATGATTAAACATCGAGGTTATTATACTTTAAAAAGAGCTATAGTTAAAAATAATATGCGTGTTACTAGTTTGTGTTACGATTTAAACAAAGATTAGATAAATCTAAAGGAAATCATTCTACAAGTATTTTAAAATCGTTTCTGAATTTCAATACGTAATGAACTTAATAAATATTGATAATTAGTAGATTATGCATGGTCATGACATTTTCGTCATAACCCTATGATGAATTATTCAGAAATTTTTACTATACGCGATTTTAATATATATATATATATATATATATATATATATATATATATATATATATATATATATATATATATATATATATATAATATATACAGGGTGATTCGGTTAGTGTTACCGGCACTTTCTGAGCTGATTGTACTATAAAAAATAAAAGAAAAAAGTTCATATAAAACATGGGTCCGGAAATGCTTTCCTTACTGGGTTATGGCCAATTGAAGATTTCACCAAAAATTGTGTGCAGGAGGTCAAATGATGATTTGCCGCGTGTTTATGAAGAGATATTTATAGGCGAATGCAACTTTTTCTAACGGATTTTTAGATGAGAAATTGAATAAAGTTTCATCCATAGCTGTATCTCATTTAGTTTTTTTGTTATACTACAAAAAAACAGAAATAAAATAATTTTTTGAAAACACTTTTTTAAGGTTTAACGGACAATTATTTTGTTAAATAGGCATTGAAGACCCACATTTTTACAAAGAAACTTGCAGAAAATTTAATTCTGAATAAAATTATGTGCCACACGGCTATTAACAGCGAAGTATTAGTTTCTGGAATTTAATTTTACAACAAACATTCTACCATGCAAGAAATACGTATTTAGTAAATAAACGCCGTAATGTAATGAAATAAGGTACACAAATAATTGATTAGCATACAATTGTAAATACGATTTTAATAGATTAATGCTCAACTAAAAAACAATAATACTATTACTTTTTAGGACTATCCAAATGGTTACATCATGTACCTACATATCTTTGTCACGTTAGCTTTACAGAAGGTAAATTATGTTTTTATAAGCTGGTATCACAAATCAGCTGTTCAACAATACACTGCAATTTATTGAGGAATCCAAATTATTTGTTACCAATTCTGTACTAGTTTAATGAGTGCAATTTAATACAATTAATTTACTACTCGTTTGTTAGTGAAGTGTATTTTAAAGTAACTTACTATCACAATTGCAATGCCTTTGTTATTTACAACGGAAGAATATGCCGACATGGTATTTGTCTTAGGCGTTTGTGACGGAAATGCAACCGCTGCTACTGCAGAATACCGAAGACGATTTCCTAATCGCAGAGGTTCCAAACCCAAAAACGATCAGTGGATCATTTCGTACCCTAAGAGTAACAGGTAAACTTCCTAGTATTAATAATTATCGGGATCGCCCTGCCCAGAATAATGTAGATATGGAAGAGGCTATAATCATGGCTACTGAACGCAGTCCTGGTGTCAGTACACGGCGTCTTTCTAGGCGATTTCGCAGTGTCTCAGTCTGAAGTATGGAGAACTTTGCGCAAAAATAGCATGTTCCCTTACCATAAACAACAACTTCAAAAGTATTCAACCAACAGATCCATCCTCTTCGATTGGAATTTTGCAACTGGTTAATTTAGAAACCGTCAACATCATAGAACCATTTTATTCACTGATGAAGCTCAATTTACCCGAGATGGCGTCAACAACCTTCACAATGAACACACTTGGGCAGAGGGAAATCCACATAGTACAATCGTGCGCAACTTTTAACACAGATTTAGTGTAAATGTATGGTGTGGACTCATTCATGATCGAGTAATAGGACCATTCATTCTCCGAGGACATCTAAATTCCCGCATGTACCTAGAATTCCTTACAGAACAACTACCACTATATATTAGAAGATGTTCCATTAGCAGCAAGGTGCAATATTATTTATCAACATGATGGTGCCCTGCCCAATTTATCTATAATGTAACAATGCACTTAAACGAGCAGTTTCCCGGGCGATGGATTGGTCGCGGTGGACCACACACTTGGCCACCAAGATCACCAGATCTAACTCCATTAGATTTCTGTATATGGGGTTGGATGAAGAACCTGGTGTACCAGGAAAAAGTAAATACACGTGAAGAGTTAATAAATCGAATTGAAGATGCCGCCGCACAAATCAAAAACAATCGTGCAGCGTTGCGGAGGATAACTCGATCAATCAGAAAGCGAGCTGCTAAGTGTATTGAAGTACAAGGACTGATTTTTGAACACCTGTTATGAAAAGTGGTACGTAGTATTATAAGCTTTAGATGAAAAACAATAATTTATTTAAAACTTAATTTAAATTGCATCCTAATAAATCTTATGTGTAGGCTACTCTATGTCATTAAAATGCGGTTTTCCTTTGCTTTTGGAATTTCTTGCTTGGTAGAATGTTTGTTGTAAAATTAAATTCCAGAAACTAATACTTCGCTGTTAATAGCCGTTTGGCACAAAATTTTATTCAGATTAAATTTTCTGCATGTTTCTTTGTAAAAATGTGGGTCTTCAATGCCTATTTAACAAAATAATTGTCCGTTAAACCTTTAAAAAAGTGTTTTTCAAAATTATTTTATTTCTGTTTTTTGTAGTATAACAAAAAAACTAAATGAGATACAGCTATGAGATGAACTTTATTCAATTTCTCATCTAAAAATCCGTTAGAAAAAGTTGCATTCGCCTATAAATATCTCTTCATAAACACGCGGCAAATCATCAATTTTGACCTCCTGCACACAATTTTTGGTGAATGAAATCTTCAATTGGCCATAACCCAGTAAGGAAGCATTTCCGGACCCATGTTTATATGAACTTTTTTTCTTTTTTTTTATAGTACAATCAGCTCAGAAAGTGCCGGTAACACTAACCGAATCACCCTGTATATATATATATATATATATATATATATATATATATACATATATTGGAGTTACTGGCCATGTTACACTATGCCTCTCTCCGGTGCTATTATACTGAAGGTGCTTCCAAGTTTTCCTTGTATACTAAGGTTTCTATTTACTATTTTAATATTAAAATGAGTTTTAAAGCGCTTGAAAAAGTCTTCTAGAAACATCATTACCGCTCTCGAATGTGATATAATCAGCGTTTTGGTGAATCACAAATTCCATTTGAAGGCGAGGTTAATGAAATGTAACTAACCGTCTTTACTCACTTTCCACGGAAGATTTGGCAGCAGCTACAAGAACTGAGGTTTTAGGTTTATCTTGTGATAAATTAATGCATTTCCACTTGTATTTACTATATGTCTTACTTTTCAATAGGTTTTGACTGTGTTTACATGATAATAGATTCATTATTGTAGAGAAGGTCATTCCGATGAGGTAGAATACAAAACGAGAACTTTCGCAGTATTCTTTGGTAGTTTTTCAGCGTTCCATGTGTGATAAATAAATATTTTGTTACTGGCCTATGGCAAGGTCATTCATGCTCGTGATATATATATATATATATATATGTGTCAGATAAAAACATATAACCAGAAGTGTAAGGTATTCCCTAAATTCTTACTGCCCTTTTTTAAGCTACGTTTAAGTCGTTATATACTTTAGACAAACAAGCGTTATCTTATCTTACACTTACTCGCTTATACAACACACAATGATCAAGCACTTCTCATAGTCACTGTGTATCTTACACTCTGAACTATTACGTTTTGTAATTTTTTTGTCTCACGTGAGTTTATTTACCTTAGCGTTAATAATGCTTATATACACCGATCTAACACCCATTTTGTGATTTCCTGCCTTCAGTAGATACTTGTTTTTGACAAATAATTCATATATATATATATATATATATATATATATATATATATATATATATATATATATATATATATATATATGAGTCTACCATCAAAACATTGGGTCTGGTGATGTTAGAGTGGCCAAGGTATCTACCAGAGGTTACAAGATGATGTAAATTTATAAATAAATTTATATTGTATTCTTCTTGGAGTATTCATAGTAGCCTATAAATAATTTAAATTTATTCAATACAAATTGGCGTAACATTTAGCTTGCTATATAACCCAAATATGAAACATCCTTGCCGGCTACTCAACCACTAGAACTGGTTCAAAGTTACCTTAAATCGCTGATTTTCAGATGAACTGTAGATTATTTTGGGGGATAAAGTGGTGTAGAAAACAATGATCTTGACAATATTAGACCACTTCCAGAGTGTGGTATTGCTAGAAACGGTTTTTATCGCAAAAGTGACATCTGGATGTACCCATGATACTGAATGAAAGATTGTTGATAAAACCAATAATGGTCATGCTATTCTGATATAATACCACATTCTGGTTTCTTATTACAATTATTATCTTACATTCCTACTTACCTGCCAGTATCGCCGTATAAAATTAGCAAGTATTATGCTATAACAAAAGGATGGACAGATATATTTCGATTGTCCTATAAATCAGCATTTTTAGAATTAAATTAGTAACTGGTAGCTAATAAAGTTCGCTTGGACTATAATACTCGTAGGATTTTAATTATTACGAGTAAAATGACAATTTATAATTTAAATGAACATATAATATGTACATTTTGTAAGTTTCTTTATGCTTGGAGTTTAAATACTGATTAATAAAAAAACACTCATATGATTTTGTAATAGTATTTTTGAGAGGCTTTCCTTCTCAATGAAAAAATTATCCGACCCGCGAAACTGAAAAAAGTTATTGGGGTTTAGTGAACTCACAAAAATAAAATGTATTTATTATGCAGTGTGTGTTTTGTAAATGGATTAATAATACGACATGTACCCTTATTGATGTATAGCCTACATAAAACTAGTAAATCAAACATTTAAAAATACCTTTAATTTATTTGCAGTATGATATAGTATTAGTACAGCACTAGTGACATTTAACTGTATGGTTATCTATAGATATAAAGATGAATGTTTGTCTGAATGCACTTTATACAGTCGTAAAAAATGTGACCAACCATGATGAAAATTTGTACTAATATATATTTTTCAATGAAGAAGGCATAGTGGTATGCCCCTTGATGTAACTCGCTACCAGGCTGCTATGCAAACGATAAATGTCTCTAAGCGCCTGCATATTCAAAACTGCAATATCGAAACAGTACCTTATATTAAACGGCGAAACACTATTTAAAGGCGCTGAGTCATGATGTATATTTCTCTTTAAAATAAATTTCTGGTTGAACTTAAAGGTTTAGTGTTAGACCACCTTATAATAAAGTATATGTAAGTGCACAATACAATTCTGACAGATTTTATTGATTATGACATCAAGGAAAACTCTATATCGGTGTTGAATATATAATTCACTTGAACAAGAAGTGCTCATACACGGGGAAAGTTACTAAAAGCGTGCCAGGCCGCAGGAAACAGCTCATGTATTATAAATATATTCAGTACTAAAGAATATTCAGTGACCAGCAGATAACCGCGGCTACGCACGCTATTTTGCTGGTTTTGCACGTGTATAAGCATTTCTGGTTTGAGTGAATCATATTTCCGACGCTAAATTTGAATTTACCTGTTTGTTACGATCAGGAAAATCTGTCAAGAAGTGTATATTTATGGCTATTTTAATTTACTACATACTTATTTTTTTCCAGAGTTAGTTTTACATTGATTCCCGATTAAGGAAATGTATATACATATACATATCTGAGAAGCCCACTTCTTTCTAGAGACAACTTAGATGGGTTTTATAACAGTCTTTACGTTTGTAGTAAATGTTAGATAGAAACTTTTTGTTTTGCATTTAATAGTGAATGATTGCTCAAATATATTGTTCAAACTACATTTTTACTAAACGCTTTATACTGGATATTACTATATTTGGATTTCTTTCTTTGTGCTCAACAGAAGTTGCAGAATTATTTTAAATAAGAAGTGCTGTACTGTCAAGCTTACTCCATTCTTTAAAACTACTTAAACAAATTGAAAATAGTGGTTAAATTAAACAAGTATATGGTTGTACTGTAATAAAATATTGATTAAACATAACAGTTGATTACAGTTGAACAGGTTCTTTTCCATTAACATTTCGCAACATGGGAGGAGATTGTTTGCTATTTTAGAGACCCGTGGGGCGTAGTCCACGGAATTTATAAAATAAGAATGTACCTATATTCATATATCCCCCACCAGATTCTCTGAAAAATTCATGTTAAGTTTTACAACAGTCGGTTTAATAGTTTACGCTTAAAATCTAAACAAATTGTAAAGGTAATTTCGTATTTAGAACATTATTAAGATGCTAAATGTACAGTATGTTATAATACATTATTTTGAATAAAAAATAAACCTACTTAAAATGCTACAATAAAAAAAAGAACTAAAATTACGAGATATCGTAATTTTTGCACTCGTTCATACGGTCCCTTAGTTCTATGAAAAATATTCGACACGTACTTCAACTGAGGTGTCACATTAAATTATTACACAAGTACTTTATCATTTCTCTTTAATCTACACTGTAAACAAATTTTCCTCAAAGTCACGCAACATAACATACTCTTATCAACTTACACTCAAAACCAGATCAATTTTTTGGTATCTCTCAGGTCAATGAATATAATATGGACAGAAAGCTCTCACGCCTACATATACCATCTTGTTGTTCCTTGCCAAGTTTCAAAAGCCTCCTAGAATACTCGTGATACAGGTGAAAACAAATTTTGAGTAGCTGTGGTGGAAGTCTAGTATTAAAACGTTTCTGGCCTCTATCTAATTTTAGTACTCTAAACCCGATTCTATTAATAAACAAATTATTATGTTCCGTAGGATCTTCGGGTAAGTAAGTGATTGAAAGATGCAGCAACTTATGTATTCCAAAAAAATCTAAACTGAGACAGTTACTACAAACTATGATTTTTTTCCCACTGCATTTGAAAAAGTATGTTAAGGCCATTATAAAAGGATGAAATCTCGGCATATCATCAGAATAAAGACAGATCTCGTTTTCTGGAACCCTATAGTTTATCCACAGTAAGTACCAGGTACTTATAATGATTAGATCAGCGCCAATAAACTTCTGTCTGTCGTTCCTACAACACAAATTTATAGATTGCCTCAAATACAGATTTTACTCGGGCCATGACCACCAAACGTATTTATATGAGTTTATGTTCAGTGGTAAATGAAGAAATATTTTTCACTATTAAAGATTCCATCATCAGGCAACTTAAAAAAAATTATTATTTACATTTAAAAAGTCATTATTGTTACAATTATACATTTTGGCAATAAATGTATGTTAAGATTCACTTTATTTATTTAGTGATTATTATTTTAGGTTATTAAATAGAAAGCTATCTGTTTAGAAATTTTAAACATTTACACTGTGATAATTTAACATATAAGTGCCAAGAATATATTTACCAGTTATCGTGAAAATATTTATGTTCCAAATTCAATCATATATGGCAATACATGTCGTATTAACTTTAACCGTATGATTCTATTAAATTAATTGTTTTGCCAAATATTCTTATCCTCATCTCTCACTTTCTTTTTCTCTTTTTTTAGTAAGACACACAAAACTTGATATTTATATAATTTATTTGGTAAGTATCTTAACAAGAGCTTTTCTTGTTTTTATATTGCTTACGATATAAATGTGCATACTACAAAAGTTACTCAAAGAGCTTAGCATTTTTATTTATAATAATTAAGAAATTTCTATCAGAATAATTTCCATGCACAATTCTATGTGCACAAATTTAAACATTTTAAAATTGGGTCTAAGTTGTTTATTTGTATTAATTTGCCATTTAAATTGAACCGAGTGGTTTTACTGTATTATTTAAATTTAATTTTTATAAGAATATTTATTTTCCTTTTTTTAAATACGTGCTCTAATTACATGTTAATTTGGTAAATACATAAGATTTGAATAATTTCATAAAAAACGTGATTTATACGTACAATCTTTTATTATCTCTTAGATGCTCGCAAGGAATCAAATTTAAAAGTTTAGCATCCAAGTGAGGAAAATTATAACATAAAATTATTTTAATAACAGCAGACGGTCAAACATTAAAAATCTATATATACTCAATATGCAGGTCATATAATTATAAATTTATCAGCAAACACTTTGTGGTATTTATCTATGTTGGTGGTGAGAAGGCTGTAAGGAATGGAATATTTCACTTTGAGGTTATATACATAGTTACATAATCAAAATCTTTAAATAACTAGTGCATAGGTTTTGCAGTATTTTACAATACCTTTCTAGGTTATAACTAAAAGTTTTATCTAATATATACCTTAATAAATAAATGAATATGTATATATTCATACATACATACATACACACACACACATATATATATATATATATATATATATATATATATATATATATATATATATATATATATATATATATATATATATATATATCATTTATGTTACAAGACACATGAAAATTATTTGTTAAAAAGTGACTCCTGATAAACCAAATACTCAATAAACATATCGCTGCAGGTAGGTTACAAGTCACCAGGACATGTACTACGTGCATGTACTGTATGTTACATTCTGCTATAGACCGCATGATCCCCCAGGCTAGGACGACATGAATTGCAGATTTCAATCAGTCTACAGCCACATCGCCTCGCTCCGGATTACCATACATTGATATACAACTCAGCCAAGCTAAATTTTTATTTTGCCTCAAGGAGATATAACTACTGCCTAAAGTAAGTGAAAATAATAACATTATAATGTCATAAAATATTATATTCCTCAAAGTATGATATCGATATGATCATAAGATGTTACACTACCGTAACATATACTAATATGAAAACAACACTTCAGCAGATTCAACTAGGGAAGGAAGTAAGATTTTCGGATTTGGTTATGAGTTTAACTCCATACTCCCATCAGTTTATTTTTTTAATAGACGCAAACACCAAATTGTTCATATCAACTTCACTTTTTTCAAAGCATGATTTTTCTAAATATTCTCCTAGTCTATGCAAGTAAAAATAAATATTTAATTTCTTTCAATGGCCTTTTATAAGACACTGTGGGGTCTTAAAAAATACATAATTGCATTACGAGAACCTAACTAGCCAGAAGGTTTGTCATTAAGTTGGGTAGTTATAACGTCAGAAACTGTGCTATCTTAAACTCAATACACCTCCTTGCATCAAACACAGATTTTTGTCAACAAAGGTGTCACCTCCGATATTCGCAACACGACGATGTCATGGTGCAATCCATCTCTGAAGTTATTTAAAACAATATCTATATCTCATGTTTGTGACGTGTGCAGTTTATGGTGAGTTATGGTATAAATAATGTAGAACTGATCACTCTACATTATATAAATTTCAATTCATCAATGTCGTAGCGCGCCGACATTGTACCAATTATACCAATGCCCGTACGTCACTCTTGCCTGTTCTGCATAAAAGAATAGCCCATTGAGTAACCTTTTATCTCCGGTGGACTGTTCACCGCACGACCGGACGACACGCTGCGGCAGGTGAACTGATAACAAACAGCTGGTGGATTGATTAGTGAGGAAGCTTGCGAGTGACTGGATTGCGTCGGTGCTGTGTGTGTCTACGAGCCCTTCAGCTTCGCTGGATTTTCGGGAGCCGACTAATAAATTGGCCAAGGTGAACTACTACCATATATATTTTCACTTAGTTCTCGTCACTCTTACGTGAATTCAATATACTAATTTTAAAGTTTAAAACACTACTCAAGATTATAGAATCACTCAACTGAGCCTTTGGAAAAAATGTTAGGGTTTGAATTGAACGTGTTAAAGCTAAAAACGTGGCATTTACTTTTAATAGTTAATAATCTTACCTAATAATTTGTTTAAAGGTATTTGTTTCAAAACCAATTACGCTAACTATGTTGACAACATTTCTAAGAGAAAGAGGTAAATTTATAAATAGTACATATGTTGAGAATTAATGTCACAACTTGAACTGTTATAACTGCAATGTTTTAAATGTTTTAATCGAAGAAAATTAATCTCTTTTATAGTAAAGTAAGTATTTAATTATATAAGTACATACAAGTCGCATAAAATACAACCATGATTGGACATATATTTTGTAACAGACCGTGTACAGTCCTAATTTGATGTGTCACAGTTTCATGTTAGTACGATACAATAGTTTCAAACGTTTCTTCTTAATGTATCAATGTTTATTTGTAATAAAAGTCAAGGTAAAATTTTTACCTCAAGCTATTAATAATTAGTCTTTGATATCATATTAAATTTATAAATTCAATTTTGTTATTATACTGCCTATTATGTTAAATCATACTGTGTACATGTAGGGTACTTTAACTGTTTATTATTTTCGACAGTGTTTATTAGCCTTTGATATGAACAGTCAAGCTTACAATTCTCATGATTTTATAGCCAGAAATTGCATAAATACAGGTAGATTCATTATCCCCTAGAGTATTGTTGCTTAATCAGCTGAATATACATTCTAGCATAATATTTTCTTTGCTTCAAACTAACAAAAACCTAATGTGTTTATTTTTTAAATGTTTCATTGTTGTTTTTCATTTGTATGTAAATGTCCATTTTCAATTGCTACTGAGAACTGTTGTTATCTGATGTTCTCTGTTGGTTGAACATATTAATCAGGGCTTTTGGGATTTGGTTATGGGTACACTTCTGGACTGCGCCCGGAGCCTGGTGGACTTATTGCCGAGCCGCTAGTGGGGTTACTCCAGCTTGCACTACCCTGACACTGGGATCTGCTCCTAGCCGTGCCGCCTTACACCTACCACTACCGCACCGCGGATCCGCTCTCGCCGCGCCGCGCTCTTTCCGCGCCACGGTCTGGACCGGACGTAGTAGGCCTTTTGTGTTGTGACTCCCAGTTGGTGAGTACAGACTTGGATTATTTCACAGAGTGCTCTTATGGATTAGTGAGTCGGACGCGGACTGATGTCTAATTCTGGACCAGGAGCCTTTGTATTGTGGAAGGAGCCCTTAAAATTTGGTTCAACGCTACCCTCCAGACGTTAACTGCACACCTTAGTGCATTATAGTGTATCTTTAGTATATTTACTTGTGTCGTCTATTATTTACATGTCTAGGCCATTTATTGCAATGTGTTTATTGTATTTATTTATGTATGTTGAATGTTGTTTTGAGGAAGAGGAGCGATCCCTACCATAAATAGAGTTCATTTAGCAATTTGTAATTCTCTCTAATAAGTGGTAACATTGTATCTTCGCTATATTTGTTGTTGATTATTTTCTGTCTAAAGCATTTACTTACTGTAAGGCTGGATTACTTGTGATAATGTCATACAATTCCTGCACATAAATAATTAGTTTAATTGCAAACATTTGAGTGTTTTGTTTCTTTTGTTCAGTCCTAGTAACTGGATTTAGATAACCTCGCATAAGTATTAGGGGTCTATATTTAACCTTATATTCAGAATATTTCAATACAACTATCTGTGTGTAGTCCAAAGGCCTGGTTGACAAAAAAATGCTTTAGTGTATGGTAGTAGGGAGCCTGATTGGTACTTTCCTTGGAGCAGGGGTACTGTTCCTTGTTGGAGCCCTGCCTGTTACCTGTCCTACAACAAGGCGGCGCCCTTTCCCCTCACCGAGCAACCTTAAAGAAGAAGAAGTACTAATCGTAGGTTACCATTTTACCCTTACGGCGCGCTGTCAAAGGACCACCCCCTTTCTCCACCGAGTGATACCGGACATTTGCACAATTCCCCTAGGGGAGAACGTTGCATGTTATATAGTTTTGTTCTGTTCTTATTGTGGACCTCTACATGGATGTTTATTTTAAAATAAATTCTGCAAACAGTAATTGTTTGAATATTGAAATACACTTGTTTTAATTTACGATAAGAAAATATTTCAAATAAAAGTTTAACTTAATGACGTTGCTATTTATATACGCTTTTTATTTGAGCAAATGTATACTGAATATCAATGTTTGATAAGAGATTCATAATACTGTCATTCAATACATGTAACTGATAAAATTAATTGAGAAATTGCATACACTCCTTGTATTAGTGTAATTGGAGTATGTATATTTAAGTAATATAAACATTACGGACTTATTTATAACTGTTACTGAAAAAGTACTGTAATTTGTAAAGGCAAAAATATGAGTTTTATTACTTTAATCAGGTTTGGCACGAGGTCAAGTTTTAATCACATGGATTAACGTATTTTCCGTGAAGATTACTCAGTAATTGGACGATTCTCAGCTCTCGACAAGACTTGACTACTGATTGGTGATTACGTTCTTAACGACACTTTTTTAAGTTCTCTTGTAAATTATAATTCTAATGAGCACCACTTCACTGTATTTTTATTAGATAATTACAGAAATTGAAGTAAACTGCCTATCGTTCGTCTTCAAATAGAGAGTTAGTATAGTATTGAGTAAATAATTTTTCTTGTAAATTGGAACAATTCAAAATAAATGCATACTTAGATTTACATATTTATAAATATAATCCCTTTGAATTGAAGGCAACTTATGGACAATATATTGAGGAGATGTCTTTGGTTTCTTGGTTTGGTTTTTATAGGTTAGACTATGTATAAAAGTCAACCAGTGAACCTGATACATAGTTATCTTTAGAATTTTAGATTTTTAGATACAATAGATGTAGATATTTATTAAAAACTCTCGAAAGTTCTTTAAGTACTAATACATGTACATTAAAGTAACCACAAACAAAAGAGAGAGCAACATAAGTACATCATTTTTGTAAATGCATATGTGTGTGTGTGTGTGTGTGTGTGTGTGTGTGTGTGTGTGTGTGTGTGTGTGTGTGTGTGTGTGTGTGTGTGTGTGTGTGTGTGTGTGTGTGTGTGTGTGTGTGTGTGTGTGTGTGTGTGTGTGTGTGTTGTGTGTGTGTGTGTGTGTGTGTGTGTGTGTGTAATGAACATGAATAGTATTACTTCCATCATAATAATGCCTTTAAACATAACTTTGCTAAACTTAGTTAATTGTAATAAAGAAAAAAAATGCATTTAACATATTTAAAGACAGTAAAAATACTAAATAAATCCCCTTGAAATAAAAACTCTATTTACTGTTATATATTTAACAATATATTTAGTGCATAGTCCTTTTTAATATTAATGCATTATAGAATTCTAAAAAGTATGTTATTTTTCACCTTTTCACTTTTGAAAAAAAAAAACGTCAAGTATACTAGGTGATCTTTATCTCAACTCAGAATACTCTACTGTACCGTAGTGCAAGCGCCATCACCATTCAGGAATAATTCAATGCAGTAACAGAAGTGGTTCACTTCCGTTTACTGTCCTCATTCACTAATGGCTGGGTGGGTTCTTGAACTGTACCTATTACTTACCGTGGTCACACATTTTATGTTCATAAGACGATTTCTTATTTACAACGCAGTTTTTAACCCCCGTTATATGCGAATTCTAAAGTGCGCGGAATTAGCGTACTCTCTAAGGTTGCCATAAATAAGTAGTTCTAAGTAGTTTAATACAATGGGATACATCTGAGAATACATAATTTCCTGTTTCGGCCAAATGAATTATAGACATAATATTTCCAATATTTATTTAAGAGCTTTACTAAACAGCATGCAGGCACCTAATTTGGAAACAAATTACGTAATTTCTAGGGGTGTGAGTATGGGAGTGAAATCGGGTGGCAACAAACAATATCAAACGCCCGGTGGAGCCCTTATAGTTTATAGAGTCTTGGACAGTAGGTCAGCTAGTTAAGACCAACATTATGTAGGAGACATCAGAGAGTCACGTGATTATACGTGGGAAACTATGCTCATTAAAGTTACCCAATCAAGAGTTGACGTATACGATACACTATGATAGCATCAGGCACGATCTGGTACGCTAACTGGTCCTCCTACTATGATTGTGACATAGTTATTACCTCCTGCTTAACTTGCGTCGGGTATGCCAAATTTTAAATTATGGCCTTTAAATACACAATTATTTCATACTCAATATTATACAATTAAATTACAACACTCACATTAGTTTTTATCAGCGGAATCTGCAATCTGCAATAAATTATACAAGAAGCAAGTACTGTATATGTACAAGTTGAACTTACTCATAGGTGTATTTATAAATACGCATCAACGTTTTACGGGTGTATTAAAATTTTCATAAATAGGTATATTTTAAATTTAAAAAATTAATACATATCGTACTAGTTGAATATTTTGCAAGGGACTAACCTAAACTTAAAATCTTTAAAAATATTCGCCCTGTCCTTACGTTGTACCAATAGTCTGAGTCGTCCATAAAGGCTGTTCCTACGTACATTCATGCCTGAATATTCACGTTAAGTAAGCAATTTCTTCCCGTATAAAGGTAAGAGTACTCTTTGGTACTTGTGTTGTGTATGGAAGCACCTAAAATACTTTGGCCGTCTCTTTACATCTTTCTGCAATTTAACGTCTCTGCTTGTTGGAAAATCGTTACTGAATGTTGCAGTAGAACATACTAGATGACGTAGGAGGTGTCTCATTCACTAAATATATTATTATTATAACATTTCATAATAAAGTATTTTACGTCAATACGATCTGCATGTTGTTAAAAATAAGTTTTTGTTTTCCTTTTTAACCTTTCAATTATAAAAACCGTAAGAAATCTTATTGAATCAAACTTTTTCTCTATAATGCTTTAGAATTAAAATTCCATTTTGAACAGTTGTGTAGGAAATGTTTTCGTGAATGTATCTAAATTTACAATAAAAACAATTACTAATAACTTTGGTTAAATTCTTCTGGGACTCATCAAGCCTTAAAAACCTTGAAAGGCTGACTGAATTTAATTCTAAGTTAAAGCATTTTTCTATTTTCTAAGTAACATTACATTAACATATAGTAAATTATTATTTCAGGTATAATACAATTACAACCATTTTTATAACACATTTATACTTCCGTATATTATAAAAGGTTTCAATTTAATTTTTAACAAATGCTAGTTCTTGTCTTAAACAACTTAAGTCTGTTTTTATATGTACACGAATATTGATTCCGATCAAAGATATTTAGCTCTTTAGTCGTAGCAATTCAAATAAGACATAATTAATGAAGCCAAACCTAGAACAGAGGAAATAAATGATCCACCTAGATCAATGTGGAAACAGGATGTTAAGGAAATCAATGGAAATGGAGATGTTTATTCACGCGTCGTAGCAGCTGATAATATCAACTTTTAGTATACGAGTATATGTGATTTCCGTTTCTAATCCTAATAATATATGTAGAACCGAATGATTAAGATCAATAATGTAACATTCTCTAGAATCTAGAAGGAGAGATATGGATTATTACAAAACTATTAGGATCTTTTCGCAAAAATCTGAAGATAAAAGTACTATTTCATATTTGAGAAACTTTAAAAATACGCAGTGATTCACATTGTTAAATCTATATCATAATTGAGGTAATAGATTATTGTTTTTTTTTGCAAGAAACCTCAATCTTGCGTTACAGAAAACTTGGAGTCTAACTTGGGGAGACCTTGCGGTATATCTATATTAAAAGTGACATTTTAAAATTTAATTATACCAACAGTGACAGCTTGGATTCTGGCTAAACCAACAGCGACATCTTGAGGGCTGCCTATACCAGCAGTGACAATACCGGGTCTCGCTATACCTTGTGACACCATCCGGTCTGGCTATAACTACGGCGATGTTTTCAGGTCTGTCTATACCAATAAGGGCATCTTGGGGTCTAGCTGTACCTACAGCAACATTTTCATGTCTGTCTATACCAATAAGGGCATCTTGGGATCTAGCTGTACCAATGGCAACGTTTAAGAGTCTGTCTATGCCAACAGCGACATCTTCAGGACTGCCAATACCAGCAGTTACAACACCGAGTCTGTCTATACAGGCACCTATAGTGAGTGACACATTCCAGTCCGGCTCTATCTACAGTGACGTTTTGGGGTCGGGATATACCAACAAGGACACCTTGGAGTCTAGCTGTACCTACAGCAACATTTTCAGATCTGTCTATGCCAATAAGGGCATCTAGCTGTGCCTATAGCAGCTGTATCTCTGCCTTTACCAACAGTGGCACGTTTTGTGCCTAACTATACCAAGAGCGACACTTTAGTGTCTGGCTATAAATATAGCTAACCTTGGGTTATGTTTGCGTCTTTCACACTAATAAACGTCCTTTTGGCAGAATGAGATGTTTGCGTGGATTTTGTA
Organism: Homalodisca vitripennis; assembly: GCF_021130785.1. Lineage (NCBI taxonomy): Eukaryota > Metazoa > Arthropoda > Insecta > Hemiptera > Cicadellidae > Homalodisca > Homalodisca vitripennis. The sequence continues at coordinate 289,146 of NW_025776581.1, forward strand.
TTCATGCAAAGATGCATACTTCCACATAATATAATTTATGTACGGTATGAGGAAGCACAGGTTTGCTTTCCTGATGCTTAATTATGAATTAGAGTTAAGGTTGTGTGAGGCTTAATTGTGAATTATGGTTAGGATTGTCTACGAATTGGCTTAGACATCATGGTTTAGATTATTTGTTGCAGTCATTTGAACAGAAGCTGGTAGTCAGTCCATATCAAATGCAAGAATCTGATAAAATAACCATACAACAGTGGATGTTTTAAATCTTTTAACTTTTTTAAATCTTAAGTGTACTAGCTAAAGTATTTACTAGAAAATAGTTCATTTGTATCTGCCAGATTTGTTATTTGAACAAGTGAATTTTCCTAATTTTAATGATTTGTAATCGTCTTCCTCATAAGGAGTATGAAACCTTATTTACAAACATCTGGCGTTTGCTTTAATTATAAGAATTATTATTGGAGACTAGCAGTAACAATACAATTCATCCCGATGCAAAAATTAAATGCATCTTTGTAATATTATTTGATATAAAACAAAGGAAACGTAATTATATTTCATAATTTACAAGATGCAACCCGCAGCTTCGTCTGTAATTTGTAGTATCAAATACTGTAGTATACTTAGTCAAAGGACTTATAATGCAATATAATTGTTTCCTACGATAGTTTTCAAACGTACGTAGGCATACACGCATGTATGTATTTTCCTACCGTTCATGGTTAAACAATCAGAGTTTCGGACAATCTTATATCACTTTTTGGGCTTATAAGAGCATTTCTAGTTCTGATAAATTATACTTTCCAAGTCACAGCTGAGTTTTAATTGTTGCCTCCGTTAAGAAAAGTTATACGTAGGTCTACTTTGATTAAACAAAACACTTATTTCCAGCTCTTGTGATCTATTTCCAATTTAATATACTACCCGTGCCATAGTTGAGTTTACTCCGATGTCCCGATAAAAGAAATGCGTTTTCTCATTTAGGACTGAGAATCCTACATCGGTCAAAAAGTGTCTAATTCGGGGCGTTTGAATTCACTTCTAGTCTATTGTATTTACGGTGTAAAATGTAGTTTTCTTTATCGACTCATTGCATATATACGTGTTTAAGTGTATGAAGGTGTAGGAATCCTACTCATGTTAAAAAGCTATGACTTCTGACCTAAGATATTTCAAGGAGATTATGCCACGTAGTCCTGATCAATAAAATATATGTAAATAGACTTAAAATACACGCAGGACTGAGAAACCTCCTTCTACCAAAAAAGTCTAATTACGTCTCTTGCAATGATTTTACAATCTAACATATATCCAGTGCCATAGCTGAGTTTGACTTGCTGTCACGATGAACAAAATATACGTTCGTACTCAGGCCTGAGAAACCCACAGCGGTCAAAATCATCTAGTCGCGGTATAAGGAGGAAATCCTTACAAAGTTTATGCAACATTTAAGTATTCATTAATTTTCTTTTTGTGGAGTGTAGGATAGGGCAAGAAAGCCAACAGTCGAGTATCTAGACACTCTTGCACATAAACACTCACAGTTATTATGAAACATAGATCTCATTATTAAAATTGTCTTGAAATGAATTAAACGTTTGTTTGCGCTATCAAAACATTGTTGGCACAGTTGATTACATTTGAGAGGATCTTTAAATTAATATTTCATAACTTTAAAGACCGAGATAGCTATTTAAAATACCAGTGGGGCGTAGCTCAAAGATTGTTTCGAAAAAATAATAGGAACATTCATCCCAGAGAAAATATGATTTTCCCCGTAGCATTTCAGTACAGTCACTTAAGTTGTTTATTTGTAACTTCAAACAAACAAAGGCACTTTTGCATTTATGATATTATTAGGAATTTGGTGTATAAATCAGTTGTTTGTACATAAGACTGTCAAAACCAAGGAAATGTTCAATGTTTAAAACACACACACAGTTGTTTACGTAGGTAATGAATTGTTTACATTGGGGAAATGATGTTTTGGAGAGAGAAAATCAGCTAACTTAGCTGGGAGGGAAACGATGAGATATTAGATATATTGAATGATGCTCATCACCATATAGAGTGATGAAAAACAAATGTAATCTTACTGACTTTTTCTCTTTTAAACTTTTAACATTTATGGGTGCCAGCGAAATTAACTTCATAACTTTCCTGATAAATCCAAAGTTTTAAATCTCCTTTTCTCTGTTGAGTTGTAAATTTACATGAATCAGTAACTTGGTTTCTAATACATTTACCAGATCATGTTGGAAATTAAAATGATCTCTTAGTTAAATGCAGGTCATAGGATCTTATCAAATGATTGTATGTTTTCGATAATATAATTTTGATATCCAAAATATTAATCCCATTACTATTATAAAATAATATGTAAGTTTTAAAAGAATGATGTTTCAAAGTTTTGATGATATGATGTGATGCTGTTTCATACTCAATCACAAAAAAGTTTGTGGATATATGGGCAAAATTCGGTGTGTGTAATGGACCAAATAATATATTCAGTTTTTGTTCTTAAGTTCCACTTATTATAAAACTCTTAATTCAAAATTTTTTATTTCGATTAACAAAATACCACATGTCATGATGTGCTTTAAATTGTTATGGCCGTATAACTATCTGATCGTAGTTACTATAGATGGCTGTAGGGACGAATGAAAACCAAGCATTAAATTTAGGATACTCAAAATCACTTTCTTTTGACATTCTGAAGCGGTATATTTACATTAGGTGCAGGAAAAAGAACGTGAAGTTCGACACATGTATAACACAACGAGCCATTCATTCTGTGACTAAAATTCTTGGAAACTAACAATCATTAAAAAATCCAGTGACCATTAAAATTTATGAACTAAGCACAAAGGATTATGTTTTATGGAAGAAACCTATCGAGGGGCGGTGTGTCCATTTGGACACTGATTATACCATTATACATTAGAGATATGGTAACTGATTAGGTATATAATAATATCATTTAAAGAACACATACTTCAAAACTTTACAATAAAATCAAGGAGAAAATAAATAATTTTGTTTTGCAAACGAAAAAAAAAAATTAAATGTCATACCTCACAATATTTTAAGCCTGTGCCAAATTATTAAAAAGAAAGGTATTATTCAATTATTTCAAAGTTATAGACATTGTAGTCTCTTTAAAAATTTGGTACCGCCTTCAATAATAGTTCAATACTAAAGTGTGGTATAACATTTGAGTATCTCTCGTTTTCTGAAATTATTACCTCTTAGTCCCTTGATTTTATTTCATAGTTTTGAAGTCGGTTTATTTGAATTTTTAAAATGTTAATTTTTATTTACTAATAATGTGTTAATCTCTCCTAATTAGTCGTACAGATGAAGATATTTATGGTCTAGAACCTAAGATTTAGTGAATCTATATAGTTGTATACATCATTTTAAAGGAATGCGTGTCAATTATTAATGGGAAATTAATTTCATCTAGACCTTTACTTATTAAGTACTATTCATTTAGACAGTAAGACAAAGAGTATTGTGCATCGGTGCAGTACTTAATTATGTTGGTCCTCGTTTTATTTCAAATGCCTTCTAAAATAATATTGACTTAATTAAAAACATTTCTCAAGTGTCTATTAGATAAGCCATATATAGGCTAGGTCGCTTTCTACATCAGCTTTAAGATAATTGAATGATTTAAAGTATTCCAACCTCCACACACAATTCTGTCTCATTGTCCCAGGATAGAACCAATGCCACTTTCAAAAGCGACACTACTTAAACAGCTAATATAAACTTCGAGGATATGTTCCAAAGTGTCTGTGAAGTACGTTTTGACCATTATACGATAACTACATTAGGACACTGTAGGGAAACATTATTATTCCGTCTCGTTGCTGTACGTGATATTTCAAAGGGTGGATAACAGAGCTTTTTCTGGAGCCCTGTAACAATGATTTAAAAAATTTCAATCTCCGCACTTAATCTTGTGCTGTTCATCTAAGAAGAAATTTATTTTGCCTCCAATCCATGACTTAATCAGGCTATTAAAATTACACATATATGTTCCATAAGATCTCTGAGGTAATTTATGGTCATAGGAAAAAACTACATCGCTTCATCTTATTCCGTCTTGTTGCTCTATTTCATTTTTCAAAGGACTCCTACAGAAGTGTCGTCTGGAACCCTGTTATAGACTAGGGAAGGTCCCACACCAACTTTAAGGTGTTTTATAGTGATTTGTAAAATTTAAATCACCGCACTGTACTTTTTCACACTGCTCAGGGCAGAGTTTATATTTTTCTTCCAATAGGGACGTCATTAAAATGCAAAATACCGTACTAAAGGTGATGTTTCATAGTATATCTGAGGTAAGCTACTATAATGGTAAGTAAACAGCATTTTCCACAATTGGATTTGTATGGCTTCTCCATAAGGTTCTAAATGTAAACCTTCCAAAGTAATTTCCTGATCAGATACTTATTCAACCCTTATAACGTTAATGTGAGACCAGTACTGAGCAGTTTTGGTTAAAAAAGTTTGATCAAAATCGGTTTCAATAGTTTCGGGAAAAAATCTTTAAAAATGCAAAAAAAAGAGGAGAGAAGAAAAAGGTCGAGTTCTATAACCTTCTCCTTTTTGAAGTAGTTTAAATATTTTTGTAAATCCTAGACTGAATATAATCCTTGAATAATATAGAGAACGGGCATTGGAGTGCTAGATAATAGAATTTACTTCATAAACGTTTACCATATCTGTGACAAATACCAAGGGTACAATTAAAGCAACGAGCTTTTTAGCTCGCAAAGTAGACATGCATTTTTTCATGAAATTAAATTATTATTAAAACACGATAACGGTTCGGAAAGACATTGGTGTGTAGAAATATGTGTGTTCGTGCATTATCTATGTGTGTTATTAATGTTAGATGTTCAGTGGAGTTTTAACGCTAATGTTTGTCTTTTGTACAATAAGGCACATTTAGAAGCTAGTTTTATCTATATATATATATATATATATATATATATATAACCCTATAGTTAGTTAGTATAGTTAGTTTTATCTATAGTTTTATGTTATAGATGTGTATATATATATATATATATATATATATATATATATCATATACCTGAAGTGTATGCAACGTAGTAGTAGACGCTTGCTAGTATTCTATTCTAACTAGCAATGAACTAAAGATGTAAATTAACATCCAGTCTCAAGTTTGCTTAACCCTGTTATTCCCTTGAATACTATAGATCTCTGGAATATACTACTTGATACATGCCCATTTTTGTTTTAAAAATATTTGAAGGGACTATTGCATTATTATACTTTATAAATGCTCTCCTTAAATGCACTGTACATTGACTTTTGCTATTATACCAGGGAATCGACTAAAACATTTAATTTTTGTTTATAAAACCATTATACTTAATTTATAAAATATCTTGAAAACAGATAAACTTTATTCTATTGACACTCATAAAACGGTTTTACTCCTCGACTTCACAATACTAGCTTTGGTGCAAAGTCCTAGTAATGCTGTAATGGTGAGGATATTACTAATTTGCTAGAATACGGCAAATCTTTGTCTAAACCCCTTTTAATAAAGGCTTTAATGATAACATACTTCAAATATATATACCCAAATGATAATCAATAATAGCTATTTAATCCCTCCTTTCCGAACGTTAACGTGTTCAGTTATTTTAATTGCATACCACTTACATAAGCTAGTTCTAATTTATAAATTCCTATCAAGGTATAAAATAAAGGTTTAGAGTGATCGGGTCAATAGATATGAAACAATCTTTTAAAATGCAAAAAAAGGCGAGAGTTTTTGTCATAAAGGAAAAACCTTCTCCTTGAAGTAAAAGTTTATAATATCCTTTTATAAAGTAGACATGCATATAATGATTTATATAAACTTTACCATAGAATGCCTTACATGTACAACAATGTAAGTAGTTTTAACGTAGTATTTTAGAATGATGTTATTGTCGTATTAAATAGACACGTATGTGAACAGTCGTAACGCTTAATGTTACAATAGTAAACCTGTACATGATTTGCTAAAATATCTTATCTTATCAAAAAGTGTTTATTATTTTATATATATATTATATATATATATATATATATATATATATCTTATACTGAAGTGTATGAAACGTTAGTAGTAGACGCTTGCTAGTATTCCATTCTAACTAGCAATGAACTAAAGATGTAAATTAACATCCAGTCTCAAGTTTGCTTAACCTGTTATTCCCTTGGAATACTATAATCACTGGAATAATATCTACTTGATACATGCCCATTTTGTTTTAAAATATTTGAAGGGACTATTGCATTATTTTACTTTATAAATGCTCTCCTTAAATGCACTACATTGACTTTTGCTATTATACCAGAATCGACTAAAACATTTAATTTGTTTATAAAACCATTATACTTAATTTATAAAATATCTTGAAATGTTACAGATAAATTTATTCTATTGACACTCATAAAACGGTTTTACTCCTCGACTTCACAATACTGCTCTTGGTGCAAAAGTCCTAGTATGCTGTAATGGATGAGGATATTACTATTTTGCTAGAATAGCGGCAAATCTTTGTCTAACCCCTTTTAATAAAGGCTTTAATGATAACATACTTCAAATTATATACCAAAATAAGATAAGGTCATAATAGCTAGTTTAATCTCCTCCTTTCCGAACTGTTATCGTGTTCTAGTAATATTTTAATTGCATGAAATAAAATGCATGTCTACTTTGTGGGCTACAAAGCTCGTTGTTTTGATTTTACCCTTGGTATTTGTCACAGGTATGGTAAACTTTATGAAGTAAATTTATAAAGTATTTATATGTATAGATATATATATATAGTAATATATAACTTACTCATAATCCTTAAAACACCAATTGTAAAGTAGTTTTTGTACCTTAGTAGTAATGTTTTGTATAAATAGTGCGTATAACAATAACCATATTGTTACAAATAAACCTGCGTGACTGATTGATAGATGAATATTTGTGATTTTAAAATTTGATAATTTTATCCTACGAACACTAACGTTATTTTCCAAATTCGGTCCTACCAGTAATAATCTAAAATGATTTAAAGTGATAACTTTAAAAGATCTCCAGTGATGGGCTTTATAGTCCAAACTTAATGCCTAAGTACCGGGCCTTACAAGAATAGTGTGGCTTACGAGAGAAGCAGACCTCATTGTGAAATGGGTCTGAAAAGGTTACATTTGGTGAGTGTCGCAGAACAATAAGGTTGTAAAAATAAACTAATTCTGATTCAAGTATAACCGCATTTGGTTTATTTGATTTATATGACAGTGTATTTATAATAAGTAGTATAACAAATTATCAGTGAAAGTGGAGAACATTTAATACACATAATAATACAAGTATTGTACTACAATATACCACAATGCGATTGCTAACGAGATAACCAGTAATTAAAAGCGCCAAAGATAGTACAGCAAGAATCGTGGGATTTTACTCTCTATTACTGAGATCGGAAGTTTTTCAAATTTGTTTATTATTATATAATGTGTAAAATTATAATTCTTACCAACGATTTCTACTACAAGAAAACTACAAAAATCAAATAAACAATACCAGAGTGAAGTTTAAATAATTAAAATCAAGCAGGAAACTCTATCTAGTCAGACTGATGGAGTAATATTGATTTTGATACTGAGAACACGTAATTAGTACAGAAAATTACGGTATTCATTTTCTGTTACAGGTGGGGAAAAGTAAGGCAACGCCAAAGTGCATTGATGCATCGAATTCAAAATTCTATCATTTAAATTAATTTAATCCTAACTCAAGACATCTCATTCATGTAAGTAATTAGTCTGGATTAATAGAATTCATTAATGCTGTGTAGGGTTTCATAAATTCCAGTTTTAATGTAATTTATATCTAATTTAGACAGAATATATTTTTTTACAGATAAATCGAACTTCATTTAAATTCCAGTGCAAATAGCTACCCAAAAAAAGAATAATTGTACAGGCTCGAGTTGCCAGACAAGTATCACAGTGTAATTAGCGTCACTAACATAATAAAGTAACAGTATTAATTCTAAGCTATTTTATAACTTAATTAATCTTTCAATAACTACTTTATAAAGTATTTTAATTATGTTAAAATGTAATGGAATTCGCAACGAAATTAATTATGTTAGCAACATTCAATTTTCCTTGTAAAATATTTTAATTACTAGCCAATTACAACCAAGAGTTTAACTGTTCATTAGATCACAAAATAATTAAATAACAAGTTATACCTCTACACCATAAAATATTACAACAATGGTATAAATTAAATAAACGGTATCTTTGATTTGATGTATAAATGAATAGAATGAATCATTAAATTACCATAATACCTAGAAATTTACCACTATACAGGTGGTATACGAGGTAAATAAAAGTAAAATATAAGATTTTTCTTAGTTTAGGCAATACTTAATGTTCTATCTTGTGAGAAACAATAAATGTTCAATACAAATCAATATTTAATTAGTTAAAATTACATTGCAGAGATATTATGAGTATCATTTGTTATGTTTCCATGAAAGTCGGCTTGATTAACTAACAAAAAACTAGCCCAAAAATGATTAATGAACGGTTTTTCATCATAATATCTAATTCTTTGTTTGATGGTTATTTTTTCACAATATCTAATGTTACACACTTATTTTTTTTAATTTTAATATTTCATTATAATAATATGATTTGAGCACGACAACCCTCTTTAAGACTTTTGACACTTCAAGTTACTGAGCAATAACAAAGTTGTGGTTTTATTTTGCCATCTTTGTTTCAGAAAATCTGTCAACAACAGGCTAAAAAAGCCATAAGAGTTCATTATGACCAGGACATTTCAACTACTGATAATATGGCTCCCAAAAAAAACTTTAAACAACCATATCACATGAATGGAATGCATTTATTGCATAATTGAATAATATTTTAAGAAGGATTTTAGAATATCTTATGTATTGAATCGTAGTATAAGTTATTAAACTAAAGAAACATAATATGGTATAATTCAAATTAAATTTTTTTAGCCCTATTCAACTCTACATATTTTAGTCACTGAAATCTGTATTGGTTTAAGCAAATCAAACACTCGCACTATATAATGTAAAATAACGTAGTGAATGTTACAATGTACGTGTAAGTTTCATATAAACGAGAAATTGCCTTGAGATATGGTGGCTATTAGAGCCATTAGCTTGCACGTAATCACCATTACACAGACAGATATGTTGGCTCATCCCCCTTTTCATGTATGTATTGTCTAATACATATACACACTCGTAATACTCTAACATTAACGTTATCTTAAATAATGTTTAAACATATTAAGTTTTTAATAACTAAAGACACATCTTTGCCAATAACATCTTGGCTAATTAAGATGTTGTCGCAACAAAATAGATATAAATTAGATATACGCTAGTTATAGTTATATCTAAATTTAAATAATATTGGAACAAAAGCAAAGGTTGATTGATTCTTTCAATGTTTTTTCTGCCATCCAACACACAGTCACTTTAAATATTATAATGTAAGCATGAATAAATAAGATTTCTCTACTATGTACAGATTTTAAATATCTATCTTCACTTTTTTACATATAACGTTCTCTTTGCTTATCGTATATCATATATTTTTTACATTGAATACAGAAATTTAGAAATTAACCATGTACTGTGTTGTTGGAGTACAATATTATTGTAACTACCGACAAACTTTCCCTTATATATATATATATATATATATATAAGAAATTACTCTACACTTTCTTAGAACGTTGTAATTATTTCGTACAGGTAGGTATGCCCAAACTGACAAAAACTCTCTGACCAAATGTATGTTCTACGATGTTTCTCCTTTACAATAAAGGAATACCACTTACTTTACTTTCTACCCTTAGCACTAAGTTGGTTCAGTTGACAACAGTTGTGATAGACAGTAGGGAACGATTAGATTATAGCAACCGGCAGCAGATGGTTTGGCTCCCTTCCTCAGTTATTAGTTAATAACTCTCCAGAACAACTCAATAAACTATTTATTATAATGAACCTCTGATATTTATCTGTTCGATTAAAATAGTATCGTTTATAATCGAAAATTCTTTCAAATCGTCGCGACAAATATTTACTTATAGTACTAGGATATAAATCACATACCGATTTATCTCTACTCCTTTTGCTGTATAACCAGTGAAATTTCTGTATTTTAATTAAATATTTAACTGCTGCTCTTTCCAAAATAACCACATATAAATTATAATTAGTGCAGTAATTTGATTTAAAACCTAATAATACACAAAGCAAGTGGCATCTTATAAATAAAACTTGATTGCTAAATATATTTCTAAGCTGTAATCGTACAGTTTTCCCAGAAGGTTTTATATTAAAAGTGACAATATTTTTAATGATAAACCCAAATTTTACTCCCATAAGTAGCCGTTCCTGTTTCGGCTGACGTTCATCAAAGAGGATGAAATATTTGTTTACATTTAACCTTGCGGAAATAATTATTTTACAGTGATTGGTCAGTAGAGTAATGTTGATAGCAAAGAAAAAGATTATTGTATAACTTTTACCCCAGATTGTGCCAGTAACGAAATCAAAACAGATCATTCATTGGAAATACTATTTAAATACTGGTTTTCAGTCCACCCATATATATATATTTCTTGATTGAGGCTACAAGCCACACTGAACTGTTACTCTTTAAATACATTAGACATTAAGTTAATTTAAAATGTCCGAAATATGTTGTTTTATGCTGAGGTACGCATTTCAGTCCTTCGTATAAATATGCAATATATACATATTTTCCTCATCGGAAGAACAAAGAAAACAAAACTATGTCAGTGGAAATACCTTAGACGTGATTTAGATTTCATGGGCAAGAAATAAGCTCTTTTTCACCGAAGTAGGTTTCCGAGACCTATGTATATGTTCCTGACCGTTAGAAGGGAACTTAGTTGCAGTGTTGGAAATATAAATCTTTTGAATGAGAAATGCTCTTACACGATCAAAGGCTTGATATAATAGTCAGTAGCTATTTTCTATAGCCTCTAATATTCCTAACATTAGTACTTAAATAATATGTTCCTGATGTATACCTACAATAGGTTTGAAAAATATCACATGATTCCACCAATTTAAATCATAAGTACAAATACTAAGTAGGCTACGTACGCGAAGCCGCGAGTAGCAGCTGATTTTCAGTATATTTACTATATTTATTTTATTGGTTTTTGTTTTCTAAAAGTACACTATAATTATACGTTGTTATAATATTTTACATTATTGTACTGAAAATGATTGGTAGATGTTACTTCTTATTTAAATCTTCTACAATATTTGAATTTATGATCAAAATGTTATTAAATCCTATCAAAAGAGTTGTTTGACCCAAGCTATCATGGGTTTATAATTTAGAGAAATGGACGCAATGTGCCAGAAATCTGTTACATTATTTAGGCACTGTACCTTAAAAACAAGTCTTACACATTCATTGTCTTAGAGTTCTTGAGTAAATATTATAAAACTATATACGATTAAAAAAATTAAATCACAAAAAACATTTTCAACTGTACATGGATTAAGTTTTTTTTTTAGAGTCCAAGTTCAAACTATTACATTATGATTATTATATAACATATATCTTTCGTAGATCCTTTACCATATTTATGTTTTTGTGGTGCTTATATTATAGATTAGGAATTTAATGATGATTTTCATAAGTAGGCAGCAAATTATGGAATAAGTGCAGACAAGACGAAATTAATTTGTAAGTAGGCTACCTATTGAGTAAATATTTATATAAAATAACATTGACAAGATTTTGTTAAGGGCTGTGGTTTTTTCTCAAATCTTGAAGGGGATTGAGTAAAAGAGACGAATATGAGTGTCATAAATTTCAGAGGCCTAGACAGATTACTGATAAAGACAAATAGCAGTCAGTTAACATAATTGAATTTAGGGAGCCTGATTTGCATTATGTATTTTTAAACTTATTCACATATCAACAAGTATTCATGTGATAATCAGTCAAAACACCATTTACAATCATCGCTCACAGCGGTAATCTACAACAGAGTTGGCGTCCATTGTATATTGTAAACAAACCTTTTATCACTTTTTGTACTACTTATCTTTGTAATTGTTTAATTTGGCATATTCACAAAGCATTTGTCTGATTTTCGGAATAGAGAACTCATAATCTCATGCTGTTACATTTATCTCCATAAAATATATAAAAAACTGGATTTAATTGTTTATAATCGTATTGAATGAACTATGTCAATAAATTCCATGTCAATAAATTGTTCAAATGGAAGATATAAGTTGAAAGCATATTTATTACTAAATATCGAGGCTAAACTCAGTGTCTTACTTTTATATCGCATTAAAAGGTTTAGGATGATAAAACCTAATTATACAAAGCGATATTTGTTACAGCCACTTAAAAAAAAATTACTCGCCATATTATAGTTTGCATTGATACCATGAAAAATGAAATGTATGTATATATATTTATATATATTTATTATCGGTCTGAGAAGCCTAATTTAGACAGTGTCAATTTTGACCTGATTCCTTTGTAAGTTATTCCAGGTAGCATTTTTATTATATCCCAATTAATATATATATATATATATATATATATATATATATATATATATATATATATATATATATATATATAATTATTCCTCTGTAAAATAGCATATCAGTGCTACCATTTCAATCTACCTGGAATCTAAGTTACTGTCGGTAGAAGCGTTTGCATTGTTGCATCAATTGAGAAAATGTATTCATACATAGGTTTGAAAAATTTTCTTTAGTATAATAGGGTCCCTTTGCTGCAATTGTAATCTATTTGCCGTCAACCACGGTATGAGGTTGATTCTCATGAAAATGCTTTTGTTACATGTGTGTATCAGATTTTATCTTACAGGGCATCGAGAATTTTAAAAGGAAAATTAATCCTTTTGGGATTACAGCCCCATTTTAACCTTGATAGTGTAACGAGTTATCTAAATTATTGTTGTAACGCCCAAAGATAACACTTGATATTATTAAAGGCATCCCTTCTATAAGACATATTAACATTAAATTTGAATTAGCATTTCCTTTAATATGGCACTTTCGTGTAGCATTAAGCGGAAAAATATAATTACTTATGTTTTACTACTAATAATCATCTTTATAAAATCAAAGGTGGTTTATCTGGTTAATCATGTATAAATTGTCACATTTGTGTATAAATGTAAAGAGAACAAATTTTGAGAACTTCACTGTTAAATTAAAAGAATAATCCTTTAAATCAACTTCCACTGAGGAACTCATTAATATTCTAAATCTTGCAAAACATTCTGCAGTCTGGACCTAAGGAAAAGCTGTTTAGATGGCTGAATAATTTATTTTAGGAAATATAATTATGTTTATATTTCCAACTAAAATATACTGAATTTATATAATGCACAGAAATTTACAGATAATGGGTTTTATTAATTATATTGTATTTTATTCATAGTTAAGGTTCTCTTCAAGCTTAAATTTAAACATGTTTATGGATTTATATTTAATGCCAACAATATATATATATATATATCTATACACAGCAACCTGTTTTTGCCAATATACAAGCGCAAGATTTTTTGCCACTATTCATCAACGAATATCTGAAACAGGTTCTTTGAAGTCTTTTGAGCATATTAATGCAGGCATCGCCCGATCATGCAGAACTGTTGAATTAGAAGAGTTGGTTCTTAATGAAATTTCTGATTATCTTGAAAAGACCACTACAGAATTATCACCACGGTTCAATGTCAGCCAATATAGTATTCGGAGAATACTATACTAGTACCAGTTACACCCATACCACTTCCAGCATGTACAAACTCTTTTGCCACGAGAATACGTTCCCCATGTTGCTTTTTTTTGTCGATGGCTTCTGGGAAAGTGTGCCAAACTTTTTTAATAAAAATTTTTTTTTACCGATGAGGCTCACTTTACAAGAACAGCTATCGTTAACTTCCATAACAACCACACTTGGGCAGACAGAAATCCTCATGTTATCAAGGCTGATCACCCACAACATCAGTTTTCAGTAAATGTTTTGGCTGGAATCTTAGCAGATCATTTAGTCATATTCGTGCTTCCTCCCAGGCTTAATGGCGTGGTGTACTTGAACTTTTTAAAAGACGAGCTACCTAACCTGCTTGATGATGTACCTCTGCATTTGCGCCAAAACATGTGGTTTATGCATGACGGGGCACCTGCGCACTACTCTCTGGCTGTTCGTGGATAGGCCTATGGGATAGGCCCAGTTTCATGGCCAGCAAGATCACCGGACTTAAATCCTTAGGACTTTTACCTTTGGGGACATTTTAAAAGCATTAGTCTACTCTTCCCCAATAGATGCCATTGAAGAACTGTGATTAAACATTTATAATGGAATAGAAACCATTAAGCTGACACCTGGAGTTTTTGAACGGGTCCGAAACCCGTTAAAAAGACGCCTGAACGCGTGCATTTTTAACAACGGAGGTCATTTTGAGCACCATCTTTAATCTTCCGGTAAGATTTAAAGTGATTGTAGACATATTTTTGTATTTAAAAATAAAATTTTTAACTAAAAATAAGTTTGTTTTTAATTTTTAAATAAGTTTTGTTTGTTTGTAAGCTGTTACTGATCAGATACTCATTCCTTATTATAAAACAGCAAAATTTTGCCGTGTAGTGTAACACGTGAGGATTCAATTTCATAAATCTTTTGCACATTTAGTTAACTATGTTTATTATGGTTGTTTTCAGAATTAAATTCTCTACAATCTGTATTAGGAAAAACAATTTGTTTATTGGTCATTTAACAATGTTATTCGACATAAAACATTTAAGACGGTATTTGTGTTATTAGATTTTTGGCAAATTTCATACTTTTTCTCAAAAACTATTCACACTACAACCTCTAGAGTAGTTTTATTTGATTTTTCAGATGATTTTCTTTATACATCCATCTTATTTGAGTTAAAAAGTAAGAGCAAAACATTTCAGAATCACTTACTTTCACCAGGTGAACTGAAAACAAAGCAAAATCTTTCGCCAGCCATTACTCACTAATGAAGCGTTTCCGAACCTACCTTTATATTACATTTTTTTCTTATTTTTAGCTCTAAAATCAAGTGTTAAAATAATTTACCATATTTCTGACTCACCCTGTATATAACTTTTTGTAATTTTTTCCATATTTTTTAAAGACAAGGGTGAAAGCAGCTGTTCAGCTGGCTCAAAGTACCGTGGTTGATCTACAATAGTAGTTTTAGTAAGAATGTTATGCCATGAATTAGAAAATATATAATGATAGTCTTAAAAAATCCTGTATAGTACAGTGTAGATCTAATATATTGTTATACTATCTAATGTAGTTTAATAGTCTAATATCACTGTAATACTCTAGAAGCCGATAGCCAACTTGTTTCCAACACACAATCTAGTTTTAGACACATCAACAGAGCATTCTCTTTTTAGACAAAAAGGGTCGTCAGCCACTCTAGTTTTTGAGGAGGTCGAAATATAACGGAATTGAAAGGAAAAACACACTAAACAATACTTGTATTAGTCATACTTTTTGTTTAATACACAAAAACCAACCAACATACCCGTAAATATTGATATTACCGACAGTAATTGAAATATAGAGTCAAAAAGTCGCCATTTTCATCAAAATTACCGGTCTTCATAATTATGTATTGTAACTTGAAGCTCATTTTACTTTTATGTATGATAGTTAATTATATAGGCTATTAGTGTTTAAAACTAATAATAGATATGATCTGAAAAAAATTATTTTATATTTAAAAAAAACAGCCTAATGATACTTTCATTAAAACAAGCATGAATCACATCTATTTCTATCTTGGAGAAAATTTACAAAAAGTTTAGATCACTGAAATTTAGGTAATATGATTTAATAATGCCAATAAGTTTTTGGCTTTTATGGACACGAAGTACATAATATTTCATCCGTTATTACTATCACAATGTATCAATTATGTGACCGAGATTTTATCATATTGACAATACTGCAGTAGGACTCTTCCTTCATAGATAATTAAGTAATTACAGTGTAATACTGATTTTAAGCTCATAATGAATATCTTGCAAACTACACGTCAACGATATTCTATATTTGTCAAAGTAATATGCAGTAGGAATATACAGCACGCAATTAATATAGAAACAGTAATAACAGTTAATACACACAAATGTTACATTAACAACAAGAACATTAAAAATTCTTATAAAATAATGCTCTTAGATTAAAAGAAATTAAAAAAGGTTTCATAGAGATGAATCAGATTCAAATTAAACCATCTGAACCTTTTTACTTTGTCACTGAGTCAAATAATTAAATGCTAATTGCAGTTACCGTCTTCACTGAATCTTCCGGAAGATTGAATTGGGGTGGATTTAAACTTTATGATGTTAAGTTTTTTTTCATAAATACTTTTGGTTCTTGGATTATTAATCTGAATCTTAAATGTATCTTCAGAATTTTGTGTAATTTAATGAAATAATTTTAAAACAAATATTAATATAATTATCTATGAAAAATGTAGTATTGTTACGTTTATTACTGTTATAGTTTCTTTTTTATTTTTTCATTTTATTACCGTAACTGGAACAACAACACCAAATGATTGGATACCCTTAATGATTGTAAACCATTGGTCAATAAGATTCATAGATGCAGTGAACCGGATGGGCCCAACCTAGATGAAACATTTCGCGGCTGATCACAATTAAATTTGTCAGCCGAATTGACCGAAACGTGTTCTTTAATCTATGCCAGATGAGCGCAACCTAAGACCCTCGGTCTTGGGATATGGCATCAACTACTCTGTTTATATTATTATTGAATCGTTGACTCAGGCTAATATAGAATTGATCAGACTGACACAGGTTTTTCGTTTTGATGATCCATATATTAAGGAGGATTTTTATCATCCGGCGATTGAGGTGGGCATCGTTTTTGGTGCTCCATTATCATGTGAACCAAGACCGAATGAGGTGCCGGGCTACTGCTTTGAAAGGGCCACTTTCCTAGAACTGTATCAAGGCTTAGCAACAATTGATTGGGAATGTCTTAACCATATTTACGATATAAATCAAGCTTAACATTTATTTTATCAAAAATGTTATGGCGTTTTTTTTGTAACTCGTCCCAGAAACAAAAATAAAAAATAAAAATATTCGTTTTTGTTTACAAAAACTATTATAAATAGTATTAACCCAAAGAATAAATTTCTTAGGAATTTTAAAAATTTCAATAAGCAATCAGACTTTGGACATTTTAAAAGTCTCAGATCACTAGTAAACGAATCATTAGGGAAACTTACAGAATTACATTAACAATTTAGAGAATATTATTTCTTCAGATTGTAATAAATTTTGGAACTTTGTACAAATATAAAAATAACTCAGAAATAATTTATTAGTAACGGTATATGATAATCGTCAGTTAAATAAGGGTAAGGAAAATGCTAGTGCATTCGTTCAACATTCAACATTATTTCAGCTCAGTGTGTACAAAATATGATGTAGAAACGACATTCGAGACCCTTACCAGATTGAATCAAATAAAATGTTTGATCTGTTATTTACTAAAAATCTTAAGTCTAAAAGTAGTGCGGATTTGACCGTATCCACAATATTTAGTTAAAGTTTGTTTGGATATTTTCATAAAGTAATTCATAGTCATATTAAAATTAAGCTTAGTCCGAAATATTTCCTGTTAAGTGGAAACTAACTAAAATTACAAAAGTTAAAAGTATCCCTGGTAATCAACCACAGCCCTGTCGCTGTATTTTATATTCCAGGGCAAGTTTTTGAGGTTCTTACTCTAAAACCATTATTTCAATATTTAAAAAATCATAATACGCATAATCAATAAGATTTTATTCCAGGACGACCTTAAAACGTTGCAGAATTATTTCCTTTACTATTTGTTTTTAAAATTTATATCTTTTATGGTTATTGTTTCATATAAACCTATTAAGACCTCATTTATCGAGATCCTAATTTACAGTACGAATGCAAATCTTAACGTACTCTTTAATTTAAATGTCACTTGTTTCGTCAAGCAAAGTTCAAAAGTACTCGAATCTTTTTTTAATTTCTTTTCCAATAGTAGCAGAATAGCGTCTCCTAATAGTTTGGTTATTTAAATTTGAGTGTAATGAGACAGCCATTTGTAGGTTGTATCCCTTTCATTTCTCAAATAAACAGACTGCAATCGGACTTTATCATCAACTGACCGGAATGCCTTCGCTAAACACTCTGCCACTAAAGGGTTTCCAGTATGACAAAAACGCTAAACTGCATAGAAAATTATTTAATATTTAATTGACTGAATTTGTAAATATGGGTAACTATAAGAATTCTTTAATATCCTCAAAATAAATTAAGAAATATCTAACGCTATCCTTAGGTTTAAATGTTTACCCAATGTCTGCGTTTTATTGAAACCAAAACCACGTTACTGATATAAAGAATTTTCTTTTTACGTAAAATTTCATACAAAGCCCAAAACAAAAAATATAAACTGATAGCTTATCAATATTTAGTGGATATAAAAGCACATGGATTTTGTTTTTAGTTACAAATTAATGTAGCTTAACCCAGATAAACTTCAGGTATACATTTTCAGTTTTTGGTGAATGTGACAGTGCATTATTATGTTTTATATTTAAGTTATTTTTGCCTATTCAATTTTATGTTTATTTTTCTTTGATTATTACGTGTATTTTTATCTCAGTTCTGCCAAGGATAACGGACGGCATTCGGGCCATTATTTAGGTTGTATTTGCGTTTGATATATTGTACTATATTGGATATCATGATAAAATACTCTTCATTCAATCCAAATGAAGCTATTTCTTAATGAATCTTGTCAGACAATTATAGGCTACATAATGAAGTCTTAAATCAGGCTTAATTCATATTAGTGTCGTTTTCTCCAGTATACAAATGGTAGGGTACACCTTGTTAAATCCTTAAATAACTTCTATCAATATTCTTTTAGTTACTGCCAAACTTACAGTTAAATATAACAACCTGGTCATGTTTTATCTCAATGTTCTCTGAAGCTTAGGGCTCTTCAACGCTGGTTTCAAATATTTGATTATTAGCCGCTTTGGTAAGTCTCTCTATGAACTTCTTAAATAAGGTATTACAATTTTGTATAACATTTAAAATATATTTCACCATTCAACCCCAGGTTTAAGTCTAGGTTTTACCTACTACAATTTAAAATTGATGGATTTAGAGATAAGACATATCGGGACATTAACCAAATCATTCTAAATTTGGTTAAACTTTCCCCCATTACATTTATTGTGCGTCAGATTAAAACATTAATATGAATATATTATTTATGGACATGAGATAAAATTCGATCCTGGTTATCACGTGAATTTAACAAGAACCTTTTCTTAAATAAGATACCTTTGACCTTAATAATTTGGGGAAATGTAAAAGTACGAATTTACAGCCTGTAAGGTTGAGAATTCCCTTTATTCAGCCATCCCTTCAGAGTGTTCACAAAAAAAATGTATTTGTATTCCATGGCGATTGTAAAATAGTAATATAAAGATTGATGGTTTGTTAAAATAATGTTTGATCTTTTGTTTTTTCCAATTAGATTTTATTCTAAGTTTTTATTATTTTCCAACATTTTTAGCAAAAATGTGCGTCAGTTTCAAAAAAATTCAAAAAAAGTGCTAACTTTTGAAAACAATACTGATTCACAAATAATCCTCTAGTTTTTATTCAATCAGCTCTCAATAAATGCCACAGAGAGACATAGTATTAAATAAATGCATTGATAAAAAATTTATATAATGATGATTTCAATTTCTATCAAACGACTTTAGAAAGTGTGTGGAAAAGTAAAAAAGACTTCACTATAAAAAGTAAGTTTACGTAGCATATAAGATCAGTCCAGAGTGTGCTCAACTGTGACGATAGTTTCCTTTATCGGACGGCCATGAATTGGGCAAAACGGTCCCTGAAGACCTCCAATTCTCTATGTCACAAATGTCTCCACATTTTGCTTGAGTTTACTGAATACTTTATCGTGCTTTATTTTTTCACTAAAGTTCTATACAGTTGTAAAGATACGAATACATTACGTGTTTTATAATATAGTTTGTATAGAGCCCTGTTGTATATCGAAATAACCCTTCATATTTCGAGCGGTAAAACTTTGTTTAAATACAACATATGTTTCTAAACATAAAATAACATAAACATTTCCACACTTTGTTTGGGGACTGGCAGAATACGGGCTATAGGGGATAGGCCTCTCCGTATTTTCGTTTTATTTATTTTTGTGTACATTTAACAGAAAATATACTGCTTGGTAATACTGGTAGTCTATACTCTAAACTGTTTCATTCTAATAACATGAAATTTCGATTTATAGGAAAAAATTTATGTTGGATGTTAAGTCAGTGCAAAGATACTGCAAGAAGCATCTACTCCATTTAAAAACCATACATTGTTTTCTTGCTGTAGTACAACTATTGAAGTTGCTTTTTACGTTAGAAACTGTAATACTCTTTTATAAATCTCGTTTTGAGAGAACGGAATTTATGTAATAATATTTGAACTACTATGACATTACGTAGTGATTGTTTAAAAATTAAAAATATTTAAAAGTATAACGTTTTCCTCCAGTTTTGTCATGGTATACATAAGTTTACTTATCAAACAAGACGAAAGGTAAAGCAATACGCGTGGATTAATGATGTGAATTATCTTGTAACTTATTCACACTTTGCACCTGCCGATTTCCTGATCGTTGAAAATGTAACTCAGACCACCTTGGCTTCAATTGAGAATTCTCTGATCCCTTTTTCAAATATTGTAATAGATTTTCGAACTACAACCAACGTTCATAATGTACTGTTCTTCGACAAGTAGCAACGTAAATGAGCATTCAAAAGCTGCCAGCTCTTCAGACTCAATAGAGCTTACAAATACTCGCACGCTAAAAGCACGAAATGTTCCTTTAGAGGGACTTTACTTACGATTTCTGCTACCAATCATATATTTTAAGAATTTCCTAATTATGGAAAAGGCTAAATCAAAAGAATCTGCAAGAGCTAAAAAAATTTAGAAATTACCAGTAGTCTTTAAAAGACGGATTTTAAGTATAAAGACCAAAGAAAATCAAAAAGAAAACAGAACATATATCAAAAGAAGCGGCCATAAAAAAAAAAAAAAAATTGAAGAAGAGGGAAAGATGACGTAAGGAACATTAACAGAGAAAATTTCACTTTATTTGTAAATTGTACAACAGTTAGATATACGCCAAGTGTGAAATTGAGAGCGAAGAGAAGCCATTTTATGTACTACCATAGAGTTTGCCCAGGAGTAAAAAAAAGGATTCATATCAAGTTACATTTTCAGCTATGTATAGATCAAGTTATTGTATATTAATCAATTTTTCAACATAGGCAACCAGTTGGTCCAACGCAAAAAACGAGTTTCCAAGAATATACCTAGTGTCATTTTTATTTTACAGACTTGTTTCCTAGTGTAACTTAATTATTGAATACACATTTGTACAGAAACATATAATTTTGTAATCTCTCCATATTTACATTGGCTCACCTATATACTATTTGTATTAATACTATAAGTAAATATTCCAATTCAGTCCATTAAAGGTAACTGCCTTCTACATTACAAATGTGAGATTACTTGACCTAAGATTCATACATATGTTACAAATTACTTAAGTACACCTAAAAATTACACAACTAATAAAGAAATACACACTTTTAGTGTCATGAGAACGCAGTTAAAATTTTTTCAATATAAATTAATCTTTTGTATAAGTTTTCATGAATTGAAAGTAAAAGTAAAAGCTACTTAATTTTAAGTAAACATCTTAGTAAAATAATGCAAAAGATTCTCATTGTGTAGCCTTACAAACGACTGTGGTTTTGAAAATTGTATAAATGATGTAAATGTATTTATCGGATAAAACAGTGTTAATTTTAGGATGTTAAAATACATCCATTACGTTTTAAAATTACATGTGGCCGAAAACTGTAGGTCCCGGCACCAGGACACAGTATACTTTGCCCTCACTCCAGGAAGTACTCCAACCCTAAATGACACAGACCGGTACGCAGCCATAACTCATTCCCACAACATCATGAATGTGCTGTATCACCCGCGCATGTTGTATTCTTACGGTAACTGGACTCTACACTCAGTCTTTGTCACCACACAACATTTTGCCAATCTCGCAAGGAAATAATACTATCTTCATCGGCAAAACGCTAAACAAAATTAAATTATGGTATTTGAATAAGAATTTTAAATTATTTTTAAACTCTGTGTTCTAAAACACGTTCGTTTGAAAACCAACAATCCTTTTTTTATTGATAGTTATGAACCTTTACATTCAGTGTATAGAAGATTTTATCCTCATTTTGCAGTGTTTCCTACTCCACTTGATTCTTTAGAATTTACATTTAGTTTTATACCGCATATGTGGTGCAATCTGTTCAACTTTTTGGTTGAAATGTATTTTATTTATTTATAAATTTTAGTATCAGACTTTTAGGATATTATTTTTGAGTTTTTATTAACTTTTTGTTGGTGGTTCTTTTACCGTGAGCAGTAGGCATTTGAAGCAGAACTATTAGACATTTTACAATCAAGTGAAGAAAAATATGGGAAAAGATAACAAAATGAAATATACTGGAAGGAATTATATATATTTTAAGTAAAAACAATTACTTTAGTCAGAATTCTTTTAAAAATGTATGTTTATTATATTATACGCAATTAAAAACACTCAACCACTCAATAAACTGTCCACAGTTATACACATCCCAATTGTACGCAGATTAGTGACAATATATGTTTTTTATATATTGTATTCATTCAATCTATATGTAAATGTTGAGTGTAGTTCCATTTCACCTTCCGCTTAGTGCACCGTCTGGAATCTGACGCTGTCACAGTCTTAAATCCTAGAATCTATAGTCATGTTTGTCTGAGTGCTCCAAAACACTTCAGTTACGAAGAACCTCAAAATAAAACTTACATCATTTCGCCGTTAAAGACACCCAGACTACAAAATATGATATATTATAGCTGAAACTCTATTCTCATTGTCTCATAAGGCACCCAATTGAATGCACTACGATGTTTGAGACACGATCTCTAAGTACTACAGAGAAACCTATGTATGTACACTTAACGTAGCTGTGATGGGAAGGGTTCAATAAATGTTCATATGAAATAACGATGTCATTGAATTACTTCGCTGACAAGGCTTTTCTAAATAGCTGTACTTATCATTCATACGTTCATAAAGACTACAACAATTGCTATGAATAAACATAATTATATTATAATAATAGGTATTTTACACTCATTGCAGATAACGGCCAATGAAGTATGGATATGTTTTATAAACGATAGATTGGACATTTTTAAATGTATAATAGGATAATTTTCTCTAATTCAGTGAAGTAAATAAGAGTTTTATTTTAATTGAATTTAAGATCTTAATTTTTTTTGTTACATAACTATAATGTTGAAATAGTTTTTCACAGGAAAATTTCTCCTGACATACTTAAAACAACTAAAGTTCTCAGTATTAATACGAGAAGTAAAATTTTACTGTAGTTTTTGGCTTTCCTAAAGTTTTAGTATACCTTAATGAAACAAGACTTCCTGAATCGAGCGCTCTCAAAGTAGAGACTGAGGTCTCAGAAATATGACGAGATTTAGTGCATCGGGTTATTGGAAATCTATACAGGGACTGTTTTATCTTTTACATTCTCCCTTGCTATCTTATTTTTGTAGTGCTTTTATACAAAAATAAAAAATAGAATATTGGGATGGAAAGAGTTTGATGAAACACTAGAATTATTTAGTGGGTAGTTAATACTATTGTGAAGTTATAATAAATCAGGCCATTCATCCTACAATTAAACATTATTATGTGAAAATTACTGATTTTTTATTCTTGTTTGTAAAACCTGGACTTTATTATTCACTTCACTTAATCCATAAATGAACCTAAACAAATAAAGTAATTTAATTACATTTGAATATAAATTTCCACTCGTAATGCCTCTACTACGAGAAAAGCTATTTAAGTGTTTTATACAACAGAACAATAATACGTAGAAACCTTTCACCTTTCACTACTATAAAAACGATAACAATTACTCGCAGGAGAGAGATCAACTGGTTGTGGCATGATTACTATTCTGTCTTGCACATCACTACATCGAAGAGTAAAGACGGATATAACCTTTAATCTGAGTTAAGAACTTCGGCTCGAAAGCCCTGATGTAAGCTCCCAACTTTACGATGTCTTCAGAATATTTAAGAAAATTGAAGCGAATTTTAAGTAGTTTGAAGTGATATTGGTCAATTTCCAGCTGTTTCAAGCATTGGTTCCATTCCTTTGCGTAATTTCCATTAGGTAGTGTATGTTGACCACAGAATAAATTATTTTTCTTTAACATTAACTTATTACAGAACTGGGTAACATATTTAATGTGTCATATACATTTCATAAATAAAGAACAGTAACAAATTATACAAACAAAGAACTCATAGCCAGTGCTGTAGTAACAGGTGAAATTCAGTTAAAATACATGTTATTGGAAAAATCTTAACTAATTGAGTTAGATATGACGAGTACTACAATACTCATTTGCATCGGTTTATTACTTAATTGGATTGTGTTTTTACACAAAAATAAATCCATTTATGAGAAAGACTCATAATGTGGTTTTATTTTAAATTTAAGGCCACTCGTTTACACACAACCAAATTGTTAAGAAATGTTATTTATTACTGGGCAACTTTTTTAAGTCAGTGGGCGAACTAAAGTGGGCTGGAATTTTTCTTAGTGTATAGGGCAATGATCAGGAATAAAAATGAAATATTTGAAACTTTTTAAATACGATTTAATTTTGCAATGCCGTGAAAAGAAAGAATTTTATTTTAAGAATTAAATTCAACTACGAATTCAGTGTTTCAAAACAATATATTGGCTGAGCGTTAGGAAAGCAGATATCTTGAAAACTAACTGACCTAAAAACTTCAAAGTTTCCAAGAAGACTTATGTATAATGTATCAACACTGAGTTCAATTGTCACTCTTAAGGATTGGGCCGAATGTTAGCAAATTACTTTTTATTAGTCTTATGGGTATCCATTTTAGTATCGAAAGGATAACGGAATAAATAAATTGACAATGAAAATTAGTTTAATCATGTGACATTTTATCATGCGACATGATTATTCATAGAGTTCACAGATAAAACAACAGAATGGAAAGACAATGTTTAAAATCAGTGTCAAAACTCAATTTTGGAGCACTTTTGCGTTGTAGCGCCCTCCTATTCAACAAATTTTAACACTGCTATGAAACCCACCTGAATGAAGAAATGTGAATATAACATATTCAAAAATATTTGGAAAAGGATTTATTTTGTAGACTTAAAATTGTGCATGAAACTGTATCTCTGCACAGACAAGAATAAGTTTAATGCTATTACATGTCAAACAATGGAATTTGGGTATCCGTTTTTTATTGCTGTCTCAATTCCTCTTTTTTCTGCGGGTTGGTATACTGTTCTTTGTTATGATTGTCTATATATCCGTATGTTTGCAGGATATCTTTAGAATGAAATAAGTAATACATTTAAACATGTTAAAGCAACATCAGTTAGAAGCCTGTTACGCGACACGTTGCGTGGCGTACTCTTACTTTCTTTTATTTATGTTTATTACTAATAAAATTCGTATAATCAGTGTTATATTTTAAAATACTGACGCTTAAGTTAATGAAATAAATTACAGTACATATAAAGATAACATTATAACTTCAATATGGCATTTGGTAATACCATATATTTTAGAAAATTAGATGATGCTAAGTAAGCCTTTGTGGGGAAACAAATAATTTATCGGGAATGAATATATCTTGCGTGGCCATATATAAAATTGATTTGAAATGAAACGGCCTTATACGAGTATGTCTCCGGATGTAAACAAAACTATAAACATTATTTTATTCGTGAAGATATTTTCACTGATTGTTTTCAAAGTTTCTGTGGTATTATGAATTATACTTCTTATTTATTACTATACTGTATATAAGAAAACTGAATTAAATGTAAAACATAATTAACTTACTGTAATCGTTTAAATTATTTGTGTTTATCCATAATAAATTATTAAAATATTTGTTTAAGTTTAAAATAAAAATACTAAACTAATTATATAAATGAGATTTGTTAGTGTTTAACAATGTAGCTTAAATTTTTAATAATACGTACTTTTATCAACCCATTACATATTGTGTTTTTCTTTTATATGAGCCCAAAAGACAATTTTTTAGAACATTTTATTTTAGTTCTCCTTAGGAATATAATATATTATGTTAATATATAAAGTATAATTTTCAAATATATCATCTCTCACTCATAATCGAGACACAATAAGATCCTTGTGGAAGTGGCTGTAATGAGATGTTTGCTGTAATGAGATGTTGCATTTTTACCAATTTCATAAGTTAAGTAAAATTATGTTTATGTTTGAGACTAAAAATTTTTCATAGGCAGGCAAAAGCAATTCAAACCTAGTATAATAGTTTAAACAAACAGATTTGTCAACAAATTAATAGTTTTAGGTACATATTGAATTAAACATAAATTATAATTTTTCATGGAACAATTTAAATGTGTAAAATTTGAATTAGGTAATGTTTACAATCAACACCTGAATGATATGTTTCAACATAAATAACTATACAACTTTTAAAATATCATAATTGCTAAAGCTGTATATTAATTCAAACGGATTAAATCTAATTCATGTTATGAAAGACAATATATTTTTTAAACATTTGTTTATTAATGAATCACCTAATGAGTTGATTAAGTAGAAGCAATTTCATAAAATTTAATATGTAAATAAGCATTTTACCTACTAAAATATCATAGGACTTTTATATTTCTAATAAAATAGATCTAATAGTTTTAACATTTCTAAAACATAATTATATTTAAAATTTCCAAGCAAATTAAACTATTTATAATAATACATATAAATAAAAACATAAATATGTAACATGGACATATACATTGATGTACACAAGCGTTATCAACAGGGCAATCTTTCCAGATTAGACTGCCCCCAAAAAGGAAACTTCCACCAAGACATACAATAAACTTACTGCACTAATAATTTCTTCTGTATTATTGATATTATGTAAGCTTTTAATTTGTCTCTACAGCCTAAAAAAGAATTCAAGAAATAATTAAATTAAAGTTATTAACATTCTGCAGTTATTTTGAAATTACATTTCAAACTAGATTTATGCATCTTAACTTACTCCTGCATATATGAATATTTGATGCTTTGTATATGTTGAAGAACAACCTGATCAGAATTCATTTACCCTAACTATTACAGTTTCTTCGGACTCCTGCATTCTGACCATTGCTATTTTGGAGGTATATACCATTAGGGATAGTTAGACTACATGTGTTACTGTGTCATATGTTAAACTATCATATAACTGTAAACAGTTTGTTGACAAATTTATTAAAAATGGTCTCGTTGCCATCATTGTCAGCCAAATCCCATACAGTTACACGCACCATCATCAAGTCGATGTAAAATTAATAAAAATAAAGCTTTATGCAAAATGTCAAGTCCCCATATAGGTTTTCATTTTCTATATGTTGCCCATATACAAAATGCCCATAACAGGCATATATACATACATTCATTATATTTTTCCAGCCCCTCGAAAGATAGTGTTACGGGTTTATTTAAAAAAAAACCTTTTTAAGTTTTTCAAACTTTTTAAAGGTATAATCATACAATATAGGTCCAACCTGCTTCAAATTTTCCATAAGCCACTCTTCAAGACCAAAATGAACGTTGAACTGTCATAGACCTTGGAGAATGCAGTTCACAGTCTTCTAGACTAACTATTCACAGGTGTCATCGAATCGAGGCAGAGTGTAGCTGTCTTTATTTGTGACACTATTCAGTATCCGTTAGTCCACGCAGAACCTCAGAGTTCCATCACTTTTCTTCACCAATACAAACTGGTGAAACCCACGCACTATTGGGACGGCTCGATACACCATTATTTTCCATTTCCTTCATGATCTTCCTTGCCTCCTCCTCTTTATCTGGCGGATGGGCTTGGTGTATCAGTATATATTGCGTGCTGGAAGTTCTTAGTTCTCTCTTTAGGACCTGTTTTAAACCTCTATGACATCCTGATATTTAGTTATTAGGTCTCTTAATTTGTCTCCTTGTTTATTCACAAGTTCCCGGAAGGATTCTGATACGAATTTTTTCAGCTTCTATGGAAGCCGCGTTGTTTCCATCTCTGTAGAGAGACTTCGGAAAGACTTATGTTAATTAGACTGTATAGGACATCTTGAACTGTACCAAGATATGTTCCCCGCCGTTTCAAGATCTCGTTTCCACCAGTTCATGTTTCAACTCTCTTACTTTTAGGTCCGAAAGTCTCACGCCTTCGCCAGCCATTATTAGTGCCCAAAAAATTATTTAAACTAAACAATTTTTAATATTCTAAAACTAAAAATTAAGCAATATTCGCCGTACGCAGTAAGTAATTCCACTTCTGACAACAATCGGTACAAGGTAGCTGAAATAAAACTGTCGGCGAGTATTGAATCCACTAAATATTCATTAATCTTATAAATAAGTCTAAGTATAATATAAGCAATGCTGGATTTAAATAAACTGCTGGTTTACAAAACTCTCTGATGGTCACTAATTTATAGTGACACAATCTACTAGTAACTATATTGTTTACCCAGTTAAACACGAGTCTATTTAACACTGACACAATCAATAATTATAAACACAAATCCATCTGTCACAAGCACGAGTATTACCACTAATTCTGTCACTTCACAAATTGGTTTTTTAACACTCCACTGGCTCGGTGCGTCGAAACAGCTCTTTATAAACTTATCGCCGCCTACTAGACAACTTGACTACCATATAAAAGAAACTGACCAAACCGACTAAGCGCTCTTTTACCAACGGTGCTATTTATCTATTATCCCTTTTGTTATTGTCAGAACTCTCGATGGTTAGGTCACATTTCGTTGAATCGCATGTTGCCCTGTGTATCTGGAACATTCTTTCACGCTCTCGGAACAATAGGATTTGCCAGCACTTGGCAAACCATTCAAATGCTATAAAGAGGCTACCTGGCTTACTTCTTATCAATTTAGAACATTACTCTACATCAATTCTGGTGTGAAAGTGGGAGTGTTACGACCAAAAATTACCATTTAACCCATAGCGCTTCTTCATAATCCTCCAACTTACGATATGTAGGAGCCTCTTCTGCCACTTGTAGACTACGTAATTTTATATTTATCTCAGAAAAATCGCGTCTCAAAATGTACTTTTAACTACAAATGCAAAAGTTAATAATAATAATTCAACATTCATCTTATATGTTGTTTAAATGAAAATTTCTCAATGATCAAACTGTGTACATATTTTGATAGCTAATTTATTCCTCTTAGTTACGAAAAAATAAAGCTGAGTAAGTTGGCTCCGCAATATTTATTTGTTATACGAGTTTCCTCATCCGCACGTGTTCGCCTACAGTCTACTCTACCCAGCACTGTATCATGTCAAGGTCAGGTCAAGGTCAATGTCACAACACTATCAATAGGCCAGACTCCAGAGAGTTCCCATTGCCTTTTTTCTATCTGTTTTAACTACTTTCTTGATCCATTATACAATCAAGCATGTGTGCTTGTTACCAGAATTATACAAAATTATTGTTCCCTATCAAATATAATTTTTACGTAACAATATTTATAATTATTTTAATAATTACATTAGTTTTTTTCCCTACTTTATAGCTGACTTTCAAAATAATAGAACTAGTTTTCAAACTTGTTTTTTTTACACCAAAAGAACTATTTTGAATCATAAATATAAATATAAACATTGTTTATTAAGACACAATGTGCATATAGAAATAAATAAATCAATAATGCATATTAATTAGATCTTTAGTACCTTATAAAATGCTTGTCATTTTACTTATACAAATTAACTCCAGTTACTGATGTGCTGACCCGACGAGAGGGATACACATTGCATACATGACATGCTATTAATTTAACATTCATAAAAAATGAATTTAAACATTTAAGATTTCGTATATTTTATTAAAGAGACCAAAGAGCTTCCAGAGTGCAATATCAATCATTGTAGATCCATCCGTCCCCGCAACCTTTCTTGCATCTTCTGATATGCTTCGTTGGGGTATGATTTTCGACACCCAGGCTGATCTCGTTTTAACACAAATTGGACACTCAAAATGCTTTTGTTACTCTGAGTCATAATCGGTATCATGTAAGTGTGCATTTTGGATAATGGCACTCAAATATGATCTAGTGATAAAAGAGATCTTTAGTAAGACATGTGAGCCATGATACATTTCCAACCAGCCTTCTAGCATACTCTTATAAAGGAAATAGTTCACAAGAATCCAATAAATAGAATAGAGCTGTATCTATATATATATATATATATATATATATATATATATATATATATGTATATATATATAAGCTGTATACATCTATTCTATTTATTGAATTCTCGTGAACTATTTCCTTGTAAAACAGTAGCTTGCTGAGGGTAGTAAAAATAGCAACTCTTACTTGCTTTCTTGCTATAAAAACCTTGAGATCAGTCAGAGCTCCTCAACTGAGTAATAGTTTAATAATAATAGTGGCCAATTAGAAATACTTTTTATCAGTTAATTTCAACGTAATTTAAAACAGATTATATTCGGTAGTAGATGCTCTTTACTAAATTGGTAACCACGTAAAATGCACAGTTCAAAAACCTTGCAGGTATTAATCAAGTGGTTCAAAATAAAACACATGTGTAGAGACGATAACTAAATACGTTCTGATAGTCCATAATATCGTACTAAAATGGGTCTCAGGTGGCTAGCAGGACAGCATACTGCTGGCTCCAGAAACTGCAGTATTATTTACCTAAGGGATATAAACCTGCTGGATGCGTAAGTTTAGAAATTATTGCTATTGGGTTTATAATATAATATATGTATATATACATCAAGAGAATGATTATTTACAATATATTTCTATGTGGTTGCAAATGTTGCAGTTAGTTGGTATGATTGTTTTTATTTCTATATTTGATCAATATCTTGATATTTTGCTCCAAGAATCCGTTTTTACATTTAGCGCATTAATTTTTTATTTGGTAACTTTAGTGAATGCACATACAAAGCTTCGATTAAGATACTTTTAGAACCAAGGTAAATCAAATTTACATGACAATAAATTATTCTAATATTTTCCCAATAACTTTCTTTACAAGTGTCGTAAAATCAGTTTATGTTTACATGATACTAAAAAAGTATTCTTTACCAAATAATTTTGCTATTTATGTGTACATATGTGTAGATATTAATATGTATTATAAATGTAATAGACTTAGTGTATTGGGTTGAAATATCAGACCATAAAGTGTGTTATAAAAAATTTAAAATACAGCTACTAGAATCCAATTACTAGCAAACTTTGTACAACATTGAAAGGAGCAAATTAACAAAAATTAAGGGAAGAAATTGAATATGAATAATAAAAGTTTATTAAAACAATATAGTTTCGAAATTTAAATTATTTATTGAAATGGTTAAAATCCTACTTTATTAGTTTTATTTAACCGTTTGAAGAACATAAATAACATTAAAAATGGATATTGGTGCTTACAATCTCCACTGGAGTTACAATCTCTCATTACATCCCACCGTTCGACAGCCCTAACTGTTCTTAATTATTCGTTCCTTTCAATGTTATAAAAACATTGTTGGTAATTGGTAATAGTTAAAAAAGCTAGTAGCTATATCATCTTTACTCTCATGATATTCTAGTAGCAGATCATCAAAGTTACCTATTTTGTATAAAATATTATACCTGTGTTTCTTTACAATATTTTGAGAACAATTTTATTTGGAGTACAGGTGTTCAGTAGACATATTATACACATTAAACATGAAATGCATATAAGTAATATAAAGTGATTGGAATATCCCACATCGGAATATTGTAGAAAACGGTGAGCACATCGTTGAGAGGAACGAAGAATGAAACTCATAAATACACAAACTGATATGTAAAACTGAAAGGCGGAACATAAAACAGGACAGTAGAGTAAGTGCTATTTCACTGCTTTGTTGTGAGCGCTACCGTTAAGTTCCAGCAGTGGGTTATGAGGGTACGGGGAGGGGCGCTACTGACGTGACCAGTATGACCCTACTCAGGGATGTTCTGTTTGAACACTGTTACTTGTTAATTTAGGAAACTCTGTCTCAATTAAGTAATTGTAGCTGATGCAGCTGGTTGTGATTTATGTGAGTTAATATACCAATGCATTTTTATGGAGTGATAGATGTATTCTAATGTTTTATAAATACCTTCGGCTTCTTCAAAAAGTACTGTATAGTGAATTTTGTCATGACGACTCGCTGGAATCACAGTATAACTGGTCTGTTTGACGGGAAGGTTGTGTAGCATGGGTTACCTAATGACCCGAATATATGTCAATTGAGTGTTGTAATATACAAGACACATATTCTTATAAATAAAGAATTGCAAAACGTGTTGCTAAATGCTAATCTCCAGAACGAATGGACATATTGTATGGACATATGGAATATTGTGTGTGTGTGTGTGTGTGTGTGTGTGTGTGTTGTGTGTGTGTGTGTGTGTGTGTGTGTGTGTGTGTGTGTGTGTGTGTGTGTGTGTGTGTGTGTGTGTGTGTGTGTGTGTGTGTGTGTGTGTGTGTGTGTGTGTGTGTGTGGTGTGTGTGTGTGTGTGTGTGTGTGTGTGTGTGTGTGTGTGTGTGTGTGTGTGTGTGTGTGTGTGTGTGTGGAAAAATCACGCCTCTTAATTATTAAATAGTAATTTTGTATGTTCATAATAATATGAGACTTTAAATCCTTTAAGATAAAAAAGTTTCTTCGGCGAAATGTTTGTTAAAATATGTTATTCAATGTCAATTTATGAATTGGATTTGTAAATTTTTTACAGCTTTTAAATTGCACTTAAGTAACCTAACCTGAATAATTACCAAGGATATTTGCAGATATGTGGATAGATCGAGACGATGCGATATTTCGGACATGATATTTAACATTTCCGTTAATAATAATATGGGTAAACTGATCAAACGGTTAGAAAAAAATTGTTGTAATATCTACTAGACTAGAGAAGTGTTTTTTGTTATTTTCCGTACCATATATAGTGCCGTATATTATTGTGGTTTGTATTGAACAAAGTATGCTTCGGGGACTACCTTACTGAGCTAGTCTGTGATTGTCTCCATTCTCCAACATACTTATACCTTCCACTGTACAACATACATTTATGTCTCTTTTAATCCCACTTGATAGATTTTCCAATTATGTCAACTTTGTTAGGTCACATCAGATGTTTATATAACGGTTTGTATATACGATTCGGTTAATGTGTCATTATACTTTTAAAGCATAAACATGCATGACATTCAGTATTCGAGACGAAAGTTTTTTCCTCGCGCAAAACATCCGTAGTCCTTGAAAAGAAGTAGACAATTCATAAAACTAAATTTTATTTATAAAAAGATTATCTCACACATTAACTGCGGCACGCCGCAGAACAGGAGGGAGAGCAGTAGGTATTACTAAGTGTACGATATATTCGCACTGAAGGTTTAAAACAGCATATTATCACTATGCATGCAGGATAAATAACTATTCTACCAGGCCTAATAAATATTTTCCTAGTAAAAAACAGGTTCGGTAGACAAGTGAATACAATGTCCTTGTCTGTAATGTTTAAGAGAGCTGTCTTGTGAAGGATAGTGAATATTTAAGGAAAATATTTAAATTGAATTTTTCATTAAAAGTTTAATCTATTGGTGGGACACATTTATTTGTTGTCCAAGTATTTTAAACATCGTTCTGATGCTCATTAAAATACTATGAAAATTTACCGGATAAATTGTGTGTGTAGGGATGACGAAATATACATCATAGCACAACTCAGTTTTGTGTTTCAATGGAGATTAGTATAAAAAACTTACGCTTTACCTATCCTAACTCAATATAAGCAAAGCACATGTCACCTGCAATAAGCTTGAATTAGTTTATGAGTGTACCTTTATTGTAGTCCATTCGAATTCTTTAAACTCTACCTTATAGTTATAATACATTTCTCAACATTGTGTTTGATTAGTATTTTATATCTAAAATATAAAATGACTTACAGTTGATTTTTTGTAGTTTTATTTTTTTAATTATAATAGAGAAGGAATAGACTGAAATATTATCTCATATTTAAAAAATAAAACTATGCAATTCTTAATTATTGGTGATCCTTAACGAATGTTTAAAATTTTTCTACCTTTTTCATCAATAATGCTTATGTAAATTAAATTATAAATTGCAGTTTTTTATCGCCAATCTTTTTTGTACACTAGGGCCTTTGTTGTAACATATTTATTGAGGCAAAGAAGGTGATAAAATTGTGAGGCAGAGAATAAGAAACCGTGAGTAAATCTAGTAATATAGATCATTTAGTGTACAAAATATTAACATAACTTATTTCTTGTCCCTTCCTTATCAATGTAGTCGTGTTGTGTTAGTAAACCAACAACTTTATCAGCCACAAAGCAAACATCCTGTATAGCAGGTTGTTATAAAGTCCGTACGTAACAGTTAGTTAGTGGTCATCTCGCCCCAACTACCATTTGGTAACTTTACAACTTTGATCCTCAATGGAAAGCTGAAACTGCTAATAGCAGTGTTCCGAGTTAGCGAAAAAGACAGGAGGTCTCGGAAGCGCGCCCCTCCCAAACTCGGAGCAAATAAAAAAAAACAATCACATGCCACTAGTGGGAAGAGACAAAAAGCGGAGACAAGATTTCGAGTACTGGATATAATTAGTAGGTGGCAAACATTTCCATGCAAAATACAATATACAGTTAACTGCAGCACCACGGTGCAACCGCGTAACTTAAAAACTAAATAACAACAATAAAATAAATTCCAATATTAACAATAACATAATAAATAAATAATATAATATTAATAACACAATAAATAGAAATTTGGTCTATAAATAACATATATCAGGTACGGCATGTAGGAAAAATTATCTTTAACAGGTAAGTGTTATGAACTGAGGAGGGAAAAGGTTGTAGAATTTCTAGGCCCACTATTTTTAAAAAGTAATTTGGTTTCAGGTTTGTAGCCAAAAAATAAAAAAAAATATTTAAAGCCGATTTTCGAAGGAGGCGGGGGCTTAGTTGCCTCCACGAATCCGAATTAAAGATGAAATCCTCCCCTTCAGTTCATGTAACTAAACTAAATACACACTACTCTTAACACTGGCCCTCCTCCAGATCTAATATCTGGCAGCGCTCGCTGCACCCCAATCCTCGCAAGTTCAGTATTAGAAAAGTAAAAAAACATTTTGGATCCAACCTTGTTCCAGATGAAATGAATATGAGCACATGCACTCCGGTTGGATGCCGGTACAGGAGCACTGGCAGGGCGCGGGGCATTCAGTTTTGGTTTCAGTGGTTT
The DNA here is from genome assembly GCF_021130785.1 of Homalodisca vitripennis. NCBI lineage: Eukaryota > Metazoa > Arthropoda > Insecta > Hemiptera > Cicadellidae > Homalodisca > Homalodisca vitripennis. The sequence goes on from NW_025776581.1 coordinate 324,923, forward strand.
CATTGGGCAGACTCACCGCACCAGTCCCGCTGACGACACTCACGGGGACCCTGTAGAATCCCAACATAACCAGTAGAAATTCAGATCAACTTTACTACAACCCGAGAAATAATAAAAACTTAATTATGTTTGCCACAAAGTATAATAAAATATTTAAATTTAACAATTAAAAAAAATAACAATCTGTAACTAACAGTACCTTTTAAGTATCAAAGACTATTTCCTAAAAATAACTCAAGACACCAAGTATTTTAAGATGCACTACTTGGTGACAATATTAAATATTACATAGGCTAGGACAGCCATACTAAATGATTAAGCATGATAACATTTACTTGTAACTATAATTCGCTGGATTTTAATCATTATATTATAATAATTTACATTTTGCTATTAAATATTAATTGTAAGGTAGGCCTGATAATAATTATATAATTTACAAATAATAACAATACATTATTTCCCAAATAACAATAATTAAATAATAAAATCGAAATCATGAATGTTGCCACCCAATTTTGCACGCAACACAAAACACGAGGTAACAAAAATTTGCAAAGTCTGTACCGTCTCGCTTACACTAAAAAAAGACCAAGTGTGTACACGGAATAAAATAATTTCCGTTCGCCGAACGGATCAGTTAGAAAGCACAAGAGCGAAAGATAAAAAACTAAACTAGCAAGTAAATAAATTAACAAATTTTAGAATGTACGAAAGACAGGAACGAAACACTTTGCGACACGAACACGTACACGAGGAACACAAGTTACAAAATAAATATATATAAATTACTTATAACTAATCTACGATAAAATATGTCTGGGTGGGAAAGAAAAAACCGCCAACTAAATAAGTTAAGAGAGTGAAAAAGACAATTACCTGCCGAAAGTCGGTGAATTAGCCAGCCATGGAGAAACGGGAAGAACAGAGAACAGCCAGAACACAGTAAGCTTCTCCGAACGTGTCTGACCGCTCCGAACAGTAGCCAGAGCCAGTGCCGGTGCCGGTGAACAGCTGGTCGGTAAACTAGTCAAGGTCAACCAGCTGACCTCAACCAGGCAGAAAATCAATACTCTGACGGAGTGACTCCCCCACCGACTGACAAGAGTGGCCGAGGTGGGAAAAATAATAGACAAAAATAAATTGTCCAAACTGAGCCCCGGCTCAACCTCCCCCACTAAAAAGGGTGCAACCCCAAACAAAACCTCTCCCCCACTGAAAGAAGAACCAACAAGCTCTGGCACAGGAAACGGGAAGTCGAGAACCCTAACAGGAAACGAAGTCCTGAGCAGGAGGCAGACAAAACACGATCCTCCTGAAATTTTGAGAGGCGCCTCTCTTGGAGAAAGAAGAAAATAGAAAGAGAGTAAAACGACACCACAGGGAAAACCAGGGGTGATCAGTCCCCGGACACCCCCGCAGCCGCACCAGTATCCAGAGCATGACCAGAGGTATCACCACGGAAGGCCTTCAGATGAGAAACGTGGGCCTTCCGCCACAACCTCCCCGATACGGGATCAACCAACTCAGCAGTAACTGGGGAGAGAAAACGAAGAATCCGGTGAGGACCTGTCCACCGATAGCAAAGTTTGGCTGCCCGTTTATCCACGGCCGAACTGACCGGATGGGCCTTACAAAAGACAAGATCCCCCACCTGGAAGGGGTTAGCAATACGTCCCTTATTGAATTTTCTCCTCACCCTTTCCCTAGACTGTAGGAGCTTAACCCTGACTGCTTCCCAAGTGTCACTCACATTGGGAGTACCAGGCACTGGTAGAAGACTATCCAGACTCCAGAGATTAGACAAGGGATCAGAAGGAGGACGACTAAACATGACCCTGGAAAGGCGTGGAATCATGACTTTCGTGAAGAGCAGAATTGAAGGCTAACTGAAGCCAGCTCAGGTTTTCATCCCAGGTAGTTTGTTTCTCAGCGTGATAAGCGATGAGGGCGGCTCTGAGATTGCGGTTGAACCGCTCAGCATGAGAAGGCTGGGGGTAGTAAGGAGATGTCGTAACATGTTTGAATTCCATGCCCAAAACAGAAGCGATGAAACTCCCTCGACACGAATTGTGTGCCGTTGTCTGAGACGAAGGTGGCGGGCACTCCAAAATTCTGTAGGAGGCGGGACTTGAGTGCCTTGACGGTGAGCGACGCCGTGGCACTCCTAAGAGGAATCAACCAGCAAAACTTAGAGAAAGCATCCACAGCGACAAGCAGGGAGGTGTTCCCTGACTTGCTACGGGGAAAGGGTCCCACATAGTCAATGAACACCTTTTCAAGAGGCCGCTCCGCCACCTCGGAGGAAAGAAGTCCTAATTTGGTATTTTGTGCTGGTTTACTGACCGAGCAAAGATGACAAGCTCGTACTCTACCAGCAATGTCTCTGTCCATACTCTTCCAGATAAACTTATCTCTGATTTTAGCGATGGTCTTGTGAATACCTAAATGACCGCCCACGGGAGAAACATGAAAGTAGGAAAAGACCATCGGTATGAGGGCACTCGGCAGAACAATCTTGGACCCACCTCCGCGTCGGGCACGACAGCAGAGGACACACCCTTGGACAAAGAAGTAAGGAGAGTGGGGCTTCTCCCTCCTGGAGCTCAACCAATGATGTTTGACAACTCGGGGTCTTGGAAGTTGGTGAGAGCCAAAACTCTCAAAGGCAGCAGGGAAATCCCAACATAACACAGTCCCCACACAACGGTGCTTGAGAATCAACAGGATCGCTGGGTAGATGATACATTCTAGAAAGAGCATCGGCGACGACGTTTTGGGTGCCGCGAATGTGCTGCACCCTGAATTTAAAGGCCGCAATTTTGACAACCCAGCGACCAATCTTCCCGAGTTGTCGAGGATGGGCCAATAGCCAGGAAAGAGCCTGATTGTCAGTTTCCAGCAGAAATTCGGAATGCTCTAGGAACCTCCGAAACTTATCCATGCCGAAAACGACCGCCAGACACTCCAGCTCATAAATAGAAGATTTCTTTTCCTGAAAGGTCAAAGTCCTAGATGCAAAAGCTATAGGTTGCCGAGCGCCGTCGAATTCTTGAGAAAAGCACAGCTCCTACAGCACAGGATGAGGAGTCAGTCTGCAAGATGAAGGGCCTACTAAAGTCCGGTATTCGCAGCACAGGAGGTTGGATAATGGCCTCCCTAAGCAGTTGAAAAGCACGTTCTTGATCTTTCACCCCAAACGAACTTTGCGTCTTTCCCTTCTTAAAGGCGTTCAGAGGGGCGGCCACCTCGGCAAAGTCAGGAATAAACCTACGGTAGAAATTAACCATGCCGATGAATCTGGCAACACCCTTGGCATCCTTCGGAGGAGGGCAATCCCGAATGCCTTGGGTCCTGGCAGGGTCCTATAGATACACCCCTAGACGACACGAGGTGACCGAGAAACGATATTTCAGACTTGGCGTAAGACACCTTCTCCGGATTGACTGTAAGGCCAGCCCTACCCAACCTAACCAAGACCTCCTCAAGATGTTTTAACGTGTTCCGTGAAAGACTCACTGTAGACCAGAAGGTCATCAAGATAATTAAAGACATACCTGAACTTCACATCGTGGAAGATGGAGTCAAGCAACCTAGTTAACGTTTGGGCCCCCACAGCTAGCCCCATCGGCACAGATCGGTACTGATACAAATTCCACGGAACACAGAAGGCCGTGAGAGGACGTGATTCCTTCTTCAACGGAATCTGATGATAGGCTTGGTTCAAATCAAATATAGTAAAAAAATTTGGCCTTACCGAACCAATCAAAAGCAGAATGGAGATCGGGGAGAGGCACTGAGTCTATTTCAATCTTGGCATTAAGTTTTTCTTAGGTCGACCACCATACGATTTTTTCCATTCGGCTTTGGAACCAAGAACGCTGGACTGGCATACGATGAGTTTGAAAGGCTCAATAACTCCTTGATCCAAGAGATCCTTGATGATACCACGCATAACCTCCATCTTTGGAGGAGCCAACTTGTATGGGTGGGAGCGTACTGGCTGAGTGTCAGTCAGACGAATTTCATATTCAATAAGATGGGTAGAACCGAGCTTGGGTGTGAGGACCTCCGGAAATCTTGAGCAAAGCTCACGGAGAACCCCAGCTTGCTCCTCATCCAAGTGACCGAACGGGTCCCCAGGGGCAACACCTTCCTCACACTCCACCTCCACAACCTGCGGCGTCGATTTGCATTTATCAGAAAAGGGACTGACACTCGCCGATTGAATTTGAAATAAGACTGGCCCCGCCTGAAAGATCCAGCACCAAACCAGTCTTTTGAATAAAAATCCGCCCCCAAAATACAATCCATACTCAGGTCCTGGGCCACAAGGAAGCTCCACACCCATGAAAAATATTCAACCTTAAACTTGATTGAAGCCTTCTTCGAAATTGGAAGAGGGGAATTAGAAGCAGTCCCAGCAAGTTAAAGAAGACTCCTCGGTATGCTTCACCAAACCTAACCTTGAAATGGCTTCAAAAAGACGGGAAGAGATGAGGCTACAGGCTGACCCCGGAATCAACTAGGGCCTTGTGCACTGAGTCTCCCACTAAGATATTGATATAAGGGCACACCGAAGATGCTGTCCTAAGCCGTAGGTTTCCCTTTTCTGCTAGGCTCATAGTGTCCAAACTATTAATCAAATTTTTCGCACAGGTACTATTTTTTTGAATTTTTTCTTAGACCTCGGGGGAACTTCAGAGAAAACCCCCCCTTTGATCTAGTTTTTTGGACCAGTGCGATATCTCGTAGGACACTCCCGACGAGTATGACCTCGTTCACCACAGGCATAGCAGATGGGTGGATGAAGCCCACCAGAGTGATGTGGCCCATCCACGGGATTCTGTACGGCCGTGACAGCCCTGGAGGGCTGGATGGAACGATGATTGTTCCTCTTCCGCCCTCTGCCGGTCAGCAAACTGCACGCCTGCGCGAAGCAATGCACAGACGGTCCAGTTCAGAAAAGGTGGAAGGGCGACCAGCAAAAACTAGACGGGACCTGTCTTCAGGATTGAGACCCTCAAGAATGGTGGTGACCACAGTACTTTCGGGGATATTGAGCCTTAACACCCTATCAGTGTCCCTCACCTCGGCCACAAACTTAGCCAAACTCTCTCCGTTTGCCCTGAGGCCTAAAGAATTTCTCCACACGGAGACGTTCCCTCAACTGACCAGGAACAAAGAAATCCAATGCCTCCCTATGAAAATCATCCAGGGTACCCACCCCTCTGGAGAACTCGAACCAGACAGTCACCCAAAGGTGGCCTACAAAACGGAGAGATGACATGCAGGAAGCTCGCTCCCTGAAGACCAGGCAAGTCATGCAGTCGCAGGATCTCAGAAAGAAACCGCAGCAAGGCTTCAGTATCTAGACCATCCACCGTTGGTAGTCCGCTGCAGCAACGGGGTAAGTGGGTTCGGAAGTTTGTGATACTGAACAAAGGATCCCGTCACCACAGTCCCCAGTCCCCCAGATCCAGCAGGCATTTGGGTCCACAGGCCCCCGGTGGCCCCGTCCACACCAGACACCCCCGACGCCACGCCCACATCAAAATCAGCAACAACTGACCCCAGGGATCCGGCATTCACCCTTAACAGCCGCAGCAGAGTCAATCGCAGACAAAGTTTTTTCAGGAGCCCTTGCCCCCTCGTTCCCTCTCGAGTACAGTCAGCAGGCCGTCAACCAAGGCGACGCGTTCCTCCAACCACTCCTTATCACCAGAACTGGTAAGCTTGGCTCTAAGTAGCGACAGCCTCATATGTAGAATGGGTAAGCCGGGACAAATACCTAGCCCTCTCTCGGCCAGTGGGCGGCGACTCCAACCAGTCCTCCTGACTATTCTCAAACGTCTCCAACTTAGCCTCCAAAATAGGCCTCTGCTTCTGGAACGTCAAATCTCTAGGCCAGGTCGTGTCCAGTTCCATATTATCACGCAGGTTGCTTCCGCATGGACTCGCAGTCGGAACCCGGAGTAAGCCCACGAGCCAACAACTCAAAATGGAAATCCTCCTTCAACAAGTATTCAGGCACCAGAGAGACAGGCATGATAAATAAATAAATGACACAGACTAACAAGTAACACACACTGACTCGAAGTCAACGACTAACAAAGCAATAACTAAGGCGACAAGTGAATAACTTAGTGAGACAAACACTCTCAGCAGGTCCCCAGAATTCCTGCCGTCCACGAAAACACGGCAGCGAATCCAAAATACCACAACAAAACACTACGCCGTACCAGAACAAAACCAGGAAAAAAACAACGAAGACAAGATATAACAAAAACACACAAGTAACAATAATCAGGAAATAAATAGGTTCACACACTTCCTGTCGATCGGCGGAAAATAGCACAGCGAGACGGCACAGGCGCAGGAAGTCAACTAACAAACTTCAACTCATCTCTCTCACCACCAGTGGCAAAACAAAAACCCCGGGCCCGCAGAGGGTAAAAACACGTAACCACGCTCTGCTACCATTTTGTTCCGAGTTAGCGAAAAAGACAGGAGGTCTCGGAAAGCGCGCCCCTCCCAAACTCGGAGCAAATAAAAAAAAACAATCACATGCCACTAGTGGGAAGAGACAAAAAGCGAGACAAGATTTCGAGTACTGGATATAATTAGTAGGTGGCAAACATTTCCATGCAAAATACAATATACAGTTAACTGCAGCACCACGGTGCCACCCGCGTAACTTAAAAACTAAATAACAACAATAAAATAAATTCCAATAATAACAATAACATAATAAATAAATAATATAATATTAATAACACAATAAATAGAAATTTGGTCTATAAATAACATATATCAGGTACGGCAATGTAGGAAAAAATTATCTTTAACAGGTAAGTGTTATGAAACTGAGGAGGGAAAAGGTTGTAGAATTTCTAGGCCCACTATTTTTAAAAGTAATTTGGTTTCAGGTTTGTAGCCAAAAAATAAAAAAAATATTTAAAGCCGATTTTCGAAGGAGGCGGGGGCTTAGTTGCCTCCACGAATCCGAATTAAAAGATGAAATCCTCCCCTTCAGTTCATGTAACTAAACTAAATACACACTACTCTTAACACTGGCCCCTCCTCCAGATCTAATATCTGGCAGCGCTCGCTGCACCCCAATCCTCGCAAGTTCAGTATTAGAAAAGTAAAAAAACATTTTGGATCCAACCTTGTTCCAGATGAAATGAATATGAGCACATGCACTCCGGTTGGATGCCGGTACAGGAGCACTGGCAGGGCGCGGGGCATTCAGTTTTGGTTTCAGTGGTTTCATTGGGCAGACTCGCCGCACCAGTCCCGCTGACGACACTCACGGGGACCCTGTAGAATCCCAACATAACCAGTAGAAATTCAGATCAACTTTACTACAACCCGAGAAATAATAAAAACTTAATTATGTTTGCCACAAAGTATAATAAAATATTTAAATTTAACAATTAAAAAAAATAACAATCTGTAACTAACAGTACCTTTTAAGTATCAAAGACTATTTCCTAAAAATAACTCAAGACACCAAGTATTTTAAGATGCACTACTTGGTGACAATATTAAATATTACATAGGCTAGGACAGCCATACTAAATGATTAAGCGTGATAACATTTACTTGTAACTATAATTCGCTGGATTTTAATCATTATATTATAATAATTTACATTTTGCTATTAAATATTAATTGTAAGGTAGGCCTGATAATAATTATATAATTTACAAATAATAACAATACATTATTTCCCAAATAACAATAATTAAATAATAAAATCGAAATCATGAAATGTTGCCACCCAATTTTGCACGCAACACAAAACACGAGGTAACAAAAATTTGCAAAGTCTGTACCGTCTCGCTTACACTAAAAAAAGACCAAGTGTGTGTACACGGAAATAAAATAATTTCCGTTCGCCGAACGGATCAGTTAGAAAGCACAAGAGCGAAAGATAAAAAAACTAAACTAGCAAGTAAATAAAATTAACAAATTTTAGAATGTACGAAAGACAGGAACGAACACTTTGCGACACGAACACGTACACGAGGAACACAAGTTACAAAATAAATATATATAAATTACTTATAACTAATCTACGATAAAATATGTCTGGGTGGGAGAGAAAAACCGCCAACTAAATAAGTTAAGAGAGTGAAAAAGACAATTACCTGCCGAAAGTCGGTGAAATTAGCCAGCCATGGAGAAACGGGAAGAACAGAGAACAGCCAGAACACAGTAAGCTTCTCCGAACGTGTCTGACCGCTCCGAAACAGTAGCCAGAGCCAGTGCCCGGTGCCGGTGAACAGCTGGTCGGTAAACTAGTCAAGGTCAACCAGCTGACCTCAACCAGGCAGAAAATCAATACTCTGACGGAGTGACTCCCCCACCGACTGACAAGAGTGGCCGAGGTGGGAAAAATAATAGACAAAAATAAATTGTCCAAACTGAGCCCCGGCTCAGCAGGATGTGTTTATCATCACGTCTGTCCCTTAAACTAGGTTCATCAAACTGCTCTGCCTGTAACTATAAGCGAAAACTGGAACTTATTGAATAACAAACTAAAATAGTAATCCATACAGGTATTTGTAGAATCTATTGATTAATACAATTCGCACACTGTACTTTATATTTAAACGTACATACTTACAGTCTTCCTGAAAAGAAGATTATATTTCCTATTATTAAAATATAAACTGATATTTTTGTAATTTTGAGAGATTAAGAGATGTATTAAACTTGTACTATTTTAAGTATCTAACTCGATATCACATTTCAAGGTAATTCAAACATTATTTTAACAGAATCTATTATTTTAGCTACCTACAGGTTATATGTTTTTAAATAAACCTGAAGCAATTAAAATTAACATCAGAGTGAGTAAATTTTTCAATATTTACGGACAAAACATTTTTAATATGTAGTTTATACATTATAAATGAAAATTAAACAGAAATTTTTTTTTAATGTCTTAAAAATCTTCAAAAAACACCTTTTAAACATTAAAAAACTACTTCATGTAGAAGCTTGGCTATGAAAGAAGTAGGGTGAGGTCACTCAACTAGGTCTTGATCTCTATCCAACTGCATACCTATTCGGTGCCAACAGGTAACCTAAATATTCAGTCATGTAAAATGTGTAGGAGTATTGTCAACATTGATTTCGTGGAAATTAAAATGTGAGATATTACTTAGAATGCTGCTTTCGCTGTATTTTAACACTTTGTCCGACAACTGCTTCATTACAGACTATCATTTATATAAGGTGTATTATCTCCATAAACACATTGACTATTGTGGCAGGGGTTTTGTTTGTATTTAAACCTTGTTTGAATTTGCTATGTTGCACAAATGTAAAAAATAAGTTTATATATGATTTTTTGCAAAATGTTATATATTTGATATAGACCTCTTTTTGAGCTATAGAAGTTTTATAATTGTGTTGCTTTAGATTTTTTAACAGAAATTATGTGTAATTATTGTAGGTTTTTAAATAATAATAGTACAGGCACCCCGAAAAAAAAATAGCATTCAAGTTCAATTTACAATGATAATATTATCTTTGTATGTAGAGTTATAATGAAAAGTCACAATACTTGCATCGATAGTGGATGGAAGGTTAACTGGTTTTGTAATATATTTTTTTAAATAACCTTTGTCGTCCCCTTAAACCCTTTACCGCTCATAATTAGTCTTCTCCGTTGAAACAAAAATAATTTATTATCAACAACTTAACCACGTCATAAACATCATATAAAAGAACACTAATCAATAGTACAAAATATTACATTAAGCTATTTTATTTCCAATATAAATAACTCAAACCAGGCCGAAAAACACCAGCATTTTATTGCGACGTACGTATAAAAAGAGCTACGCCTCTTTATGAGGCCTTGCAATCAAAAAACCAACACATTTTAAAAAAGTAAATATAGTAAAATTAATTAGGAGGGCGTAGTATCTCCTCCACAGTCATTATTTTTAGATGTATGTATTGTAATAATTTCAAAACAGTTGGTCAAATTTGGGGGGGGGGGTGGGGATAGTGTTTAAACCATTCTATTTGCTAAAGCACTATCTTGTGAATCCCGTGAACACTTTTAAAATTATTGTTTTGTTGGGTGTATTTTTTTAATGTTGGGATGTTTGGGTTGATATTGTAAGTTGGTTTATTAGCCATGTAAGGATGTTGTGTGGGGGTGGTGGGATTGTGGGTGAATGGGTTGGGTAGAGATGGGTTGGGGGTTTAAAGTATGTGTTGGTGGTAGTGGGTGCTGGGATGGGGGGTGAAGGTCGAAACTACTTGGGAACCATTATTTATGGGTATGGTTAGAGGGGAGTTATGGATTGGAGGTGGGTAGTTAGAGTGTTTTTTTATGGGTGATTAGTGTGTATGTTGTTTAGATGTTGATAGATGTGTGTGATGTGGTTGTGTTTTGTGTTTTTGGTATGGTGTGGTTGTAATATGGGTATATTAAATAAATGTTTTGACTTAATTAACAATAGGGGGATTAGTTGGGAGTGATGGGGTTTGAGAATTTTTTGATTTGTTAGTGGTTGTGGGTTGTTATTATATTAATGTTTATGAGTAGTTTTAAGGGTTCTTGTGATATTTTTGGGAGGTGTTGTGGGGGTGGTGGGGGGTGGTGTGTAGTTTGGTTGATGACATGGGGTGGATGGCTTATTAGACCTATCTGCAGAGTAGGTCCGCCAAGTGAGAAGGTGTGAAGATTTGGAGGGTGTATGGACATATAAGCTGACCGACGAGGGTGTAGATGCTGCCTCGTCTCATGGGATATTGATAGTGCATTACTACCGAGGATTCTTTCAATATCCTGTTCTGCACAATATACTGTCATTAGTTTTTAAAAACTCCCTGTACTCAGATCAAGTACTCACTGTGCCTATGAAACGGGTCGGGTCCTTTGAACGAAACCTTTATTGGATGGAGTGCAACCATAACTGACATATTGCCTTACTCATATTGTCAAACTACAGCATTATGGACATTCTTAACATTATTTATTAGTAAGCTGAAGAAATTCAAGCTTTTATATTATTTATTTTACTAATATTAAGTTAAAAATGGGCAATTTTAAAATCTCCTGACAAAGTAAATACTTTGTAATTTTATTATAAATTAGATTAGTTAATTGCCAGAGTTTTACTTATTCTAAAGTACAACGGCTTATAACATGGGACATCACAGATAGAATCATGACTGTTTATGGAAGTTTGATGGTACACTCTGCGTTAAAACATCGTTATCACAGTTAAAACAATCGATCATAACTTAAAGATCTAACTTTTGTCAAAGTATTCAGTTCGGTTCAACATCTTTTGGTTGAAGACAGCTCTATACATCGGACCAAAACACAATTAAGATTTCAATCATATGAGAAAGGTTTTGGCGTGAATCGCCTATATAATGTTGTCTGATCCTATTTTAATTGCGATTATTGTGGATTATTTTCTATGTTATTATTAAAATACTATGGTACTTAGTTAACGCTTATATCCATTTATTTTATAAAAAAACGATATTACACTTATAATTATATATTATATATCAGGTCGTTATTTTATTTGAAGCTGGAGGAGTTTTTAATAAAATTTAAATTTTTAATAAAAACTACACATGATATTTCTTAATGATTACCTCCAAAAATGTATTCATAACTGTTAATTCAAAAATTTAAATCTATGTTTTTAAAATTTTTATAATTTCAATCTTTTTCACTAATAATAAAAAATGTCATACCAAAACTTTGTATTTATTCCGGTTTTTATTTGAGTTTAAAGTAGAACAAGTTATCTGAATTTACCAGGTTGAATAAGCCACGTTACAGATTGAGGGCTCCGAGCCCAGACAAGGTGAACATCTTCTTTATATTCATAGAAAATGTAACTAGATTTGAAATATTACATTCCAAAATCTTAACGTACGATTTCTATCACGTGGCATCGCACCTGTTGGGTAAGCTACGAGGGCTGTTCAATAAAGAATAATCATAACAATTTTACGGTCATAATTTGCGCGCTTTGAATTATTCTGTAATGTGATATCAAGCAGTTGTAGTTTCATTGTTTGGTCTCTCAGTTCCTGCTTGTGTGGGGCAGGCAAGTTCAGACATGTTCTATATTTTCCACCACTACAATGGATGTAACACGCCAGGAACAATACACTTCTTTGACATTCTTCTTTAGCGTCAAGAAGTCTTCTGTTGAGACCTATACAGTGTTATAGAAGGCATATTGAGAGTATACACAGGATATCTCTGCTATGAAATGTGTTATAAATCTAAAATTATTCATGGAATGCTCGCAACACGCAATATTGTGGCGTATTCATGCATTGTTTATTATAATGTTTAGTATATAATATAATATAATATACAATAATTATAAAAAGGAATAATACCTACAAAAATATATTATACTTATCATATCCGTTTACTTCTCGAGGAAGGTTTCATCTTTGAAACGTTCCTCGAGAAGTAAACGGAATCTTATATTAAAACACAAATATGTAAATACATTATTCATTAAAGATATTAATATGAAGCAATCCCAAGTTCAAATGAGTATTATTTCCCTTTAGTAATAAAAGAAATATTTTTAATGCCTAAATTGTTTACATTCCCTTAGTTTTTGTGTTTCAATCTAAAGTTTATTAAACCATTAAACCAATATTAAATCACGTTCTAAGCGTTCTTTTTCTCATTACACTTTGTGTTTTTAAAAATATATAATATTCAATTGTCTTCTTCACATTTGTCGGACATAAGCTTATCTCGTACAATTATATCCAGACAAAGTCTCTCTTTTGTTGGCAGCTCATTGTTTTTAATTCATTGTGGTTTTTAGCCTTACGGACCACTGGAATTAAATATGACACTAAATTACTTGTAAATGAAATGTTATTTATTTATCAGTAAATTTTAAAAATTGTATTGTGACGTCATTTACAGTTTCTAAAATATTAGTTGTGGGGAATTGTTACAAACATTGATCACACGAGTATTCTATATTTACATAATATTTAATTATTTTAATTGCGTAAGAATATTCATGTTTCAAGCACTACAAGTTTGTATCAACTTTCCATGTTTGCAGATGTTTATTTTAGCTCTATTTCACATTAAATCAACACTTTAAATAATAGCTACACTGGTGTAATAATTAATCAATTAACTGTGCTTTATTAAGGTTTTCTTTTTTGAACCCGAGCTCTGTGTATGCATTAACAAAGATGATAATTAAATAGGGCAAAATGTTGACTATACAATGCTATAACAAATAATAATAATAGACTGTAAATAATATTAAAATCATTAGTAATCAAACAATTTACGTTACACAATGTATTCTAAACACGGTTAATTTAACTGTTGCAATTAAATTAAAATAATAAATACAAGCTTATCTTACAAAATTTAATAATTTCGTATGTACCCAATTTCATTCAAATGAACACATCACTGAAGAAATTAAATTTAACAAATTGCCCCATATTTCACTTCAATAAATAGCAATAAACTAAAAATACCATCTTAATACAATAGTGAAGTTTCGTAATCATAAGTTTCTTGTAATTTCAATTTTAGGATGGTATTGTTTCGCCAACACGAGCATATGTTGCCCGACACAATGCCAGACGGTTATATATATTTCATGCCCCTTACTTTTTGAGAGATATTCTATTTTTTATTAAAACATTGTATGCCACATACCTTAAAGTACACTCAGAAATGTTTAAAAAATACTTACCGTTAGATAAAAGCAAGCATTGTCTGCAGGTGTCTTTCATTATCACACACTTGACGTCATGACTTTGTACGAAACTCGACTGTGTTTTTTTTAGATTTATTTCTGAAAGTAAATTTTACGTGAGTTATTATTTGAAAATTCTAATATACGAAACAATACAGAAGAGAATTATTAAAATCCTCTTTGACATAATGTTTTATTATGTAGGCCTAATACTTTGTCCTCGAGAAATGTGTATTGTTCAGTGTGTTTTAGTTATTGACTACATAAAGTAGAGTGTAAATGCATATTTCAATTGATATGTGGACAATGAACCATATTATCGTTTTGACCAGATTATAACTCAGCTGATGTTGCTAGAGTAATATTTCAGTCGATATTTTATTAATTTAAGGAAGCCATCCGTTTTTTTTCTGCTCATCCAATTTAATTCCATACAAAATTAGTTGAACAGGTAAGTTGAATTATGCCGTATACTGCTGAATCCATGCCTCAGTACGAGGAGCTCTTATTTAGGATATTTTTTTTTGGCCATAGATACTATTTTACAAAAGGAATCTTGATAAAGAATAAAGACCAACAAGATTGATAACGCGACCTCAACAGTCGATTTGGAGTGTTATTATTAATCCACCTTAATATTGGCCAAAGGTGGTAAACACCTCGACATCGGTAATTTGTATTCCAAGAAGTGCCATTGTGGTGAAGTGGATCATTTGGTATCATGGATCATTGTAATTTTTACTAGATGCAATATCATTTCTATTTTTTAACACCATATACTGAAAAATTGTCATATATCGTAAATACCGAGTTTTCCAGGTTTCGAGATTTTTATTATTAAATGTGATGCAATTTTTTAAGGTTATGAATCTTTTTAAATTTTTAAAAACGTATTATTATATTTGAAACTACAGCAATAAAGTAAAGTTGTAAATTTGAGGAACTGATCATTGAAACTAGGAATTGTTAATAATTTTTGTTTTCTTCTACATTTTATCAAGTAATAATATTGCAAAATTACAAAGAGAATTCATCAACCAAGCACACTTAATGTAATGTTTAAAGTAGTGAGTTGTAATCTTTTATCTTCCCCTTATCACGACAGCTTGTGTTTTACACCGGCCATAATCCTCACTTCAGCGGGCAAGATCGGGTTCTGTATTTGCTCGAGGGTTAACACGGAAATAAAGGAAACACGTACAGTGGATATCGAACATTGGTTAGGGCCGAACCAAGCCCAAACCTCTCAATTTATCAGTTCGCATACTAATAGACTTATACTTCTCTTTGTCTAAAAAAATGTGGGGTATACTTTAGTATGTATGTACTTTAATTGATAACTAAAAGTCTAACTCATAGTATGATCAAAGAAATAACTAGTAGTTTAATATGCTTTTTAGAGGTTTGTGTTAAAATATTGACTTGTTTGATACGTTATAAATATATACATTTTTGACAGGACATAGGCAGAGGGTTTTTTCCACTTTTTACAGGTAGTTTTCCAGTTACAAAGGCTTTGAAACATGTTCATTTCTTTATTTATCTGTTAGGTAATATTAATCGAACGATATATGTATATCATATTTACAAATGTTTTCTTCAATGTTAATACTTTTAATCTGCTTGTAATCAACAAGCAGTATCCAACACGAGCAGAATAGCCTCCATTTAAGATTTCTATATCCAACGTGATACGATGGGTTAAACGATGTGGATTAAAATTAACGATTTAATTCCATTCAAATCTTATAACTCATAAAAGTAACACTATAATACGATTACAATGTTGGTTTCTACTGTCATTCCTAATTGCTGTGATAATGGTAAGCTACAGATGCGCTGAGCCAGCTGTACACATTCATTAATTGAAATGACTATCAGCACAAACATGTCGCCTCTCTGTGACTGGGATATCCTCTTTTACACAATGTTCTTGAGTGCTTAATATTTGTAGTGCCTATTCTATACTCAAATTTATATTATTACAATAAAACAATATAAGCATAATATAAATACCAACAACATACAATATAAGTATAAAAATAAATACCACACACAATTTATTAAACAATTGTGTGTGGTATTTGTTAAAAAATTACCACTAACGAGACAACGCCACAAACATACTGACTGCCAGCTTACACAATCAGACATGACTTACACACAAGACTGTAAAACAATTGTAAAGTAATTAATATGTCTTTACTGAATACTTTGTTTATATAAAGAGATTAATCTAAACACGGTGTAAGTATGGCATGTCAAAGTACTGGAATACTGGTCCTATTCATATATAAGTTAGCTTTACTAATGAAGTATATAGCTATATATACAGGGTGTATATTATGTCTGGAAACACCCAAATATATCCTTTAATAATTTAAATATAAATTTGAAACCTCTTACAATCGTGATAGAGATTGGGCATCTACTTTTTGGAACAATGTTTTTGTTATGTCACACCAACGGGGGACGTCCTGCCGAGGGTATCGTGAATATTCTTAATGGAAGCCTATACCTTGTGATACATAATTTTAAAGGTAATAGCTTACTGAATTGAATGCCACAAACCGCATCTCAAGGGAATTATTCTATCAGAAAATAGAGCATTTTTAGTATTGAAAATTTACTGATGTTCAACAATGTAATTTTAACATGGTTCTTGCCACAAAATGTGTTACACTAATTTTTTTAGCATTTTTTTAAATGTTCAATTAAATAAAACAAAAATTTCATTTTAAGTTGGTTCTATTAGCACAAATTTGCCAGGTTTTTATTACAGTACAATTATGGAAATACTTATATGTTATTGATTTCTTATTACAAATAAAAAATAATGTATGCTGTTAGAAAAGTCTTACAACAAACGTTTTTGCTGCATTTGGTGTCAAAGCAATTGTTCGAACTGTGTTTCCTTCTAACGGTTTGACAATGAGCCAATCTTGTGTAAAATGATTCGACAGAGTTGCCTAACATTTCTTCAGTTATCAAAGCAATCTCCTCTATAATCCTGTTTCTTAGGTCTTCCAAATTATGAGGCTTTCTTCTATAAACATTGGATTTTAAATGACCCCATAGGAAATAATCGATTGGTGACAAAATCCGGAGATGAAATGAAATGAAATGAAAAATGTCTTTATTAGAGGCGAAGTTAGGACTATAAAGTCCTCTCTACCACTTAACCTCGTAAAAAATTAAACTAACATACATATACATGTATAACTAAAAATAAATCTATTTATATTTACCTTATACATTAAAAGAATCTTAGCTTTAAAATAATAAAAAACAACATCTATAATTAATGTAACTTTATTAAATATTTACAAAACTATAATAAGACATACACGCATGCATTCATTCAACTTGCATTCAGCTTGCCTTAAGTAACACATTCCAAAGCCGCCAACCGCTATACCCCCCTGAGCCCCCAGCATCAAGGCCCTGACCTCCGCCCCAAAGCGAGCGCGCTTATCAATGGCTCTGATGTTTATAGGTAAGGCATTTCACAATCGGCAGGCAGAAACTGTAAACGACTTACTAAAGGTAGTTGTTCGATGAATTTGGTTATAGATAATAAGGATGTTAACCCCTCCTTGTACTTCGTTCACTTATTTCAGACATAAATTGAAAGTTGTTTTGAAAGATAACTGGGACAATTTGTATTTAAAAGAGCGTGCAACAGAATGAGTGAGTGATAGTCTCGAAGATCTTGTAATTTTAATATAGATAATTGTTTGAAGAAGGGCGTTACGTGATCATCACGTCTGAGATTAAAAATGAACCTAATGCAAAAGTTCTGAGCACGCTGGAGTTTATTTGAAAGCTCCACAGTCATGTCATTAATGACTATGTCACAGTAGTTGAAGTGAGGCAGTACAAGAGTCTTTATCAGCATTATTTTAAACCTGGTGTGGTAGATATGAAGCCAGCCGCTTGAGGCTGTGAACACCGGCAAAGACCCTATTACATATCAAAGAAGCCCTGTTCAGTCCATCTTAAGTGTTTGTCAATAATAAGTCCTAGATTCTTTACTTTTCTCAGAGTATTCTAGATCTTGGTCATTTAGTTTTAATTTGGGAGCCGTAGTAAAGTCAATTTTACGAACAAGCTTTGAATGACCTATCATAATACACTGAGTTTTGTCTACGTTTAATTTTAGTCCCATGTTTCCAAGTCCAGTGAGTAACAGCGTCAATATCGGAATTCATGAGAGTCACACAAGTTTGTATGTCCCTTATAGAAAAGTGGCGGTATATTTGTAAGTCATCTGCATATAAGTGAAAATTGGAATGAGTAATTTGAAGTAGTAATGTCATTGATGTACAGTGAAAATAAAAGTGGCCCCAGGACTGAACCCTGCGGAACTCCACGAGTGACTGGTCTCCATCTCGACTGCTTCTCACCCGACCTGACACACTGGCGTCGTCCCGAAAGATAAGACTCAACCCATTTGACACTACCATCAGAGAAACCATCCTTCCTAAGTTTGATGAGGAGAAGGGGATAATAGACACAGTCAAAAGCCTTTGAAAAGTCGAAAAGGGTTAAAATGGTTACCTGACTCTTATCAATTCCAAGGCGTATATCATCAACTATTTTTAGAAGTGCAGTAGTTAGTGCTGTGGTTGGAGCGAAAACCAGATTGAAAATTTGATAAAATGTTTATTACTTTCAAGGTATATTGAAAATTGCTGATGAACAATCTGCTCCAAACACTTTGATAAAGCAGGGAGTATACTTATTGGCCTGAATTGTGAAGGATTTTGTGGAGAGGAACATTTCTGAAGTGGGCGAACTAAAGCAGACTTCCATGTCGATGGGAACATTGAAGTAGCCAGAGATTTATTGAAAATAGCAGTGATAGTTGGAAGAGTAACTGGAAGAGTATCTTTTTATTAACCTTATAGGAATGCCATCGGCCCCCGACTGCGTTTACTGGACATCCTTATAATAGACTTTAAACACATCTGTCTCTGTTACCGGAGTGAAAGAGAACTGAAACTCAGGTTTATCAAAAGTAGCACCTTCGAGCTCGGAGACATACTCCTGAGCCCCAGACTGATCAACAGGAATCTCAACAAAGAAGATGTTGATATCATCGAGATTAAGGGAAACCGGGGAGTAAGTGTTAGGCTTGCCAACTCCAAGATCTTTAGTTTTGACCATAAAATTCTGCTAGATTGTTTTTTAGACAGGAAGAGTAGTAAAACCTGATCTTGGCATTTCTAATTTGTTGTTGCACATTGTTCCTTAATTTATTTATATACAGCCCAGTCATCACGTAACTTGGATCGCTTAGCCTTAAGGGAAAGCTCTATCTCTTTGCTTCTGAAGGTGTCGAATAAATTCTGAGATCCATGGGGCAGGCTGTTTAGTTACTCTTTTTGAAACAAATGGAGCGTGTTTTATCAAGGAAGGCCATTCATTAATGAATTAAATTTTGATACCATAATGTCCACATTATCAGCCGATGTGACCTCATGCCATGGAGTTATAGAAGCATCGATAAGCAGGGAATAAAGATTGATATTTTTGTAGTTTCTATAAAACATAACTTTTGGTTCGATCTTGGGAGTTCTTAGTTTATAAGCAAGAAAAATAAGGTCATGTTTGGAAAGGCCAGGAGCAGGAAGTTGCCCGTGGTGCGCAACCAGGGTTTGGTCACAGACAGCAATGATATCAAGCCAGGTGTCGGCAGTCTCAGTGTGGTGAGTGGCTTGCAGAGGAAGTAGGGTCATGTTACACGAGTAAAACATATTAGTTAAAAAAGTTTGGTCATAGTCATAAGTAATTGGTCCAAGTAAATCAGTATTAAAATCTCCCATCACAATAACATGACTGTAGTGAGCCAAAAAAACCCAGAAGATCATGTTCAAACTCAGCCATGTAGCCCAGGTGAGGAGCTCTGTAACAAACAGCAATTAAAATGTGTGTTCCATTAACACAGACGTCCAGAAACATGTATTCTGGCCGTCCATCTCTGGATGTATCGGATGATAGCAGGACAGAGACAAGGAAGTGTGACCTGACGTACACAGCTACCCCGCCACCACCTTTGTGCAGGCGATCATTTCTGTACAGGTTAAAACCTGGAAGCTCGACACTTCTGTCACTTAAGTGAGGTTTCAGCCAGGTTTCTGAAATTAGAATAATGTCAACAGGAGATGGTTGAAACATGGAACGAAATTCATCAATGTGGCCATAAAGAGATTGTGCATTGACATGAGCTGCCTTTAAGAAGTTTGAGAAAGGAGTGAGAGATTGGCAGAGAAGATCTGGGAGGGCTGACGGAAGCACGCGCTGGCTCGGGGCAGCACCGTCAGACGCCAGCACCACAACACGCCGCGAGGCCCCGCGGGCCGCGACCGACAGACCGTGGCTGCGTCACTGCAGACAACCCTTTCATGCAACACACACACACATTTCCAACTTCACCGTGTAGTTTTAATTTACAAAACTTAAAACTAACATTATTCGAAAAAAAAGGGCTATATATGACCACATAAAGTAACATACAGTAACACAACATAGATCCATCAGCTCAAATAAATACAATCTAATCAACTAAAATAAACAAAACCATATCAATAATGCTAAAATAGTAGTATAAATAAATACACCACAGTTGACTTCCACTTACTTAAAAAAAAGAAACTCACAATATAAAAAAAATCAATAACTAACCATTAGATATAAGTACCTAATATTATTTACAATTTACCCACAAACTTGTATATATATTATGGACTATTGATTGTTATGTGAGATTTAATAGAAAATATTATAGTTTTGTATAAAAAATTATTGTTCTGAATGTTTTAAAGAATAATATTGTGTAACGAAATAAAAGTCATATTTATGAAATAAATATATTATATAAATACAATATTTTTATTATTCTAGTAAAACAGAAAATAGTAAATGGTGGAAATCTATTGCAAAAATATTATTTTACTGTAAACTTGGATAGAATAGCCTAATATAAATAACAATTATTATACGATTTTATGAAGTACGTGTTTAGATAAACGGAATACTTAGACTATTTCATTAGTAGAAGTACTATTTAATAACAAAATAAAAATTTATATTAATAAAATAATATTGGAACTAAACATATAATATAGACTGATTATTAATTGTAGCATTTACAGAAATTATTTGTATTATTAAACGAAATAGTTATATTATGATATTCCTTTTTAAAGTTTATTTGGAATAAATAAAAATGTGTATATGTTAAAATTAAATTATACTCATATTCTTAAAAAAAAAAAAATAAGGTAATATTTATATAATAATTTTATGAACCAAAAGTAATAAAAGGAACAAAGAAATGAAAACTAAAATAACTTGATAGATACAACAAACGATTTACTTGGTGCCTGTTGAGTTCGATGCGAGGTCCGCCAGCCGAGTACCAACACCTTTCCTGCCGCCCCGATCAACCCACAGAACACGACCATCCAGCGTCCAAGTGTTCTCCTCGGCCCGTGCTGAGCCTACTGCCGCCCGAAACACCTCCATCCTGCGTGCGGTCAGATCTTCGCGGATGGTAACTCCTGAGCCCTTTAACTTCTTCTTCGAAGCATACACTTGCTGGCGCTGCCGGTAGGTGGTAAACCTCACAATAATAGGGCGAGGCAGCTGCTTCCCTTCACTGTTTTGCCTGGACTGTTGACCGATGCGATGACTCCGGTGAATCGCCGCATCGGACAACTCCACTCCCAGCTTCTCCCGACACAACTCGACTACCAGCCTTGTCCCGTGTCTTCGCCCTTGGTCTCCTGTATGCCAAAAGATTCTCAGGTTATCCCGCCCTTTGATATTGTTCAAGATCGTCCGTCTTGTCCAGCACTCGATCCTCCAGCTCGCCTACTCTTGCTGTCACGGTGACCAACTCGTCATGCAGCCTCTTCAACTCTTCTTGGAAGGTAGCTAACGCAGCTCGTACCGCTACCTCCACAATGTCCTTTATTTTGTCTCCGAGGCGCTGAACAAGCTCAGTGATTACACCCGCGCTCGACAGATAAGAATTGACGCAACTCTCCACAGATACCGAATCGAGACCTCCCGTGTTTTTATCAGAGCTTGCCATTGTTGTGGATCCGGTCGAAGTTATCGCTGATGACGCTGATAATGAGCGCTGGAAGGTAGGTTTACTCTTATCAGTTGTAGATAAGGGAACGGGTTTTGCCCTTCGCTCCCGACCTCAGATGCGGTGGCGACCGAAACATAAAATCTTTTTTATAAAATAATAAAAAACTCTTCGGCCAGTTTACCCGCAACTATTACACTAAAACGAAGTGGAAGAAAATGCTTTAAAAACTTATATAACTTTAAATAAATACTGTGACGAAAAAGTACGTGAAATTAGACATAAAAGTAAGAGCCGATGAAACACGTGTTCACATGCAAAGAGTCATCCCCTCTCTTGGAGATCTTGGAGGCCATTCGATTTCTCCTCTTCGGCCAATCCATTTATGAGGAAACCTTAAATCCAATACTCTCTTACCTGTCTCCCATAATGGGGTGGAGCACCATCCTGCTGAAACCATACATTATCAAAGTATTCTCCTGATGCAATTTGAATAGCTGGGATTATTTCATTTTGGGAGCATATTGTAGTAAAGTTCGGCATTTAAATTTCCATTGATGAAAAAAGGGTCCAACAATTTTGTTACCTAAAATTCCACACCATAAGTTCAGTTTTTGTGGTTGCTGTGAATGGGACTCAGTAATCCAATGTGGGTTTTCACTAGCCCAGTAACGGCAATTGTGCCTGTTAACATTGCCATTTAGGAAAAAGTTGCCTCATCAGAAAATAGTATGTTGGTCAGAAAATCTCTATTGTCATCACATTTGCGCATCACAAGTTCACAAAACTCAACTCTTCTGTCGTAATCATCCTCACTTAACTGTTGGACTAAATGAACTTTAAATGGTTTGTATTTTATTAATTTTCAAAATCTTACTCACAGACATAGGGTGCATATCATGTTGCTGTGCAGCTTTTCTGAGCGATAATATGTGGGTCTTCAATAAATGTTTGCAAAACATCTAGTGCATGTTCTTCATCTGTTTGCAGATTGTAATCCTACCCGACTTTGGTCGATTACGTACACTCCCTGTCATTTCAAAACGCTCAATAGTTTTTTGATATTGTTGAAACACTTATGGGATTCCTTTCTGGGAAAGTGTCATTAAACAAATTACAAACTTCCCGATAAGATCTTTGACGATCGCCATATCCTCGCAATCATCAACAGAGTAATTCGTTCTCTTTCAGACAATTCCATTAAAATGCCAAATAAAAACTGAACTACTGTAATTAGATAACTTGTTGACAGCAATGCTTCAGAGACACTGATTAACTCGACAGGAATGATATGACCTTTGTCCATTTGTAATTCCCAAGCTTAGACCTGTCTAGTGAAAGCTCCATGCTCAACAAACTGAAACCTGTGTAGACCAGATGATTAATAACACAATAATGTTTTCTCATAGGCTAATGACCTTTGTCTCTTTTAAACCTTCCTGCTGACTGGAAAACACCAAGTACAGATTCATAAGTAATCAGAGAAAGTGACTCATAAGTTTTAATTCATTGTAATAAAAACTGGTAAATTTGTACTAATGAAACCAGCTTAAAAATAAATTGGTTTTATTTTATTTTAATTGAACATTTTAAAAAAAATGCTAAAAAATTAGTGTAACACATTTTGTGGCAAGAACCATGTAAAAATTACATTGTTGAACATCAGTAAATTTTCAATACTAAAAATGCTCTATTTTTCTGATAGAATAATTCCTTTGAGATGCGGTTTGTGGCATTCAATTCAGTAAGCTATTACCTTTTAAAATTATGTATCACAAGGTTATAGGCTTCCATTAAGAATATTCACGATACCCTCGGCAGGACGTCCCCCGTTGGTGTGACATAACAAAACATTGTTCCAAAAAGTAGATGCCCAATCTCTATCACGATTGTAAGAGGTTTCAAATTTATATTTAAATTATTAAAGGATATATTTGGGTGTTTCCAGACATAATATACACCCTGTATACATATACATATATATAATAACTAAATACTATTGACTGACTTATACAATTTACTCAAAAACTATAATTCTTTGGAATATGAAACTTGGCAAAAATATTATTTACACCCTCTAAATATGTAATAAGACAGGATTTTCAAATTAAATTGTAGTTGTGTATATTTCCTACTTAAATGTAACGAAGAGGCATGTTAACTTTATTTGTTTTCTCTTGAACGTAGTTTGTATTTTCGATTATAATAATTATAATTTAAGTTTTTAAATGACAATGAATAAAGCTTAAGGTCAATCGTTGAAGTGTATTTACAAAGCCCGTGTTTCTTCCCCCGGCCAGCCGTAAGTTCCCTGTTCACTACTTTCGAGTAAGGTCTCCTGACAGTCTGGTAAATCTACCAATTAACGGTCGCTCATTTATTACATTTTTGCAATATAGAGTAATATTTGGCACGTAACAAACTAAGTTAAACAAGTGTATGGTATGATCCCGTAGTCTAGCACTGGTACTCGGTTTGTAATTAATCAAATTGTTTGTATACTCGTATTGCACGCGGAGAACACGGTCGAAGATTGACAGAGCAGCTCGAACGCTTTTGTCAGTGGGAACAGAAAGAACAAATGTGTGTTTATTCTTTCTATTCTTCTTCCTGTACACTTACTCATTTAGACTAATTTTAGATAGCCCAGTTATTTGTTTGAGGAGGAGAGGAAAGACGTTATAAACAACATTACAATATTAGTATAAATACTGCACAATACATAACGTTGGTCAATTTATTATTTATCACATTTATTTTATTCATACATTCTTTCACATTTATGTTCTGTAGAAACAGAGTAAAATTATAGTGTATGCATCGTGTGGATGGATATTTCCATATATATTTGGGTTATCAATGGAAAAGTATTTTTAAAAAGCCATCAATTCAAAAAGTAAACGTAAAAAATTATATTTATTAGAATATAAGCGACTAAAGCTGTGCATCTGATTTCTTCGTCCCACTATACAGAACAAACAATTGTGATAAGTACTTAATATTACAAATACAATCATTACAACTATTACAAATCAAAGCTTTTTAAATTTTAAAACTATGGTTCAGAGTATATTTACAGCGGAAAAAGGCTATAAAAAAGGAAAACAACAGTCTATTTCCAAGATCTGATAGATCCTTACTTCTAACTATTACTTATTTTTAAGTTATTTTTCGGCTTCCAGTCCGACCGAATTTTTACTGAACTGTTAAAAAAACTTCTTAAAAACCTGTTCTAATAAATTTTAAGATATAATATTTTTAAGTTTCTTGATAAGTGTAGTGATTAAAAAGTTTAGTTTTTGGTACTTATTACAAAATTTTGAAGCAACTAACAATAAGATTTTAAGTTAAATATATATGAACATAAACATTAGTTGTATACTTAAAATCGTAGATAAGTCTTCGAAAAACACTCTGTATTAGCATAAATAATAAACTTGCATTATATTCAATAAATTTTAACGTTGTAACATTCCACACAGCCCTAAGGTAAGTAAGAGCTAATTTAGATTATGTATAAAGATGGAAGTCTGAAGATGAAGAGTGTAATTTTTTTGTAAAGATACTTCTGAAATTACTTTAATTTTTATGTAATAATTCATTATATTTTACAAAATAGCTCTATATATTTGTCAAATAATGTCAAAGAACTATCTTTGGTCAGCATGATGAAATTTTTAGTTTAAAGAGAGACTAAAGTTGAAAAAATTGACTTTTGAGCTAACACACTTATGATTTAATAAATCATAAAACTTTTACCGTTTGTTGCTTAAAATATAAAAAACACCTAGAATAAGAACATATTCTGCATATTACGTGACATTTGTATAGTTTATATGACTTTTACAGATGAATAAAACAATCATATTACATATTTAAATGTGTATAGATTGTTATACTTATTATTTTTGATTTTGAAAGGTGATTAAAAGCATATCCATTATCTGCTAGCTAAGACAAAAGGAGTTTTAAAAACCCGTGGGGCGTAGCTGGAAGTGATTTTTAAAATAGGAATAGGCTAATGAGGTAAGTAAGAGTGAATGAAAGATTTTCCAATCTCTTGAGCTATTTTAGATTTATGTATAAAGATGGAGGTCTGAAGATGACGAGTGTAATTTTTGCAAAGATACCTCTGAAATTTCGTTAATTTCTATATAATAATTCTTTATATTTTACAAAATAGCTCTAACAGGGGCCCTAAGAATATAACATTTCAAATTTAAGTACAATCTGTTCAGTAGTTTTTACGCGACTGAGTAATACAGACACACATACACACAAAAACATTGACTACACTGTTGGTTTTTTACACTAGTATAGATAATAAGCTTCCAGTTTATGGTTAGACATTAATATGTGTTTTGAAGGAAGGAAAACTATCCGAAGGTTTAACCACTTTATAGGTGTACTGTAATAGGTTTCAGACCACTCGCAATCTCATGTGGTTTAATCGTATGATATAGAGCTATGCAATAAACTGTAATGCTAATTACAATCATACAGAAAACGTCATAAAACTGTTGCTGTCACATTTAAAACACAGGAAGTGTCCTAAAATGAGGGGAAAAGGTTCTAAATCACGAAAATTTCAAATAGCAAGATAGGTCACGTACCACATCATTTTAATCGGCTTTGAGCGCTTAATATATTGATACAATGTTTTTTTAAATGTCCTAAGTCTTAGCCTAATGACGTAGAATGTTATAATTGTTTTTAGTTTTTTTACTGCGGTACTTTTGTATTAGAATGTGTAGGTGCCAACTGTCAATGCTGCAAAAGGCAAAAAAAACAGGCTTCCGGACATACTGTGCCTTATTTTTTTGTTTATTTTGTTTGTTTGTAACATAATTACGAAGATTGTATTTGTTGTATTTAGAAGTGCAAGTGTTAAGTTTTATTTATTTTCAATTTTGTTCTATTTTCCACTTATGACGCATAAGGCACATACATTTGGTTTGGACATGAATTTTTCGATGGTGAATTTTTTATGTTATTATGGTTTTAGAAGAATGTTTTCAAAAGTATTACAGGTGCTGCTTGCCTATACGCAGAGTACCCCACGCGGAAAACATTCCGCCACGATTATCATTGGCGTTGATGATGATGAATACACATATGTTAATAATTTGTTAGGTAATTAATTAATAGTTTCGCTTCTATCATGCTTGGGGATTTGTATTCAAGAAACACGTATTTTAGGTATTTACCGTAATACACGAACATATTCATCCTTATATAAATCAGTATTCTTATATAGAATTTATCAGGAGAAGAGGGATGTTGATAAACAGATTGCAGTGGTCCGGAAACTTATTTCTTGATGGAAAAATGCTTGTTGTAACCGCTGGGAATGGTAAAGTGATGCCCTACTCTCCTGATAAATCAGTAATAAACTCTTTCTTCCAAACCACTCCAATATATAATAACTGTACTTTAAGATCTGGTTTTAACTATTAACTACATTATATACGTAAGAGTATTAAAAAAAAAAAACATTAACTATGACATTACATCTAGTTGTTGTCTTCATTGTTTTTAATTGTATGATCATTATTATACTGGCGATTACATTTAAATTTCCAATAATGTATAATTTCTGAGCTCCGGTGTTTAAATCTAAGAGCTTTAATATTATCTAATAAAATAAGACGTTAGCACAAAGTAGGAATTCATTTATGATGGAATTTACGTCAAAACACATGATTTTGATATAAAAACCCAAATTATAGCACTTTGCAACTGTGATCCAAGTAGTATATCAACACAATGATTGTAGTTTGATTTCAATGGGTTTGAGCTATGTGTATTTTTTACTTAAAAACATGCTACCTAGAAACTGTTAATTTTTTAAAGTGATCGTATGCAAAGAAATATATAAAAAATATATAAAATATATAAATATTTAACCCTAAATTTTGTATGGTCAAGTAGTTAGTTAACTTAGATTTGAAAATATTACAAAGTATAGTTAACTCAGTTACCAAAAATCATTCGTCATCAATTTTTATCTTTAATTAAACTGCGTACTTAATTACATCTCCGGGACTGCCACTACTCATTATGTTTCCGATTCCATGTCTTAAGGCACATTGTATTCTCAGAATTATGGCTAAAGGCGTCAATTAGCAGAGACAGAGGGTTCTAATTATAAGAGAGAGCATAAACTCAAGGTAGTAATTGTACTCCCAATCTCCCACTAGGCTATCTCCTTGTTGCCCACAAGAATGAACATGATGATTGATTACGACGTGTGCACACGTGTGCAATATCAACATTGTTAGATTTTGACGGCTAAAAATCTGTTGTAAATTATCTCAGCATTTCAATTTTTAGTTTTAATCAATATTCTACTAGAGCAAAGTTTCAATGCTCTACTATTAAAAAAATAAAGTGTTAACGTAGTTTTTCAAATGAACCTTAAACATTAAAACTTAAACTTTTTAGCGTACGCCTGAGTTACAGTCGAGAATAACTTAGGATGTGTTGTTAACGGTTACGACTAAAGTTAAATGTCCAAATTGGTCGCAAGTAGTTGATACATCACGATTTGACGCATAAAAGCATTTTAAAGAATTTAAACTTTAGATAAAGTACCGATGATGTTTCTTTAACAGTAAAGATTGATATTGAAAAAGTAATTTTAGTCATGAAGGAAATATTCTTTATTTTTGGATCTATTAAACCCTAGATAATCATTGATATTCATACACTTTTTGGAGGGTTCCAAAAGATTTAAAATAACAGATGTTTTCTCTGCTTATATGTTTTTACCTGGACAGACTTCAAACTGATCATTACACATTTAATGGCTAAAAAGACTTACTATAGTTTACTGAAATTTGTGTTTTTTATATCCCATTTTTCAGATGATGATTTATATAAGACCACTGACACAATTGTCTGCTATAGGATGTAAGAAAGTTCTGTGCTCTATAACAGCAGGCCATCTTGAGATTAACATTACCGATAACATTGAACTTTTGCATACAACCTCAGCGTAGTCTGCTACAGGACACGTTGTGTGGCATTTCAAGGTCACACTATACTACTTAAGTAGTGTAATACAACTTTCAATCAAGATTTAAATTTCAGTTTTATTTTCAACAAAACATTTTTATCTAATTAATAAAAGAAGAATTAGTTTTATAAAAACATAAAAAATTAATTTAATTTAAATTTAGCAGTGGGGATAACCAAAATGTGTATTTTTTTTTCTCTTCTAGTATTAAGCTAACTTTATATTTTATAGTATAAGCGACAGGGCTTTCGTTTACTCATACATTACAGAAGGTTGATACCTATTTATTTACATGTAGATTAATGTTACTTTCGTATGTGGATGTATGTGGATGCTACAAACTCGTATGCGATCAAGTTGTTTTTAGATTCCTTAATATTATCAATTATTATTTTCTCTATACAAATCCTATTAAAAATCTCTTAATAGTGCTTATTTACCAGTATTATATTACAAAATTACATACTACTGACATTTATAAGACAATAACAAAGAGTTTTCTGCTATAAGAGTACTGTCAGTCTACTAGATAATGGTGTCTACTCAATAGATACAAATGATGTATCTGTAGAATATGAACAGAATTCGAAGCTGAACTGATGAATATGAGTCGCTCGTAAATGTAATACCTCAATTTATTTGGAACAAAATAGCTAAACAATAAGTAAATTTAATAAATAACTGAAACAAAATTGACAAGCTTAAAGTTTCTTGGATAAATTATAATATAAATAATGTGTGATTAAATGCAACCTAAGTTCACTTGAACTGTAGAAGACGTAGTTAAATAAATAAGTATAGTTGTTAAATAATTCGAAAAAATATATTCATCCGTTTTTAAATACATTATAATTTATAAGACAACTAAGCATTACAGATTTACTAAAACTAGATTAAATAATCAGCTTCATAGGACCTTGGTGTTGTGAAAATTATATGCAACACTTCAATGATGTTTATACGTTATATTAGGAGGAAAAAGATAAGCAGAGATCAGTGTATTACATTAATACAGTTATTCTAATACTAACATTATTATTTGATACATCAAAATGGAGATGAATCTTGCAGACCAGCGGAAGACCAGTAATGGAGACACGATTGTTTGATGGAAGACCCTCTGCCACTACACCTGAAAACTACCATTCTAATTCTCTACCATACCATCGTAAAATATTGTGTAGTGGGAGTGACACATCGTCACCGACATGGAATGAAAACTTAATACAGTTTTAGACTGTTTGTTAGATTAGTTTGGCTTTTAATATGGACTTAATAAGTACGTTTTTATAGTTCTTGTGCAATTCCATGTAGAGACAGGTAATTTATTCAATCACTGTTGCCTTTCAATCGCTCAAGAAATGCTAAGTAGGATCTCAGGAAGCTTGATTTTTTATCGCGACAGGTTGTCGCGCTGAGGTAATCGTTTAGCATCCATCCATCGTGGGGTGGTAATAGCCTCTTGCCAGTCTGGTCTCGCTTCAGTGGAAACACGCTTTCCGCCTCCTATCATCTCTAGATCCAAAGAAAAGAATTGGCTCTGTCAAGTTTAGAACGTACACGGTTGACTGACAGAAGTATGAGCTGCCTAATATGTATGACCTAATCTGTCACGACACCAACACACTACAGACTATCCAGTGGACTTCATATACGATTTAGAAATGTATACAGTGCCGTATCAGCGAGAATAAAACAGTAGTAAGAAGAAATATTTTGGTTAAATCTGCTAAAAGTGGTGTTGTTTTCCATTTCTTGAAATAGATTAGATTATTAATATTAAGAGAAGGCTTTATTAACGGCCATCTTTATTTTAGCTACATAAGAATAATGTTCAAACACCACGCACTGTTGCGACCCTACTTATAATTGTAGAGTTGAGGAGAATGATCAATAAGCTTCCATACGCTTTTTGTTTTTCGTTAATTTTACTGATTATTCAAGAAAATCTCAAAATATAATAATACTTCATAGCGTAATAATAAAAATTACGGTTCTTTATTTTTCTGCAACCTATATAACTCAATATACTATTCAAGAAAATGTGTATTTATAAAACAGAACAGAAAACAACACATAGTTAAAAAAAAATTTTTGCTTACTCGAATAGATTAAGCTTACTAAAGATTGTTAGATATTCTTACTTTTGAACTGCCAGTAAAATATAAAGAAAGCGTTTTATGTATAAATGTGAGTACATGAAAAAGAAAGCACGGAATGCCATTAAAAAATGACATAACTATATTACGATTTACATGAAGATTGTTCGAAAAATAAAAAAGTAGTACATGATATTTAATGTATAGAAAATGTTGACTTTGCCAGTTCCAGAATTAAGGTTAGTATTATAAGAGAGTTTAGATAGTATTTGCAATGCATTAGTTGGTTCATTCGTCACTGATACCATCTGAAGTAAACATTAGATAGTATCTCCATCGTTGCAATGTGCATTACACTACTGCTAAAGTATAACTGTATTTATAATATTTTCGAAAATTTAAAGTAAATAGATTATTGTACGGTAAAAATAAAAGTACTTGATATCTTTTTCAACTTACAATAAAATAGAAAGAT
The DNA here is from genome assembly GCF_021130785.1 of Homalodisca vitripennis. Taxonomy (NCBI): domain Eukaryota; kingdom Metazoa; phylum Arthropoda; class Insecta; order Hemiptera; family Cicadellidae; genus Homalodisca; species Homalodisca vitripennis. The sequence goes on from NW_025776581.1 coordinate 356,373, forward strand.
AGTATGTTTTATTCATGAATACGCTTGAAAACAAAAGCAACGTTTACCAAGTGCTCTGATGTTGCTAGTAGGGATTTACAGCAAAGTGTAACTTCTCCCAGGACGTGGTACCCCTTTATATTCAAAGAACATAACCCTTGAAGTATAATGTTCTTAATTAGCATATCACACTACAACTCGCCTGAGCTTATAGTGTAGTAAATTCTTTGTTTAAAGCTTGTAATGGACATGATATCTGACATTGTCATTCTTATATGTTAAAAAAAATTACACTAAATTTCATAACTTGAAATCTACCCTTTTCTTCAAGTATGAAAGTCCTTAATTCAAAAATAGCTTATAGCGGGCCCGGCGCGCTTTGCTGCGCCATTTTCAATAATTTTTTGCAAAAGTTGCCCGCGGCTTCGCACGCAATTTCCCGTTGAAAACAGTACACTATATTCACTTATTCTTTTTCTATCACATTCTAAACATTGCTGAGATAATTGATAGTCGTTCCATCGTGAGCCTCTTGGGCGTATTATGAAGGTATGTACCATATTCCTGCCTCTATCTAGCTGTTACCCACGGCTTCGCACGCAAATCTTAAGAACCGAAGTCCTTATATTACTTAGTAATTTTTTTTTTTTACTATAATAAATTTTTAGATTAAATTAGTTATATCTCCGATGCCACGATTGAGCTTGCCTTTGTTGTCTCGATCGAGAGAATATGTACACACGGAGTTTTGAGAACCATACTTCTGTCAAAAAAAAAAACAACTAAGGTTGATTTTATAACATTCTTTATATTTGTAGCCAACGTAGATAGTAATTATTATATCTGCATTACTCTTCTGATCAAGCATGAGCATGGTTTATATTAAATAAATATTGCAGTTAAAGGTGAATTTTTACGTCAAAAATTTGAATTGTATTATCTGGGGATAGTAAAGTCTATGTTTAACAGTGATTGCAAAAACAGTTTAAACAAAATTTGTCGTTTCTCTTAAGCTTACTCTATGCTTTAAAACTATAAGTGTAAATATATGTTTACAAAGAACAGCTGATTAAAAATTTGAAAAGACGTTAACATATGTTTTGCTGCAATGCATTTCTTATGGGTATTTCTGTAAACCAGTGGGGCGGAATCCTGAATTCGGGAAAGGGGATGTTAGGCATAGCTTATAAACCTTTCTCCGTGGAAAAATACATATACGTACAAATTTTCATCATGATCGGTCCAATAGTTCACGATTCCATAAAGGACAAACATACAAACATTCATTTTTATATATATAAAAAGTGCAAAAATTAACTGCAATTTTAATATTATCCTTATGTAATACATAACTGGTACATGAACAAAATTCAAGAATGGAGGACATTCCGTGAATAAATAAGCTAGAATCTAGTTTTAACTCCAGCAAACTCTCGAGCATTCTCTTACGGTGTTTATCCGTTCGTTTACTTTATACCTTCTCTTTCCTGCCTACTACTTACCGATAATTATGTTAATTGATTGCGAATTTTTTTAATTTATCCAGTATTTTTCGTCTTAACCGCTTCATTTTATTTGTTCATTTTGTTTAGTTTTTGGTAAATTATTATAATCCTTAAAAACATGAAAATAGTAAAGTAATTATTTAAAATGGATTGAATATAGGGCTCCTTCATTATATTGGTTGGCGTATAACAGGCCATGTTATACTACAACTCGTGTGGTGCATTTCCCAACCTGTATTAGATTTAACGTTATTATTAATATAATATTAGTACAATCTATGTGTACAGTATTTGTACAGTATTATAAATTAGTTTTTTATGGTATGGAATATCAGTGTATATTAGCATGTTAAATGGAACAAGGTGGTCACTATAGCTGAGGAAACATTGCGGGTTTAGAGATTTACCCGTAGAGTTTCTACGGTGGCGGTAGCACAGGGATGTATCTAATGAGAACAAGATGATCACTTGAGATTCAGGAACATTGTAGTTGAAATACTCATACATCTCTTGTTTACAAAAATGAATTAATTGCATGAATATATAAAATTATACTTTGTAGTCCATTAAATGTTTATACCATAGTAAGTTATGAAACGATACAAAAAGTATGAAAAACAAGTTTTTAACAGAGGCTACGATATAGGAAGCGTTTAACTAACGTAAAAAGCCACCAGCAGTAAAACACGGTTTATAGTTTTTGTTTACAACTGCGGTCAGACAAATGTGACTGGATGTTATCTTTGACTCCGAATGTATAACTACTTCTGTATGCGTTAGAGTATATAGAATATATTTAGCGTGTTTAATCAACAATTTAAATATTGTGTAGAAACTCCAAAATTGACACACCACATGGAAATTTGACTTACCTTTTAATCCGCTCTTCAAACTCTATACAATGTTACAAAACAAATAAAATTATACACCAAAACCAGAAATTTCGTAATCAATAAAAAAATTTACAAATTGAACAAGAAATATATAACATCGAATAGCTTTATAAATAGTGCAAAGAATTACAACATCACCAACAAACTTCATCAAGTATACAAAAATAAATATTATATACTACATAAATATATTAATTACAAATAGCAGTATAACAAATAAAACAAGACCATAGTGAATAAAGAAAACATAGTAACAACTACAACAGAAATTGCATACATGAAAATGTGTAACATCCATTTTGCAATAAATTTAAATAAACAAAACAAGCAGGTCTCTTAATAACCATATTTATATCATGCTATAATTTTTACCACAGAATAGTAGATCTCGATTTTCACATTAGGTTTTAGCTTAAATATGATGTTGTTTTCCAAAATACTACACTACTGCATTAAAGAAACTAGATCCCTGACAACAAAGTAGCTTTTTATAAATGTCTTTTAAAACGAAAAATTGTGTGTGTGTGTGTGTGTGTGTGTGTGTGTGTGTGTGTGTGTGTGTGTGTGTGTGTGTGTGTGTGTGGGCGCGTCTTATCTATGCAGTAGATTATTAATTTTATATAAACACAACACTCCAGCTGATATTAGATGCTGTTTAGTTGCCAATTTATGTACATTACCTTTAATACAACACACACAAAACTTGTTAGGGATGGGAAGATGAGTATAAAGGAATATATATATTTCACAATAAAGGATTATGTGAAGTTTTTTTTGTTTTATTGTTTTAAAGAAACCTCTGCGCATTTATTGGTAAGTATAAAGGAATATATATATTCCTAAAAACAGGTCTTGCAGCGAATGTGAATCCTGTTTTGATCTAGTTTGATAGTCTTAACCATAAAGTTGCCGTTTATTATTATGTGCCCTCTTTCAGAATAGCTGGTTTTAATTTAGGTTTACGCTCTCTTATAAGCTCATGAATAGGCCCCTCCTCATTATCTGAAAGATAAGAGTTACGGTTTTTTCGCATAAGACTCCACCATCTTTGTCAATTAATTGGTGAAACTCATTATAGCCTAATTTATTATTACTATTCAGGACTCTACGTGACTGTAATGAAGTATTATTGAAACTTACTTTTACATCTGAGCCTGATATAAAGTCTTGATTTGAGTTTGTGTTGTCAGCCCAAAATGTCACTTGCACTGCTGAGCTCATTCACTGTAAGTTATTTCTTGGAAGAAATAAGATGATACATATGATTAACACTACACAAACACACACACACACACACACACACACACACAACACACACACACACACACACACACTTTACACTGCATATACAAAAACTTTCAATAACATAACCTTTTATAGAATTCATTCGACAATAATAATATTAACTGTTATGGAGCCAGGGAGTTAACACTTTGGCATCTTAAACAATTCGGGTGCGTGAGTGAATAGCGTATACTGGTGGCAAACCAATTGACTATGGAGTAAATAGTTTTAGCTACTAATAAATATTCACTGACGCAGGCCAACCATGTTATTAATCAAAAACAAGCAATTGAGTTAGTTTGGCCTCTGAGCACCTCCTCTATAAAAAAGACGCTTAATAATACCAAAAATCAAATTATGACTGAACTGCAGAATACAGTTTACAATAGGCAGAAAAACCGTGTTGGCCACCATCTTGTTTTTAGGTAATGTTTAATCATTTTAATTTGAATAACGTTAATCATCGCTAACACAAAATGTACCCAATGACAATACATTCCAAATAAATACTACTGCCACTTCCAAACCAAACAAGACATGTAATATGTATGTAATATGCAAATGTCATATGTACAGGTAATATTAACACTTCAACTTGAATATAATATCAATAAACGTCATTCTCAAAAAGCATTTTATAATTTCAACATTAATATTTTTGGCCTACTCAATATTAAGTACGTTGCAGTAAACTTATAATCCGGTTACTATCTAGGATTACAGATTTTCAACTATATACCAAATGACTATAGTAGAACCCTCGGGTAAGGATTTTTTTAGTTTTTAATTCTTATTCTAGTCGATAACTAATTCACTTATTACCAAAATTGAGTTACTACAAGCAATAGATGTAGTCAAAGACGAACATTGCTGTGACATTGTTTATTCAATGAAATTCGGCAATTAAATATTACATTATTCCTTTAAGATTTGTTTTTATGAAATCCAAAAAGCGATTATATAACTACTATTGCTTAAAACATTTTACGGTAAAAAATTAAAAAAAAAATCTAATAATACTTTCATTCTTCGAATTTGAATATAAAGTTAAAAAGTAAAATAAAATTTTATAAAAATAAAAACTAGAAACTTTCCTTACTAATACATTTTTAAGGATCAATGTTAAACTAAAAATACAACTTATAAGAAACATATGAGAAATCAAATGCATTATCTATAATTAAATGTCTGTAAGTATCTTAAAACGTAAAACGATTATTCAGTATGCTATATGGATTCATATTTTGACAATTTGATCACTATAATTTTTATTGAAATTTGAAGTATATTTAATTTAAACATAGGCTACTCCATTAAAAGATAACAGTAAATAAAATAAATCCTATAATAAGGTTTGGTTATTCGCAAAACTGGTCATTTCCGAATACAACAAGAAATTTAGTATAACAAGATTTTGCCGACTGTTCATTTGAAATTACGTTAATCTGGTATTATACTTTAAAATTATAAACTAATCCGGTAAACCATTAAGTATATTTTATGTAGTCAAAATACGTGGTTAATATTTCCCAGCTATAACTCTTCACTATGGACAGCCAATGACTGTAAAAGTATTGACTTCTAACTCTAGCAGTAAATCTCTTCCGCCGATAACTGTGTATCTTCCCTTTGCTTCAGACTAACCTTTCACAGCGTGATTTGTGCTATTCTGTAACCCTTTTCAGTTTATTTGGTATTGATTTATGCTAATCTATAAGCTAACATTTTCAGCTCTAAGGTTCTTCTTTTATTATACTGTATTGTATACTTTTTCAACTGGGAGACTAGATATAAAGCATTCTAAAGTGAGAAAATCTAAACTTTGTGCTTTTAAACCTCCACATAGAACTATACCTTGCTACCTATGGGTACTAAAACAAAATTGTTGTTTTATAAAATGCCAATATATAGCTTATACCTGCCATTTTAAAACCTTACGAGATCTATCGAATGTAAACTAAGGTTATTAAACAATACAAACACACACTTTACTTGTATCGGCTAAGATTTCAGCTGCGTTTTATATTATAAATTCAACATAGGAGTACGCTACAGCTAGTGTCAAGTAATAGGTTTCGCTGAGGTGGCAAGTAAGATTTAAAGTTTGTCACTCGTTTTATTCTTTAAATAATTTGCGGACAGAAAATCATACAAAGTTAAAAAGTTATACTTATGTGTAACCTGTAACTAGTAAAACACGAATCTTAGGCAGTATAAAAATATTTTTACGAGAAAAAGTTATCATGAATAATTAAATTAAGCTTTATAATTATAACGAAATTTTATAATGTTTAATGATATGTAATATCTTATTTATTACATTTAAAACGTAAATTTTGAGAAAATGTTCATTATTATATTTAATGTCAAGAGCTACGTAACATTATAATGTTAAAACTATTTAGGTTCATTGTTGAACTCGGCTGACTTAACTGTATTGTAAACGAATTTAAACGTCGTATCATGTTAGAAAGTTGTTCATTATAAATACAAAAATAATTACTCGGTCTATAACTTGCCACCTGAAGGTAAAATTTAAAATCAATGGCATTTTTCTCTCTCTCTCTCTCTCTCTGTTTGCACAATAACGTAAAGATAAAGTGAACTGTTTCAGCAACTGTAAAAGTTTTATAATGTTCTTGCTTACACAAGTCATCAACGAGTAGATTTTATACGCTGTAGCTTAATCTCTTAGAAACAATTGAAGGCAAAGATTTACCCTTGAACTAAAAGGAACAGTTGGAATTATAGTTGTAGAACAAATGTTCAAGTTTGCTGTAATAGAAAAAAATAACAGTACCTCTCTAATTTTATATATTTATTAATCCAGGTGATATGCAGAATGAAATAAAACTAAAAGCCTGTTGTTTTAGTTTAATAACGTTTTTAGAAAATAATAATGGTTAATTTAGGGTAAAAATGTATTTAAAAGAGCTAAGTATATTTCAAAAGGTGAATTTCACAAATATAATTAAACGTGTTGTTCACCTCTAATAGTTTCATTGTGGTGCAAAATGCGATTTGCCTTGATGTATAGAGTTTTAGATATTTTGAAAGAAAACAGGATTATGTACTGTAAACATTACTTTTAGCGAAAATAAGGTAACATTTTTACAGCAGCTGTGAATTTTTTCAACTCAGAGCTCCACAGTTTCTAAAATGAATAATATTTCTTGGACATTGTATTTTTGTATTTGCTTTTGAATTTCTGTATTTTACCTCATGGTTGCACTCAATCAGATAAGTAAAAATGTTTATGGAAAATTAGTGCTTTTTAACCCTTAAAACAGATTCTTATCGCGAGTAATTTAACAATATCTAGTATTTGAAGTTCTAACATTATAAAATAAACAACGATCTCAGTTTGGACAAACAACATCATGTGTAAAAAGAAATCTCCAGATAACGGAAAAGTTAAGGATTTAATGCGGCACAATTCAAAACTCTGATTGAGTTGGATAGAAACCTCAACGAATTTCCCTGGAGGTGGGGTTTGCATTGTAAGATGGTGCGGGAAAAAAAAACATTCAACATTAGCTTCAGAACCACTTTTGTGACTGTAAAAACATCCTTTTATATTTGAATCAACAAAGAGAACAATGTTCCTGACGATTACACTTTATTTTTCTTCGTTTACAAAAGACAACTTCGACTCTAGAAAATATATACATCCAGCGGTTATACGAACTAGTTCTAGTTTTGTTGTTTTTAGCTCAGATAATAAACATTACAATAAAAAACTACCATAATGTAACTAACAGTTTCTCCAAGTGTTATTATAAGGCATCACTAAAATTTCAATTGTTATAACCTCTTATAGGAGCTTTTTACGAACCAACTCAGTTATTTTGCTCATTATATTATTAGTGACTATTGATATTATAACTACAATTAATGTATATTCTGTTAGCTTAGTTATAATAATTTATAGGAGTTTCCTTTAACTTATTGCAACAAAATAGAAACTCATCTGTCTTTTTAATCACCTATCTTTCTCTTTTTACTACCATTCAGTAAATAATATAGTTCTCAATTAAAGAAAGTTCAAACTCAACTTCTTGGTTATTCAAATTAAAAATATGAATTCGGTTCATTAAATTGGACTTTTGGGGATAACAATATCCATTTTTTAGTGGATGCTCCACTTACTGAGCTGTGATTTTATTAATAAACTGAC